>NC_079158.1:108438735-108766235 GCF_947563725.1 Argiope bruennichi | reverse complement strand
TTATGCTATGTAATAAACTAAAAGCATTGGGTCTTTTAAATTCATTAAAATATATAAATACTCACAAAATTTTTAGTAATTAATTGTGTTTCTTTTTTTTTTTTTTTTTTTTTGTGCAAAAAAAAAAAATAGCTGGATGTGGCATAAAATACAAATAGATATTTTAAATGTTTATCTTCAGTTCGCTGAATAATATAAGATGTAAATTGAAAAATGTTTTTATTTATCTTTAAATGATATAAATTTTTGTATCTATCAATTAAATTTACGTGCATCCCAGAAATCCAGTTAAAAATTAACTATCCGAATGAAACAAAACTTAAAATTGTTTCTAGTTTTTAGTTAAAAAGAAATACCATTGAATTAGCTCTTTTAAATAGAGCAAAAATGTATATAATATTATTCTAAATGCTGAAATCAGAATCAGTAATTACCCTGTATTTGCATTACTTTGCAATCGCGATTTTTTTCGTATTTGTTAAGTTAATTGGCTTTAATAACAATTTTAAAAAGTAGAAACAGTCGTTCATCAAATTGAAAATTAATTTTCTATGAATCGTTCAAAATATGTCAAATTAAAAACACCTTAAGTTTCAAAACTAAAGTAAATTTTTAAAATATTATCTGAAATGAGATTTTCTTCGACATTTGAACATTACCTGTCTTTCGGATGCAGAAAATAATTTCATCACAATATCAGGAGTAGAGTTGGCCTTAAAAGTTATAGGAACCAGAAATAATTGTGGTTAACATTTTTTTTTTGTTGTTGTTGTTTAGTTTGTCAGAATCTAAGAGAACAGAGTTAAAAATCAGATGAAGTATCTACTTCTAGACTCTCAACTGAAATCGATTAGCTGAGAAAAATACGCCGAGATATCTTCATCGGTCATATTATCTTCAAACTAGTGGAATGGGCCTCTTGGAAAATTTTCTCGCCTACTCTTCCATTAAGGTCTTATCCCCGTTCTTCCGCACAAAATTGTAGACCATAGATAAAGCCGCGAATACCTTGCATGGCATTTGTGAACGATAGTTACAAAATATAGATCTTTGGCATGAATCTGGTATTTTTATTGAATCTATCTCGAAAGTATTATTTTGACGCCTTTTTTCTGGTCGATTGAGATCAAAATTTAACGCGGAACTATAGTTGTAGTCACAAAACAACATAACAAATTTCATTGATTCATTGTCATTGTGTTTATTGTGTTTAAGCGCATGCAAAAGTACAGAACGACAGGTAATCAACCGTCAGATAAATTTGATTCAAAAGTTCATATATATATATATATATATATATATATATATAACCAATCTTAAGTAAGAAAAAGTTTGAAAACGAAACTAAAATGAAAACAAAACAAAACAGTTTCGAAATCGCAACTAAAATTTATAACCTATTTAAACTAAAACCAAAAAAGAACTTCATAGTATTTAGAGAGCGCAATTGCAGCTACTTCTAAAACACAGATGAATTGATACAAAAGTATTAGAATCAAGTTAATAGGAAAAACAAAAAATCAAATAAAAATTAAATCGAAATTGCTAATGATAAAACAATAGTTGGTATATACGATAAAAGGGATGATTTCAACTTTAAAATAACAAAACTATGTAACTACCATTCCAATCTAAACTCTAAAATTTTCAAAAATCTAATTTTCTCACAAGTTAACAGGATCAAAAGGGTTTGGAATAATAAAAATTCTTATATTGAAGCACCAAACAACCTCCTTAAAAATTTAATTAAAAATGAATTTCCTAGAAATTACTGTAATGTCAATTTTTTAATTAAACAAGGTATGGTTTGGGATTAATCCTTTGGCTTAAATAAAAATAGAACTTTCCTTGAATATTGGATCACTCAATAGATGGCGCTGGGAGCCTACATCTGTTTTACATAATTTCCCTTTAGTTTTTTAAAAAACAGGGAATCACAATCGATAGTTTAAAGTTTCCTTGACTGTTGATGGTATGTACTGGCCTTTTCGTTTTTAATTTTTAATTTTAGTGCTATTTTTTTGTTTTTATTGTTATTTTTGTTATTGTATTTTTACTTTGTTGTGGTTAATTTCTTCTAATTTGTTGTTTTGTATTTCCTTTCTGTTAAAATGGTATATCTCTTGAGCATAATTTCAGGGGATTTTTGGGTGACGAGGAATCATTATTAGACAATGTCTGTATTTCCTCACAGAAAAAATCCCTTTCTTTGAATCCCTGCCTGAGGGTGACCCTTGAAAAAGTCTTCAGGCCGGATTCTTTTTTTTATATTTTTTATATTTTTATTTGATTTTTTGTTTTTCCTATTAACTTGATTCTAATACTTTTGTATATATATATATATATATATATATATATATATATATTTAGATGGTAAATCTGCGCACCAAATTTTAGGCACCTAGCTCTTTGTGTTTTGCAGTTATAGAGTTCTTGGAGTTCATTTGTGCTGGAAAACTATCCAGACCGATTTCTTGCAGATAGATTCCAGACAGACAGAAACCTACAAATTCCATCGTAATTCCTTATACCAAACTTCAGTTGTCCAGCTCAAAGAGTTTATGGGCTATTTATTTCACAAATAGAAAGAAATGATACCAAAAAAATAAGTTTTTAGAACCTGGAGATTTGTCAATACTCGATACTATACTGTCAATACTCAAATACTCGTATTTTTTGACAATTACAATATTTTCTCTATATTGCGCATGCAAGAAAGTAAAAAGGGTCTTGTGTTAAATTTTAAAGTAAGAATGAATTGTAATAACAAATTATTTTAACTTCAAAAAAATATCTAATTGTTATTACCATGTGCATTTCAGCTTCTCTGTTTTACTCAAGTATCTCAATTTTAACTTAAAATATCTTAGTTCACTTTATACAAGAGACCTTACCATTATAAGAATGTTACAGTAAATCGGAAATTTGAAATAATGTGGATCAATTTACTTTTATTACGATAGCTTAAATCGACCATTTTCACTCATTTGTCTTTTACAAATAATATATGTACTCAATAATTCACCAATTATATCTTATTGAACGTAGAATAACTTTAAAATACCTTAGAACTAGTCACCATTAAGAAACTAAAAGCCCAATTTAAGAAATGGGTGCTATTATTGCAACCAAAAAAAAAAAGATTAGCTATGAGCATCACGTTTCTTATAGTTAATGTTTTCCCTTCTTTTTTCATTAATTTATAGCGAAACGCGATTATGATCCCTTATCAGTGTTTGGTTACGGAAGCCGCGCAGACATTAATAAAAAATCACCAACGAAGAACATACTTCTTGAAGCCCCACCTCAGTCGTGAGCCGTGATTTTCCGAGCCTTTTTCTCATTATCGTGATAAAAATCTCACACAAAACGGGCAGGAGAGCAAATATTGAGAAATCCCACGTTGTTAACCAGAAAATTCACCTTTTACAGCTCTCACAACAGTTAATCGACGCCGAGTGATCCTCGCACATGCCTACCTCGATTATATCATGTACTAGACCAATTACTCAAACCTACATCTTGGGTAATGAAGTTGGGGAAAAGGGAGCAAATTATCTTTTGGTAGAAACGATGAAATCAACTTCTAATTTGTTCATAGTTTACAGAATTTTCTGTAAAAATTTGACTCAACTAAAACGGCATATTTCTGGTAAAATTCAGATCATAATTATTTGCTGTAATATTTAGAATTAACTGTCGTAATCTTCCAAAGCATCAATAATTTTGATCAAACGACTTTGAGGCTCATATAAATGAACTTTAAAAAGTAGTTTAATAGTTAGTTACATTATGATATGTAATTAAACATTTGAAATTTCAAAAATATCCTATCCATGGAATTTTTTTAAAATGTGCCAATAAATAAAAGAAATCTGCTTTCTTTTTAGGAACAGCAGTTATCTGGTGGTAAGATCTAAGATTCAGGACAAGATAATTCCAAGTTGAAGCCCAATTCCATAGGAAAATTGCATCCAAATCCGCCCCGAATCTTGATTTCGGGACAAAATAGTTCCTTGAAGTTCAATTCCATAAGGAAATTGAACGCTAATCCATCCCGGATCCCATTTTATTACATCCAAATTTGTCAGGACTAATAACCCTCTTCAAAACGACAAATAAATATTAAATCTAATCTTTTTTTTTTTTTTTTTTTTTTGAGTTGCACGTAAGAAAACAGACAAAAAGCAGATTAAGCATTCTCGCCCGTTATGCGGATTAATATGTTTAGTTTGTATTTCAATTGTCATCGTATTATGATTGAATTTCTCTGATCTCCTCAGATATCGTTGATTAACTAACCAGTGCTGAAAATGTCTCTACGAAATGATCAAGAAGAATATGGCTTTTTGCACTCTCAGAGTAATTTTATACTACTAAATGTTTCATTCTTCATATATGGAATATAAACAAATATAAATATCACTTATGACGAACTAGTATCTGCGATGATATTGTGCCATACGGTGGAATGAACTTTTAACGAAATTGTGTTCTCTTTGGGCCAGTAATTAAAACCAACTGACAGTAATCACCGAATCAATTAGCAGTAGTTTGAGAAGATATTATTTTACATTATTAGCTGAAAGAATGCATATATGTCAGTATAGACTTATTGGTAAAATTTCTTTTTATTTTATAGTATATCTATACAACCAAAAAATTAATTTTGGTACAATATAAAAAATTGTAATATATAAAAATTCGAATTTAGTTTACTATTTTTTATGTCTCCTTTTTTATTAAACAGTTAACTTTTGATTAACATATTGGGCATTTTAAAGAAAAGCCTTAAAAAACGAAATTTGGCATGAAATACATATGTCTTTAATCTGTTTGATTAACATCACACGTTCATTGTTTTATTTAAGTTATATTAATGTCCCAATTAAATTGTTCCATTTTTAAATGCATTGTTTGGTTATTATCAACATTTCAATTTGAGTTATTTTCTAAATTTATAAGAACATCCTATATCACTTACTGAGTTAAAATATATTCATATCACATTTTGATTGCTTATGCATAGCCATATTAATATCTCATTTTAAAACAATGCGACAGCTATTTGTCCCATTTCGAAGGAAATCTAGGGCTATAATAAACATGATATTGGCTAAATTACAAAATCGCCATGATGTGAATAATTTGGAACTTCCATACGTTTGATGTCTTCTAGTTCCATTTTTAAAAAAGTTATGTGAAATTTTGCAAGAAAAAAATTAAATTACATTTGGCAGCTTTAAACATTTTTAACAAAAGTAAAAGTAATATTGCAACATTAATACGGGTATTTCTGATACTCATGTCTAACAAGTAAGATTGATAAATACATGACTATAGGATATGTGGCAACTATGGCTTTATACCAGTAAAGAGCTCATTAATATTTGCTTCAAATAAAAATTAAAATTGGCAAAAAATAAACTTTGCTAATTAAAAAGACAAGAACATTAGCCAGCATAATCTAGATGCAAAAAGAAGACTGAAAAAAGGAAAAGGAGAGGAAAGGAAAATTAAAAAAAGAAAGAAAAATATAAAATTTACAAATTTAAATAATCAAAAAAGAAAAGGAGAGGAAAGGAAAATTTAAAAAAAGGAAAGAAAAATATAAAATTTACAAATTTAAATAATTAAAAAAGAAAAATGATAGAAAGCGAGGGAAAAGAATACACATTATAAACATTAGTTATAGAAAAAAAGGGAAAACATAAATAAAAGAAAGAAAGACAATAATTTCCTATAATTCACCTAACTTGATCTATTTTTTTATTATTAGTCGTAAGAGAGTTATAGTGAAATAAAAATGCCAACCAGCATCCCTCGTCGTCACTTTCATCTGCTTTGAGTTGAAAATGCCGTCGAGAGATATCTACACCTATCTACAAAGCCGACTAAATTTTTCTATCTTTGTACAACATATCATTTGTCAGTTTAGATGACAATCTGAGACTCATTATAATAAGTATTATGGAATCTTTTTAAGATTATTTTAAAATTCACCATCCAGCAGTACCGCACAGTGGAAACAAAATTTAATTTAATTAATTGATTGACCAATAACTTTTGAAAATGTTAAAATGGGTCGTGTCAGCGAAAAGACTCGGGTAAAAAATATCAAAACTCATAGCTCGTAATGAAGTGAATAAGAAAAAAAGGATTAAAAAATTAAATTATTACAAACATAAAATAAATCATGTTAAAAAGGCGCAGGGGTGATTAAAGTTAGTAAAGAAGATTTTGTAAAAAGTAAGAAAAAGGAAATTAATAAAAGAAATTAAAAGATTCAATAATAAGGAGTAAACAAAATCTAATAACAGGACTAAAATTAATAAATAAGAGGGGTTAAAAAGAAAGTTAATTAAAGAGAGATATTTTAAAATAATGTTAAAAAGAAAGACAAGTGAAATGAAAGAAAGTTTGTTAAAAGCTAGCATGAGGTTTTTATATAAAAACAGGATGTTTTTGTGTATCTCAAACTAATTTATCAAAAGTATCACACTTCCTCTCATAATAAAATCAAAAATATCAAGATTCTAGAAAAATATCTAGAATAAGAATCTTAACAAGTATTGAGACAAGGTCACTAAACAACGTCAACAAAAACACTAAGAAACAATTTCTTATTGAAGTAAAAAAAGTTTATTTTCATCAAAAAGTAATGCATATGAATTTTACTTGTAAAAAATTATTTTTTGTCAAGATAATAATAAACTTAACAGGTTGAACGAAAATGGCTTTAACTATTCAAACATAACATTTACTTATGCAACCGCGATGTAAATAAATACTCTTGACGTTTTAATTTGCATTTTAACTAATTTAGAATGACGTCATGCATATTCTATTCAATTATAACTGAATGAAATGCCTTTCCGGTCTTTTAAAGATGTATTAAGAATTGCCTGATGATGAGATATTCAAATTACTTTATTGTTTTTGACAGCATTCATAAAAATTTAAGTTTGATTAATTGAGTTAGGCATCTAATGAATGCTAATTTCTAAAATAATTTCCAATTCTTCAGGACAGTAATGCATTTTTGGATCAATAGAATTCATTATGTATTTAAATGCACTTATTGATTCCCTTTAGATGATTTCTTTTTGATATTTCATCTTTTTTTTTGTATTTTTTTTAAATAAAATTTAATAATAATTTTCCTTTATAAAGAAAGAAAACTTTCTATTCCAAAATCGTTTGCTCATTATCAAAGTGTTTATATTTTAAGATCTTAAGCTTAATTTAAGTTGCATACAGTTAATTTTTTCTGCATTTAATAAAGTTTAGGAAATAAATTTACTTTATTTAAATCAAACTTATTCTGAATGAAATATATTGTTTTTATGGCTGTTAAATTATTTATATGGAATGCATTTATTTGAAATGTCTTCTTGCAATTTAATAAGACTAAAAACATTTACTTTATGGAATCAAATCTTATAAATAATTGCAAGTATTACCTAGAATATATATATATATTATAAAAGTGGAATATAAAATCATAATTCGGATTTATTTTCAATTTTTTTTAAAATTATAACACTGGTAAATATACGTCATGAATGGTATAATGGAGCAATGAAATTAGTTTGAATTTTATCATAACGATAAAAACATTGTCACAGATTATATATCAAATTAAATTTCAAAATTTATTAAAATTAGAAAAAAATAATACAAAATGAAATTGGTATCATTGCAAAACTTTTTTTTTTAATTTTGGGATAAAGTAAAAAATAAATTTTGTGTGAAAATATTTTTGGAAGATACAGTTGAAAACCTTCAAATATTTTCTTACTTTTTGATTAAAATATTTAATTTTTGGACTTTGAATAGCTGATCATTACATTTCTACTGTCTAGAAGAACACATGTGGCAAATTTCAGCAAGAATGAATAAAAATTGCAGATTTTTTTGCAAAAGCCATAGAAAAAAACATTTATCTTTATAAACATTAATTTATATAAATTCCTCAAAATGACCATATTATTCACTGATATATAGAGAGAAAAAGATAGATAGATAGATAGTATAGATATAGAGATTTAACAGTTGATTATTAATTCATAATAATAAATAATAAATTATTTTAATAAATATAAGCTTTTAAAATAAATATTGTTAAAAATAATTATATTGCTTTTCAATCTTTTACTTAATTAATTTTTTAATTTAATTTTTTTATTTAATTATTTTTTACTTAATTAATTTAATTTCATCTTAATTACTTTTATCTGTAATTTGTCAGAAAATGTTATAAAAAAATATTCAAAATGGTCAGTTGGCAATTTCAAAAATTTGTTTCCGAGAGATAGTTTCAAACCACTAAAAAGTTCTCTTTAACAATAAATTGTTCGAATCGCTGTCCGTTTTCTAATTTTGAAATAATGAATATTTTTACACTCCGTAAAGAAGCCATGAGGGAAAAAAAAAACAATGCCTGAAAAACTCTGATTTAAATCATTATCTAGAATATTATTAAGAAAAAATTACGGACGCTGCAGTTCAGCCTCCTGTTAATAGATGGCGCTAACCGTGGAAATTCATTCCGCGGGATCGGTTGTCACCGTTCAAAACAGTACAAGCATCCTGAAACAAGCATGGTTTTCGCTCTGTTTTGAACTATGCTTGTGGTGATATGGTTGGTGAACTGTGGTTGAACTATGATTTCAAGTCTGAACTAGACGTGACTATATCTGCTAATTTTGAAAAGCAATTCTTTTATTTTAAAAATGTGAACACTGGCTGACTGCTGTTCATGAACTTCAGAATATTGAAATAAAAAGTTGGAAGAAAAATTCAACTAAAATCGTAACTAAAATTCAATCAAAACTTGAAAATATTCTACTGGAGTAACTGATGGTGAAAGTCTTATTTGGATTCAATATTGGTATTGCAGATTGGTAAGTAGTTTTGCTTTATAAATAATTGAATTAATTTTCAGATATAATTATATAATTCTTTCATATTTCTAAAGAATGATATGAAATATTATCTAGAAGTTGTTATTAAATCTTTCAAAAATCGTAATGAATATGGGTTGTTTTGTCAACTAAATTTGATTGCTTGGAAAACTTTAGAAAGCATTTTTAAAAGCAATATTTTTATTTTATAAGTATAAATGGGTTATCGTAGCTGACTAATTTACTGGAATTTTAGAATGCTGGAATTAAAAATCTGAAAGAAAATTTCCTTTTAGAATTCAGTTTAAATCTATCTGATATTCAAGAAAAAAAATTAGCGATATTCTGGCTAAAATGAACAAATAATTCAATGGAATAAAAATTTCAAAAAATCTTGCTCAATTTCAAGCTAGAAATTGCACGAATAATTAGATGCTTAGAGAATTGACTCTTAAAATAGTATTTGAAAATTAATATTGAAATAATAATTGGAAAATGATTGTAATAAAACTTCGATTGCATGTCACTTGTTTACCTTTAATTTCTATTGTTAATCATCTTCTAAAAAAATTAATGCATTAGCATAAGAAAAAGATTGGTCTAAAATATTGTAGATTTTTAATAGTATTACAGTATATTTATGTATATTACTATGTACAATATATTTATAATAGTATTATATTAAAGTTTAAATTGGTCTGTAGTAAAATTAAATGCAATCTCTTATGTGTTATTCACTTCTAAAAGGTTTAAGGACCGAATTGAATCCTATTACCTCAAAATGTCCAGTAATATTGCTTTGCATTCAAAATGTGGACAATACATTGGACATAGATTATACTATAGTAATAGAGAAATAAAGTCATTGTACCTGTGTATTAAAGTATTTCTGTTATATTTCTATCTGTTGTTGCACAATCCGGACAGATAATCGAAGTTTTGTTGTATTGAAATAATAATTAAAAATATCAATTATATATTAATAGCGAATTCTTTTATTGCTTCCCTGATTTTCAATAAAATTAATCCTTATTTTTTTCAATTAAGTAATATAAGAACAGAAATAAGTGCAATTCAGTAACATGTTTTTATTTGTTTTTTTAAGTAAAAAAACTAAGTTTTTAATGTTTGGTGTTCCAAATTGAAAAATAAGGATTGTTCAAGGCAACTGTTAAGGCTTGATAGTTTCTAAGAAATAGATTTTTTTTTCTCATTTGATATGTACGTCGACTGCAGAATCTAAAACCGGATATTCTATAGAAAATCTTGGCATTTTTAAATAAAGTATGAAAAAAATTATTATTCCTATAATTCCTAAACATTCTTTACAATGCCAAATAACATGCCAACAAAATGAGAAATATGTCGTCAATTCATTTTGAATACCACTTCTTTTCATATTTTGCTTAAATGCATTTATTATCCTTACAATGCCCTAGATAATATATACAATATTTACGGATAGTATATAATGTATTTCACTCATTTTTATGTTCTATTCTTTAAAACCGGGAAAAAACAATTGTATAAAATACATAGCATCAATTTAATGTTATGCATCTTATACTGATTATTTGTGATTGATCTGATTGATTGATACTATGTAACAACCAAGGTATAAGATGCATAGTATCAATTCTAACTCATTTGATACCAATAAGTAATCTCCTTGAGTTTGGTTATTTGTTCTAATAATAGTGCTTTAATTTGAAACTTTGTATGAAGTACAAAAAACTGATATAAACTAAAAGTATCAGAAACATTGCATCAATTCTCGGACCCGATTGATATCAATAAGTAATTCCTTCAATTTCATTCATTTATAAGTGGATGATACTGTTATTAACTAAATACAAAATATCATGATGATATAGAATCCGCGGTTCTTCCTGCTGTTAGGCGAAATCCTTAGTCCCCAATTCTTCGGCTATGAGCATATTTGCTAGTTATCTATATAAGCTATTTTTTACTGTTGCTTAAAATAAAAGTATTTCTAACTCATTTTTTACGCATGTAAAATGAATGAGATTAAAAATAAATATATTTTGGTTAAAATAATATTTTATTTCTATCTATTTTTTTTTCAATCAATTGAATTATTATTAGTAAAATAAGCTCAATAAATACAAATAAATTTAAAAGTTGAATTTGAATACAATTTTTTTTAATATAATGATTTGAAAAGTATACTTACAAAGAAAATATTTATATTTGTAGGTATAAAAATAATTTGCAAGTAAGATGGAATATTTAAAATCGAAATGAAATTTAAACTCCTGCTATCAATTTTTTTTTAATTTTATAAATATCCTCACTTTTTTAATAATGCTTTAAAAAAACAAAATGCAAAATTGAAATTAATAAACCAAAGATATAGGTTAAGAATAATTTGGATAGAAATACGTCTTTAGAACGAATTCTAATATTCTTTGCGGTCGTATCAAGTTTAAATATAGATATCATTTAGGATTTATGGATTTCCGCAATTCTCATTTTCTCTTTTATCGTTAAAAAATTCCGTGACTCATTGTTTCATTCAGAATCTCTCACTACCAGAACGACTAATTTAAATATTTTCAAAATAATCGTTATGACTTTTAATATTAAATTATTATTCAAGGTTCAAAGAGTCAAAATTAAATTTGTCTTTGCTCTTTTCAAATTCATTGTACGCTTTTTTCGATTACCTTTGTTTTTTTTTTTTTTGACCATTTTAATTATTATTTTTAAAATATTTTAAGGATCGAAAATGACTAATTACATTTAAAAGCAATTAGTTATATATTATCCTTCATTCTATATATCTTTAAAATTTGTTGGTATATTATAAATTCAGTACAATTCTTTGGTGGCATGATTAAAAACAGACATATGATCATGATATATCAGCAGGAGCAATGTGACTGAAACTTTCTCGCATACTCTCCATTTAATGTCTTTTCCATCCTCCCCAGTATAAAATTATCGACCTTGGGTAAGACCGCAAGTGGTTTGCGTGGCATTAGCGAACAAAAGTTACGAAATATATATCCTTAACTTGAATCTAACATTTCTATATGTATTTTAAACACATTTTGCTACCATAACAAAACCAAAATTTTATATGAAACAGTTGGAATCACACCGCATCTTATTATGGCATGCGCATATTAATATAACATACCGCATCTTATTATCGCATTCATTCAATTCTTATTTGAGTTATTGCGTTTACATGCATGAGAAAGAAAGAAAAACCAGCAGAAGGTCAGCCTTTTGATAGGTTTGGTTCAAAATTTAATTAAAACTTACATTTTAAATGCTAAACCTGCGTATCAAATTTTATCTATCTAGCTCTTTGTAGTTTGGAGTTATCCGGTTTATTTTTAGGAGAAATATAGGCAGATAGAATCTTTCTTGATAGATTTAATTGAAATTTTATAAAAATCTACAAATTTGGTCATTAGTCCATGTACCAAATTTCATACAACTCAAAGTTTTTGATTTGCCGTATTCACAGGCAGACTGACAGACAGACATAATGCCAAAAAAATATTTTTTGAGGATTACAATACTTCCTCTATACTTCGTATACGAGACAGTAAATAAATAAATAATCCATAGATAGAATAGAATCCATAGATAATCCATAGATCCATATAGAACAGCTGTGACCGTAAAGAGTTATTAGTGCTCAATATGTACCTATGGGAAAGGATCTGTTCCTGACTGTATCGTGTATTGTGGAGAATCAGTATCACAATTTTTTTTTATTTATCGTGTTCACAGACAGACAGACAAAGAGACATAATGCCAAAAATATATTTTTCGAACATCATGGAAGTTTGAAACTGAAGACTCATCAAAATCTCGAGATTTTTTATGATTACAATACTTCTAACCTTCGCATCCTAGAAAGTGTAAAAAATAAATAAAAAATTGCTGAATATAGTTATTTGACAGCAAAGTGTCAATAGAATTCCATATGTACCTATGAGAAGGAATCCTTTGCTGATTGTATCAGATACAAAGGTATCAGTTATAGTCGAGAATCGATATCGATTTTCGTCTGATACAGTAAACAGAATACCAACCTAACCCTGAATTACATTTTGAAGTTGGCTCATCATGGCATAATTACATTCAAACATCATTAAGGATTTGGCTGGGAAAAAAATTATCGCCAATAACTTCACGCAGAGGGAGTAAGGCAATTAAGCGGAAAAATAAGCAAATCTCGTAATGAGGAGGTTGATTGCGTTTATGCAAACGCATCGTTTGAAAGTAAACTGAGAAAAGCTCGCTGCCAAAAAAACGGGCGAATCGCATTATTAATTACCTAATTGGCGACAGCTCGCTTCGGTGGAAATCAAAATCCGACCTGGCGCTGTTACAAATGTCATCAATTATTTCCTAAAAGTCGCCAAAGCGCACACGGATTTCTTTCGTTTTAGAATTAATGGTCGCGTTTCGATAAAAACAAACGGAAAATATATCATTAATGGGAGTACAGTCGGCATGCGTACAGAAGGTTAAAAAGTGAAGACCGGCACGTGTCATTTTTTGGTAAGTATCTAAATAGTGCGACTGATTCGGTCACGTCAGATGCGGTTCTTAATGTTCTGTGACTAAATCATTAATCATTTTTGCATTCGATCTTTCACTGCTTTCACGGTTTCAGATGCGAGTTCCACGAAAAAATGTTTAATAAAAAAAAATGGCTTGTTAAAGCTCATCAATAATTATTACTTGAAAATACTGATTATCTGCTAATATCGGTAATAATTTATGCTTTAATTTGAAAAAAATATTTTTTTTCGCAAGAGAAAAGATTATGTTGCTGGAATAAGATTATATTGAGGAAAAGAGTTAATAATATTGTATTTTCCATTGAAAAAAATGTATTGTAAAGAAGAATTTAAACTTAAAAATTGTTTACGAGTATACAATCTCTTCATCAAATATCACGAATTCCAAAAGATTGTTTGAATAAGTGTGTGGGGGGAGGGGGGATTACAGAATGCCGTTTTGTACTGTAACGATGCTGAAAGAATGTTGTGATCTATAATTCATTGCATTTTCAAACTTTCCTGCGTAGATAAAAAAAAATCTTAAGTAGTTTTGAAAGACACTGAGCATAAAAAAGTAAATAGAAAATGTTAAATTTTCGACTCAATAAAGATAATATTAAAAAGAAAACTGTAACCAAGCAATTACTAATTTTAAAACTTTTAATTAATAAATTTAAGCAATTCTTTAACATTTTAATTAGTTTAAAAAATTGATTAACAAAATTTTTTGTCTACTTTTTTGTTTATAAAGATTTATTCAACTTCGGTAGTACAAATCAAAAATCCTGACAATTAAAATTGAAAGAAGGATATTATAGAAATAAGAAACTATCAATCCAAAATAATCAATATAAAAATTCACCTATATAATATTTCTTGAATCTATATAATAAAATATACATTATATTTAGAGTCTGTCAGTTAGTTAGTTAGAGTTAGAGGTCAGTTTGTTGGACGAAAGTCAGACCCCTCAAAGAAAAAAATCCCTGCTTTGAATCCTTGCCTGGGGGAAAGCCTTGCTTTGAGAAAGTCTTCAGGTCGGATTCATTATATCTTTCTTTTTGATTCTTCGGCTGTAAACTGAATATTTTTTCTAATAATTATTCTAATTTGGTTATGATATAGGAATGTTACTTTCATATTTATTAATAAAAAAGTTTTATAATATAAATTTTTGTTATTTATAATAAATAATATTAATATTAATTAAATCTTGATATAACAATGTATTTTTGTTATCTTTTATTTATCATTAATTATCCTTCATTTATATTTTCTGTATCGTAATCGAAGTATCGTAATCGTCAAAAAATTCGGACTCAAGATTTTGACGAATTTCCACGTTTCAGGCCTGCCTGCTTTCGAAAAACACATTTTTATAAAACGTTTGTCTGTATATCTGCCTGCAACAAAGCCGATTCAGAAACGCTTTGAGCTAGATGGTTGAAATATGGTATACGATCTTTGCACCAAATTTGCAGATTCCAAATTTTGAGTAAAATCTGCTTTTGAGGAAATTTGTCTGTTCAGATATATTTTAACACGATAATTGCAAACTGAAAAGAGCTAGATAAATGAAATTCAGTACATAAATTTAACATCTATTCTCCTGTCAAACTTTGGTCCAAATCCAACTACGGTTTGACTGTCTGTCGATCTGTTCTTTCAGATACATCTAAACGTGATAATTCGAAAATGCAATGATTAAAATATATTAAATTTGGTATGGGATTTTGTGACTACGAGTGCAGTTTTGTGTCAAATTTTTGTTTCAATCGGTTGAGAAAAATTTGTCTAAACCATACATTCAATTTTTGGATGCTATTAACGCATGCCAAGGATCGCCAACTAATTCACCAAGGATAACGGGGTAAATTCAAGAAAAATGCTATATTGACTCGAAAAGTTAATATTGTACGCCAATTCCCATGTCAGAGTTCTCTGGTGTGACAAGTTTATTATAGGGTATGCAAAAAAGTTCTGTGGTAGACCCCTCCCACTGGTTTTGAATTTATATTCTAGTCTTAAGCTAACTAAAATGTTTTCTTCAATGGAAAAAAACTTTCAAACTTTGTTAGACTCGAGGTAGATGCAATTTCCGAAAGACATTTTTCCCTCTTCACAACTTCGTAACGATTTCACAACTTAACGACTATATTTTATCATAACGCGTGCGCAGTAGTTGAAATTATTACTGTTCAGAATCATTGTTCAAATTTTTTTGTAGTTGGTAAATTTTTATTTTATATAGGAAGCGCCATATGATAATGAATTAAAAGAATTATTGTAATAATTCTTTAATAATTATAATATTGAATCGTTGAATAATATCAACTATTGAAAAACATGAGATGAAAAAAAAAAAGTTTCTTAAAATTAGGCTGTAATTAATGCATACTTAAAAGTAGGACATTAATGTTCCAAAAATCTGGAGATCAAAAACTTGAATACATAAGAGAATGAAAACAATTTGATGATGAATTTAACTCGTAATTAATGCCATAAGTAAGAAAATTCTACCATATTCAATGAAGAATTAAAATTTTATGTATTCAAATTCGCACCTTCATTTTTGATAATTTTTATAAATATATCTCATTGCTATAGTTTCGTTTTGAATCACATAATTTTTAAAATATTTCATACTTTTAAGAAAACGTTTTATTAATTATTGTTAGCTAACCCTCCCCTTCCCAATAGCCAGCAGGTCCATTTAGAATTTGGTTTTCTCAATTTTAACCAAATCTCTCATGCATAATATGCTAATATGATACATATTTAAAAGCCTGAAAATTCGGGAGAAATGTTTCCGTTTTTTAAATATATATCATTACAAAAGACATTTAACAGTATTTTTAAACAGTTTAAAATGTATTTTTTGTAATATTTTTTTTTTAAATTATCGTGCAAAAATGCTAACATTCAACTTAATTTTTAATTAATTAAATTTTCAAAATGTTGCTCCAAGTTGGACATTTTTAGCTTCCAAGGTATGCTTCGACCAAATTTGAACACTCGATATCAAACAATCTGGCCTGTAGGAAGCTAAGACATGCACGTTAATTTTATTATTAATAATAATAGAAATAGTAGAGACAGAGAAGGATTTTAATATAAATTACAATACAGAACGTTAAAAAAGATTACAAACGTTTGTAATAAATGGTTTTACACACAAAAAGAAGCATTTATTTTCCGAGATGATGAGATGTGACCCACGGGAGATCCAAGGCAGCGCAATCCGCATGAATTTTGAATGGTTTCTCCCTACCTGATCTGTGTTTGTGGTCTCCTAGGAGACACCCGTTTGACACCCATGCATCATTGGAGAGAGACACCCGGCCGCGACCACCCCGAAATAGAACCGGAACGGATTGCGCTAAATGATTGGATGGTACTGACCACGGGATGGACGTTTAATGGAGTAATGGAAGGCTCCTAACGATTAAGGATTATCTTCTAGAAATTTATTTAATTGGGATACTTTTACAGGGAATCATGAACTTCTACAGATTTTTGTATTAATATATTGAATTTACAAATATTAATTGATATAAATTTACAAATGATCGAATATTAATATATCGAAATTTGTTGCAACAAATTGAGCAGGTAAACTGAAAGGGAAAAAATCGAAACTTGACTCTAACATATCATGGCGGATTATTGTTTCCTGCTTACTTCATTTGTCTTTATTTTATACTTACAATTAATAATATAGCAACTATAACGTGAGCACACAAAAAAATCTGTATTTCATAAATGCATCAACTAAAACTAAAAAAAGACATTGTAGTAAATAGTCTTTAAAAAAGTCTTTAAAATAGTCTTAAAAATAAAGTAGTCTAATATTTGTCTTTAATATAGTCTTTAAAAATATTAAAACAACGAAAAAGATCTTCAAAGATGAAGGTGGAACCCTGATGGTATGGTCAGTTTATTGTTATAATGCAAAATGGGGATGTATTTTCTACAAAAATATGTTCTAAAGCTTTTGATAAAAAGGCATAAAAATTAAAATTTTTTTAATCTAATTAAATTTTTAAAAGACCCATTCTTAATGAGCAGTGATTACTTTAAAAACAACTATTTGCTAAAGTTGGAAGCTCTAAGACCAATGATTGTTCTATGAAGCTCTTTGTGCGATTCTTATTATACCTTTCTCGTTATAGATCTTATATTAACCTAAAGAGATTTTTATTTTTTATAGAAAGGGCAGATATATACGTTATTGGTTTCAAAAACTTATTTTTCTTCCTTTTGAAAAATTTGTGAAATTCAGATTGGTAATTTTGTTTGTCAATTAAGTGATGATATCCAGTTTTTCTTATTTATTAATGACGAAGATAATCTCAATATATTTAACCACGCTCACTTGATCAACCAATGAAATCATAAATAAGAATTAAAAGTTTATTCGTATTACATTATACCTTGCCTACTTGTGTAAACATCTCATCATTTTAAAAATTCATTTCGGACCAAATAATAAGATATCAGAAGATTTCAAATAAATTTGTTACCTTTATTTTAACAAGTTAATGAGAAATCCTAATTGAATATTGAAAGGAATTGTCTTCTGAATTATCTACGATGGCGTCTATTTTAGATACTGCTATTGTCTTCTGAATTCACTTCTATGGCATCCATATTACGTACTGGTATTGTTCTCTGAATTCACTTTTGTGGCATCCATATTACGTACTGGTATTGTTGTCTGAATTCACTTCTATGGCATCCATATTACGTACTGGTATTGTTGTCTGAATTCACTTCTGTGGCATCCATATTACGTATTGGTATTGTTGTCTGAATTAGCTTCAATGGCGTCTCTATTACATACTAATATTGTCGTCTGAATTTTTTAAAACCCTTTATCGTAATTTTTTCCCCAAAAATTCATTTTTGAAACTGTTAACTACTCCTTTTCATAGCATAGGATTCAGTAGATTTTAATTAATTTTTCTCTTTTGTTTTCTGATTGTACATAAGAAAATATAGATTATTCATACTATCATTGCTCAAATATGGAAGTTCTCTTCGCTTTTGGACCATGGTGGCCTGGTGGTAAGGTCCCGGCTTCTGAGCCGTAGGGTTTCAAGTTCGAGATCCTATTCCACCGAAGAACCGTCGTGTAATGGAGTCTGTTGCACGATAAATCCGTCAGGGCCAAACGTCCTCCCTTTGGTGTGGCGTGGTTTGGTGTGGAGAAGGGGGTGCGAGCTCAGGTGTCGTCCTCGTCATCTGACCGCGGTTCAAAATTACGAGATTCGTCCCAAAATAGCCCAAGTGTTGCTTTAAACGGGTCGTTAATATAACTAAACTAAACTAAACTTCTCTTCGCTTTTACACATAAGCCAGGAGGGTTTTATTGCACTGAAATAGGGCAAAAATGACAAAAAAGACTTCTAATTGGGAAGGAAGTCAAAGATAATGCATAACAAAGTATTCAAGAAACGCTCACATGTACAACGTATCTCACTTTGTAAAGTTAAATCATCCGAAAGTTCTAGCCTCGGAATTTTGAAACAAATAACACTTTTCAGTTATATGCCTGCTACATTTATTGATACGTGCATTAGACACCTGAACAAGGAATGTACTATCAGAGATTTTGATTCCTACTTAGTAGAGTTCATATGACATTCTACTGAATCGAAAATTGAAATGTTTTCAGTCATATTAGCATATATTTACAAATATAAACATCGCATCTAGCATTATTTGTAATTTTTCAATTTACATCCTTTTCAATTAAGAATGAAATAAATAATGAATAAAATAATAAATTATAATGTGCTATCATTTATCTATTATTGTTATTAGAAATTGTTTACATCTAAAAGTTTGACAGAACTTGGGAAGTGACAGACGTATAACGCAAAAGTACCAAATTCATTTATAGAATGAAAATATTTTAAATGGTATGTTTAAATGATCAATCGCATCATTTTTGTTTTTCAGTGTTCCAAAGAGAGTTTCTTGGTTCCAACCCATAACGTTTTTGCCAAGTTGTTTTCTTAACACCCCACATGTCCATTTCTTGTCTCCAAAATTAGAATCAAGTTATTGCAAAATAATTGCAGAATTCATAGATAAATATTTTACTATCGTTCAGAAATCACTTTTTTAATGATTTCGGTCTGTTTTAAGAATCGTAAAAAGCTATTAGAGCTTAATAAAGAATTGAATTAAGGATTTCGTACCGTTAAGTTATTCTTTATTTATGCATCCAAAATGCGTTATGGATGGCAAAAATGTTAAGGTTTAGCAGATCACACTTTTTTATTTATTTTTCGTTGATAAGAACCAAAAGTTCCAACAGCCTGAATGATGAAATTGCATCATTTAGAAGTCATACTTCTCACTGAAAAAAAAAACCCGTCATCTTTAGTAACTCAAAGTAATTATTGAAAAATTTAATTCAGGAGTGATATTACAGGAGTGATATCTGTAATTAAGGACTTTGTGTGTTTTAATTATTCTTTATTTTTATTTCCTCATAAGGTTGCAATGGTAAAAGTCGCAATTATATAGATTAATGAGATAACACCTGATTCAGTTCTTTGCTGATAAGTACCAAGAATTCACTGAAGTTGAGATAGCAAAGTTTACGAATAAGTGGCAATTTGTCACCAAACAAAATCAAAAGCTTATCAATGAATGAAAGCGCCTTCATTATTTCAAAATTAGTGCTTTATTTCGAAGGAAATTAAGCACTAAGAATTCGTAAGCAATTACTTTTTAATCAACCTATACCTGTATAGTTTTCATACTGGTAAATCCACTAGACTGTAAAAATGTGTAATTTAAAGCTCATCAGAATGTCAGCTTACCATAAACTTATCTCATCAGTAAATGGAAATTCAATAAAAGGTGACCGAACCAGCCTATCAAACTTGAATGGCAGGTTGTTAAAATCCTAAATCAGCGCCTTCTTCGACCCCTTCTTCATTAAGTACTTGGTCATTCATTGACCACACTCGAATTATACCGTGAAAGATGAAGGGGAGGTCTAATGGGGCACTCATTTACCATAGCCAGCAGTGCGTACAGTTGCTGCACTGTATTTACAGCAAACTACTTTCCGACGCGACCTCCTGTCATTGCACCTCCTGTCCTGTCCAAAAAAATACATTTCAAAGGAAGGGCAAAGGGGGAGGAGAAATAATAATTCAACCTCCCTGCCACTATCTGGAGAACATGACCACTTCATTAAACATGAATAAGGTCAAATGACCCATCCTGTCCTTCGCAGAAGCACTTTGGGACCTCCCCTGGGGAGGAGAGTTGAGTTGATGTGAAGGGCAGGAAAAAAAAACGTCAGTTGGGGTCGGGAAAAAAAATGAATAAAATAATATTGATTAGAGTGTAGTGTGTAATTTCCGTGTTTCTTCGAGGGGTAAGTGTTCAATGGTATTAATCTCCATGCTGAATCAGCAATTGATGAGTTTGATGTAATATATAATGCAATTCAATGTTAAAAAGAGTTCATAATGTGAATGATCATTATGAAGTTAATGGGGAAATATTTTCATTAAATTCACAGAACATTCGGTGAATTCAAGGTGAAGATCACATTGAGGTTTGTTAATCTGTCTTGTTTCATATTTGTAAAGTTGAAATTTTGTGATCGATATGGAATTTTGTGATCGATATGGTATTTTGTGATCGATTTCTCATTCGCTCTTTAATATTCCTGAATAATATATAAAGTTATATATTTTCGATGAGAGATTACTATTTTAATATTTCCGTTGAATTTTTGGGATTATCAATTAAAGTGGCATTTGATATCCTAAAATCTAAGAAAATGTCTTTCTTTTACGCTTAAAACTCTCTGAATTTTCACCTGAATTATCTGGAAATTCCAAAACACAATACATATATTTACTGATGTTTGAAATTATTTTGGCAAAAATGTTATCTCGAGCTATATTCCTTTTAGCTGCCTATTTTGTGTTTTAAATATTAGATCCCATAATTTTTTTTTCTCTTAAAATAGAGCAAAATATTTTTTGGGGAATTTTATTGTTTATCTATTTTTTATTTATAATTTTGTTTGTTACGTTAACCTTCCTGTATGAATTTTCATTCCTCCGTTTCGTATGAATTTCGTTTGGGCAATATTCGAAAAGAAAGCTGCGATATAGTTTTCTCTTACTTTGATCGATTTGGTCATGACACAAGTTAAAAGAAAAGTACTACATTATTTTGTTATGACATACGAATGGCAACAATGGAAGGTGCATAAACTGAATGCTCCAAATAAATAATAATAATAATAAAAATTTGAATTTGACTGCCAAAATATTTTTATCAGCTCACTGCAATCCAAATCCATCGGTTCGAATCAAAATTAATGATAATGTGGATATAAAACATTTGAAATGCGGTTGTAATATTTTTAGATTGCTGTTTACAATACAGGTTTGTTTCACATAAAAAATTTTATGATTAAAAAAATTGATTAGATGCTTTTAAACCTAATTTTATTCCCTTCATATTCATCTTTTTTTCAAAATGCCGTTTCCGATTTATATTTTAGTTGAAGATTAATTTTCTGTGGCAATAAACATTTGCTAATCGTAATTAAGAAAAGCAGCCATGACATGAGGCCAACTATTGCGCGCAATAAAAGATCACGCCTACTTCAAGATGATCACATGATAGCAATTGTACAATGGCAAATGGTTGTCCCAATGAGACAACCGTTTGCCATTTTCCACTTGCGGTTATGAGATCTACTTGAAGCAGGCGCGACCTTTTATAAGCGCGCAGTAATTGGCCTCGTGCGAACGCTGCTTTACAATTGTGAAAATACAAATTTTGCAATAAGCATGGTAGACTGTATTTTCATGTTGAAATTTTTAAACCTATTTTTCTCAGTTTGCTTTTCTCCTGAAATCATGCATGCAACAAAATACTGAAAGTTAAATACATTTTATTCAAATCAAATGATTTTTAATGTGTGTTTTTTGAAAATATTAGCTTAATAGGATTAGGTATAGATCTGCAAAATTTTGATTAGAAAATATCTTTAAAATAATGAAAATAAAACATTTGGTATTTTCCAGAAAATCACGCTTTAGAACTAATTCAGATATTGAAAATCGGATGCCTAATTTTGCTATATGAATTTTAAAAAGAATTTAAACTATAAATTTCTAAAAACAAAAAATATTTAAAAAAATTATGAATCTGCATACATTTCTGCATAGTTTATAAACAACTATAACAAAACAAAGCAAATTTGATTTAACCCTTTGCTTTGGTGCCCTCACTCACCATTCAAGACGGTGCTTCATTTTGATTTTTTATTTATTTTTTAATTTTGATTGTTAAAAATACGTAGATGGTAAAAAGGCGTAGATTAATTTTTTGGGGAAATTCAACTTTAAAACAATTATATATATATATATATATATTGTTACGGATTTCCCTCTATCACTATCAATCCGTCGGGTTCGTTTACTTGTGTGTATTTAGTGGTTGTGTATGGTATGAAGATAACACAACACAATGATCAGTCCTTTCAGTAGACGAACAAACAACACGCTTATTGACACTACGACACACAGGACGGCACAAAGACGACAACTATATACAGCATAGACAAGACAATTATCTTCAGCCGAGACTTGCACACAGCAGCAAACAACAAGACTCTACTGCAGATAGTAGCGCACAGCTTAGTTTAGCACTAGCTTGACTCCGTCGCTGCTCTGCTAATCTCTGGAAGACCCCTTGTTTACCGCCGATTCCGACTACCCTCTCGACTACAGACTGCCTCCTTTTATAGGTCTCAGGAGGCGGGGCTAGAAGCCTCTCAATCAATCAGGATCGTTCGAGGCTTATATCGGTTTCTAATGGACGGATCGGGAAAATTCTCAATGTTTTGGGTATAATCTATTTTGGCGCCAAAGTCGCCAAACTGTCACCAAGTTTGTCGCCAAGCTCTGGAACCTCCGACGCGACACCCGGACTCCGTCCAATACAGATGTCTGTAAAACGGTCTTTCTGATGATGGAACCAACTATGCTGGAAAGCAGCATTACAGATTCGTAACAATATATATATATATATATTTAGGAGCAATACATAAGCCCTCATATTAAGTAAATAACTATGCATCGAACTAATTTTCCGAGTGCAAATGGTTAAAATGTAGAAAAACGTTTTGGGGTACCGAGTCTCATTAATAGAATTATGAAATTTTGATTCCGTTTTGAAAAGAATTTGCGCCACCTGTAGATAATTTGCGAAACATTTATTACAAGATTACATAATATTTATTACAAGGAATGATAAATTACAAAATAAAAAGTAGAAAATAAATATGTTTCAATTACACTAATATAATTGTGTTTTAAAATCTTTTATTTATTTTTTTATTAACGCTCATTTTTTTTTTTTTTTTCGAACTTCAGTTTCAACTTTATGACAAGCAATGAATTAATTACTGGTAACTTGTAAACACATTTCAAATATCAATAGTTACTTGTAACTACAACCGATGCTGTTATTCTTTAGGTTGTCGCCCCACATCTACCCTACTGGAGGCTCGCCAGTCTAATTTCATGTGGTTAAAATGGGTTTTCAACTATTCCAATACAATGTAGAAGGGAAAAAAATGGAACGTGAAGTTCAGGTAATTGAACAAATTGCCTGTCTTTAAAACGCCGCACTGTAATGTAGTTTGGGAACCGTAGGAAATGCAATAAATTCTATCTATCATGTTATTTCTAGTTGGCTGAGTAAAGTGTTAACATAATGGATTTGCGGCACTGGTTTTTTTAACGTCGGGGACGGGGTGCTCTAACGCGTCTGATACATTGTGGCTCTTTATAGCAGTCTTCCCGACCGTCTGTCACCCATATGTTCATCCATAAAAGGACTTTTGTGACAGCTTGTTAAAAATGAATGTTGAAGACATTCAATTTGTAATTATTTTGAAGATGTTATGATTGAAGATAGGGTAGAAATGAAAATGAATATAGTTTTTTCTTATGAATAAAGTGATCCTCGTCAGTTAGTTAAAAATGAGATGCTTATTTATTCTAATCAACTAACAACTATTTCTAATTAATGCTTCTAAACTAATATGAATAGAATCATTACATTTTTAGGAGCATATTCTTTAACCCTTAAATGCAAAATTATTTGTTTTGAATTTTTTTAAAAAAATCGTTTATTATAGGAAAATAGTTGTAGGTTACGTTAAAAAAAATTCAGGTGGTAATATGGTATATTTATTTTGAAAAAAATTGTATGTAGACTTTTGGCATCGTATAGTTTTTCCCAAAACTGTGGCTTGTCTCTAATATAGTTTTCAAATATAACATCAAAAATTGACAGCTTACTTGATAACAGAGGAGAGGTAATTTTTTAGCAATTTGGTAGATCACTCTTTTATAGAGAACACAACAATAAAAACCATCCCTTCAGGAAACACACTGGACTTTATCACCCACCACATCCAAATGTAAGAAAACGATATAACTTACCCGCCAAAAGTAATGTCAACTATTTTCTTTCACACATGATTTATTGTCTGTGGTTATCAACATGCGTTCGAAAACTGACACACTCAGGTTTTTAAATAAAATTCAGTGGATAATGTAGACAATTGGCAACAATATACATTTAAAAGAAATTTCTTTAAAAAAAACTCTTTGTTGCATCTATGAGGTCGCTTTGGTCTGATGGTAAAGGTCAAATTTCGGATATCAAGGTATTTTAATTCCATGAGTGTGGCGCATCTTAGCTAAAATGTCTTTTGTGCCACTCAAACTCCAGATTGCAAGGGTACAAGATCCATATTCAAAGCGAGAGAAGATTTCGTTTCCTTGAATGGGAACTTAGAAAAAATTAAGTTCGTGAATCGGATATCTGCACGATAATATGCCTAGAAGAATGGAGAGTGGAATTTGGCTCAGGAGTCGCAAAGTGTGTGTGTTGTTTTCAGAATCTGTGATTTCACTTAATTCACTGGAGTGCTTTATTCGTAATTAAAATCAAGTATTCTTTAAATTTCAAAACAATATACTTAATAATTTTTCATCGTTTTCAATTAACTTCAATTCGTGAGGTGTATGGTTTTTTTTTTTTTTTTTTACAATCTGTTAATTGAGTTAGAGATTAATATCTCTGATAAATTTTTAAATAAATTTTGTTAAAAAAGTGTATCGCATTTTCTTTACTATTTTGTTCAATATTATTTCTAAATTTGAAGTTGAAATGTATTTATGCATTAGACACGCATATGAGTTCTTTTAAAGGTGACGAGCAATTAAATATTTTATTATATCAATTTGTCCTAAACTTTAATTTAATAATTCATTTCATCAATATCAAAATAGATCAATTAAAAATTATTATTTTAGGATTTAGGAAGGGAAAGTGACCCCAAACTTGTATTGCATAAGGGCTACAAATTTCAATCCATTCCTGTCTGCGCTATATGCTTCTTTATGCTTTCAGAAGCTCTGGTATCATATATAATGCTTTCTGCATAATGAAATCATCTTCCGAAAACAGGAAATTTCTTTTGAAGAAAAACTTTCCATATTTTCTCATATGAAAAGTCTGCTATCTTAATTAAATATGACTCATGTTCTTCTTCATAATGAAAACCTCAATTTCGAATGCTGTAATTACGACAGATAACAAGTCTGAGCATGTTCGGAAATGACTAAAAACCTGAAAGGAAATAAAGGTAGTCCTCTTTCAATCTATTATTAACGGTTTTATTATTTTCTACGGATGTCAGGCTGACTTGTCAGAATAAAGGGGCATTTTCCTCCATTACCCTTTCCCCCTTGTTCCCCGGAATAATTCGAGGGCAGGGGAAGGGGAAGTTATGTCCCCAATATCTGCCCTCCGTGTTCAGTGACTCACGTACAGCAACACTAATTTTTACCGCTCCCGCCAACACAGGAGGACAAATGACTATACATGGGGCTACCTATATCGTCCTGCATGAGGGGAAGAATTGAAATTGCACAGTATTGCTTGAAGCTGTTGGTCAGGGAAAACCCGGATATGAGTAAGAAACATGGAGCAAATCATTTTTACTTTCTCGTGTAAGAAATATGCATAAAGAAAACATTATAGTCGAGAGGAAAAAACCCCAGCGAGAAAGATCTTCCCAAAACTTTGTTACTTAATTATTTATACTCTCTTGTACGTGCTTTAATTTACGTGTTTTACAGTATAACTGTACGTGTTCGTGTATTGCTGTAAATGTATTGCGTATTATTAACCGACTGTACACTTCTGACGAACAATCCTTCGGAAAGAGCCTATTAGAGTGCGATGTTTGGGGATAAATAGCTGGGTAAGATAAATTGGAGATCAATCTTTCTGATCGATTGAAACCAAAATTTAACGCAGAACTGCAATCCCAATCATGAAATCAGACAACAATTTTGACATATTTAATTCGCTGCATGCTTGTGTTATCATATTCAAGCGCTTGTAGAAATACAGATTGGCAGATTGTCAATCTTTTGACAAATTTATTTCCACCTTTGAAACTATATATACTTTAAATTTTCTGTGTACCAAATTTTATAAATCTAGCTCTCTTCGTTTTGTAGCTATACCGTTAACTTACTCAAACCTCCAGATAGACAGACTTCCTCCGAATGAATTGCATTTTAAATACGACAGATATCTACAAATTAGGAGTAGTAACCATATACCAAACTTTACCCATGTATCTCGAAGAGGTTTTGAGTTATCGTATTCGCAGCCAGACGGACATAATTCCAAAACTGTGTTTTTCAGATTCGGGATGATCTGAAATGTGAAGATTCATGAAAATCTCGAGTTGGAATTTTTCGACAATTGCAATACGTCATCCATGTGTACACTTCATTTACATAAAAAATAAATAAAAAAAAGTATTATTATGAATGACAATTTGACAAATCTCCGAGTTTCAGACTTTCCTGAGTTCGAAGTACATATTTTTGGATTCATGTCTATCTGTCAGAGTACAATAATTCAAAGACGAATTATTGTACTCTGGAACGAATTATTGGCTTTGTGGTAAGGTTTCGGCTCATAAATCGTAGGGTTTCAGGTTCGAGACCCGATTCCACCGAAGAACCGTCGTGTAAGGGAGCCTGTTGCACGCTAAATCCGTCAAGCCAAACGTCCTCCTACTGGTGTGGTATGGAGATGGGGGGGGGGCAGATCAGATGTCGACCTTGTCATCTGACCTTGATTCAAAATTACGATATCCGTCCTAAAATAGCCCTAGTGTTGCTTCACAACGGGATGTTAATATAACTAAACTAAACTTGATAAATGATATGAAAAAGGGCGTCTAAAATGTTTACCCAGTTTTCTGCACTATAGTACAAAGCAGAAAGCGCTCTTATGCAGCACTCTGAAAATAAAAATCCGAGCATTCTAGGGGGTATTGACAGTCCAGTTCTAGATCTTTAATTTTTAAACGGGAATAATGGTGAGAGGTATGATACCTTCATTAGAAAATATACAAGAAATTTTCAGGGAAACCACTTCCATTAGTAAGTATTGTGTTTGTCTGTGAATGCAATAACTGAAAAACGTAATAAGCCTACGCGAGGAAACTTTATATATAATCTAAACACCAAGTTTGTACTGCGAGTGGTGCCACCTTTTAGTTAATAACTAATATGTTTTGAAACATTTGCACTATTTTTATTAAATATTGTACATAGAACAGATAAATTAATCTGTTCCATGTATGGAAACGCATTTTTTATCTAATAAAAACTTAATGGTTTCATTAATTACCCCTAACTTTCATTGAAAAATAATAAATAAATAAAAATATTATGCTTCCTATAATTTTAATCGTCCTTATAATGAGCAAAGATTGAGGAAATTCCTTTTAATAGTTTGCATTTTTAAAGCGTGGAAATTATTCATTTTAATTATTTATTATTTTCGCTTTTATTTAAGTAGTTGCATTTTCAATTCATATTTAATAATAAAAATTACATTGCGAGTCTTTTGGTTTCATATATTATGTTTTTTTGGTTTCATTTGTATAAAAGTATATTTCGTATATTTTTCTTTTTTGAAAATTTTATTTATTCTTTATAAAACTGAAAGATAGTAGTGTAACAGCTACTGAATCCCCATTATCATCTTACAACCCCTATTTTCAGAACAAGTCGGTGACCGCGTGATAACAAGATATAAATCTAACAAATAATTTCCAATATTTGATCACTGACTTCATTTTTATTTTCTAGATATCCCCTTTTGTTCAGCCTCAAATCTTTTAAGTACCGCATTCTCGCATGAGTCAACCTTGAGACACTGGAATAGGGGTGCGTGAGGGACTGACTACCTGATGCTGTTACGAGCAAGGGGCTTTGGCGGAGGGGTGTTGTTATGGAAGCAAGTGATTGACATCGAGCCTTATTCACTCAAAGGGGGAGGGGTGAGTCCAGCGGCACTGCTCTTTCTCAATTGCTGGACACTGGATGAGTTACTGTTGTGGGATGCGACGGGCTTAGCTTTTAGTAGGAAACTCATTGTTAAGATTTGGGAACAATGGGTTCATAGCCCTTAAATGTTCGGTTGGAGGTGGTATTAGTGGTTGTTTATCGGCAAAGGGTTGGTTTGGGGGTGCAGTAAACGTAAAGGATAAATGATTGCCGAGTCAGATTACTTTCCTAGAATGTAGATTTCCCACGATATTAGTAACCAATAAACTGACGGAAATTGAATGTGTCACTCCCTAGATTGATTTAATGGATTCTTTTGATTTCGCATCTAAAACATATAGAATGCCAATTTACAAAAGGGGTGCTCAAAAGGTTATAAAATTATCAGTTAATTGCATTTTGAAAAGTAAATTAGTAAAATTAAGTGAATTTAATGTAATTCTGTGATTTTTACCTAATTACAATATTAGTATGCTGCATTTTTTAAAAACAGAGCTAGAGAATGAAAATAGAATGTTTATGTAGCTTTTTAATTTCTACATATAAATAATATGTTCGAGGCCATTTTTCCTTTACTAAATCGTTGATACAATTGGGAGAGAAATTATCTTAATTTACATCCTGGGCACTTTTTGCCTTTATTTCATCACTTTCTCATTCTACAAATATCCCAATCAAAAGATTTCATTTAGCATACACCCACATTATGATGAATATTGTTATTTTGAACCAGCGAGGGTGGTTTCCCCAAAACTTTCTCGCATACGTGCCAGAGAACGCTTTACATGGCATTGGCGTACAATAGTTAGAAAATAATAACTTTTGGTGTGAATTTAGCATTTTTGCTGAATCTGTTGTGTTATGCTTGGCGAATTATTTGGCGTTAATTCCTGGCATGCGATTAATAATATCCGGAAAAAGAATTTGTTTTTAGACACGTTTTTCTCAACCGATTGAAACAAAAAATTTGGCACAAAATTGCACGTTTAGTCATAAAATCTCATACCAAATTTGATATATATAAGTCACTGCGTTTTTGAACTATCGCGTTTACATGATTCTGAAAATACAGACCGACAGATAGTCAAACTTTCATTGGATTTGGCTGAAAATGTGACGGATGTTTACACAATATATGTTAAATATTTCCACCGAATTTTATTTATCTAGCTCTCTTCTTTTTGTAATTATCGTGTTAACTTACATTCGAAGAGACGGACAGATGGACATCCTCTGAACAGATTTTACTCAAAATTTGATAGAAATTTGCAAATTTGGTGTGAATACCGTATACCAAATTTCAACAGTCTACCTCGAAGCGTTTTTGAGTCATCTTTGCCACAGACAGACAGATGGACATTTTCTAAAAATGTGTTTTAAGATTTCGGGGAGGTCTGAAATGTGGAGATTCGTCGAAGTCTGGAGTTTTAATTTTTTGAAGATTATTATACTTTCTTTATACTACATATACGAGAAAGTAAAAATATTTCAACGATTCCTTCAAATCAATGGGCTTTATTATTATAACAAACTGTAAATATATCTAACTGTAATCCTCACAACAATGAGTACAATGTACAAATTCTGGAAAAATGTACGTCAACATGTATTTTCAATGTAAAGTTTTATTTCTTACTTGTGCATGATTAGATATCATTGATATACACATCATGATTTGCATCATTTTTTTGAAAAAGATCTGGTTAAACTTTGTATTTTAGACAACTTATTTGTACTTAAATAAAAATGAACTTTTGTATGCCTCAAGTAATTTCTTACAGGACGCAAATTCAATGTGATTAAATGTTCATATTTGAATATTTAAGAACATTGCTTCGAAAAAGATTCTCCTGAGTAATTTTTGATAAACTTTGCATTTTAGACGATGTATTTGCTCTTGAATAAAAAGGTATCTGTGATCTTTCCTATCCCTCAAATAATTTCTTACAGGATGTAAATTTAAACATTAATATTTGAATATTTAATATCATTGCTTCGGAAAAAAAGTTCCCGTGTAATTTTTGATACACTTTTTGTATTTTAGACAATGCATTTATTCTTAAATAAAAAGGATTCTGTGATCTTTTCTATCCCTCAAGTAGTTTCTTACAGGATGTAAATTCAATGTGATTAAGTATTCATATTTGAATATTTAATATCACGGTTTTGAAAAAATTTCTTGAATAATTTTTGATAAATGTTGTATTTTAAGCAATGTATTTGTTCTTAAATAAAAAGGTTTCTGTGAACTTTTGCATGACTGAAATAGTTTCTCACAGGACGTAAATTCAATTTTATTGAATATCCAATATTATTGCTTCGAAAACGCTTTCCTGAATAATTTTTGATAAATTTTGTACTTTAACCAATGCATTTGTTCTTAAATAAAAAGGATTCTATAAACTTTTGCATGACTGAAATAGTTTCTCACAGGACGTAAATTCAATTTTATTGAATATTCAATATTATTGCTTCGAAAACGATTTCCTGAATAATTTTTGATAAATTTTGTACTTTAACCAATGCATTTGTTCTTAAATAAAAAGGATTCTATGAACTTTTGCATGACTGAAATAGTTTCTCACAGGACTTAAATTCAATTTTATTGAATATTAAATATTATTGCTTCGAAAACGATTTCCATAATAATTTTTTTAAAAAACTTTGTATTTTATACAAAGTATTTGTTCTTAAATAAAAAGGATTCTATAAACTTTTGAATATTTCAAGTAGTTTCTTACAGGACGTAAATTCAATGTGATTAAGTATTTATATTTGGATATTTAATATCGTTGCTTCGAAAAAGATCTCCTGAGTAATTTTCGATAAACTTTGCATTTTAGACAACGCATTTGTTCTTAACTAAAAAGGTCTCTGTGAATTTTTGCATACCTCAAATAGTTTCTTACAGGACATAAATTCAATATGATTAAATATTCATATTTGAAAAATCATAAATCCGGTTCACTTTTATGTTCTTCCGAGTACAAAGCAGCATTCCATTTTCGAATTAAAGCTATCATCACTTCTCTCTCTCCCCAGAAACCAAAACGAGAGATAAAAAGCAAACAGAAAATGATTCTAAAAATATTCTGAACGATAAATCGGTGAAATTTCGTCAGTATTTCCCGACGAAACGAATCGTAAACGCATCGTTAAACTTGCTCCATCGGGCCCAAATCAATTCCTTTATGGTTTTTGGTGAGCGCCATTAAAAGAAGCGTGACGTCATGACCACAAATTGTTGCCAAACGCCGAAAGTGAAATATGGCGTTGTGGGTACCACTCTCCATTTTTATTACCCGTGAGTACTTTTTTTTTCTTTCTTCAGGAGCAGCTGTTACTCAACTCAGTAATTAAATATCGTGGATGGTTTTTAAAGCCGTCCGGGCGATATGCTTTCGTACGAGAGAGCCGAGGAATTTTGTCACCAAAATAAAAACGAAACCGAAGTCATTAGAACTTGTTTTATTGGACATAAAACACAGCGGATGATTAACTATATTTTTTCCTTCTGCTTCACGTCTAGAATGTGATTTTGTAAGCGAATGAAAAATTAAACTTTTTTTATTGCTGAGTATATTTCATTATCTCTTTTAGTGCAGAAAGAGGGCATAAAAATTGCATGTTTTATGTAGTTACTGCAGAAAAATCTATTCAAGCGTAGTTTTTAAATGGCAGTTAATACTTTAAAAAAAAATATTTCGTCTTCGAATGTTAGCAGTTTTGTAATTAAGCAAAAGAAACTTTCTTGAAAAAAAGATAAAAGTCAACATTTATTATAAATCCTGTAAGAATTTTTCATGGGTAGAGATAGAATTAATATTATGTAAGAAAGAAAAATAATTAGATTGAAAAAATCTAAGAAATTTTGTTTAAACGCTTATTTTAATTGTAATAAGGATTAAACAATATCGTTTCAATAAATTAAGCGCTAAAAAGGACTTAGTTCAAGCAAAAGATTTTTTTTATAAAAAATAAGCTATCTAAAATACCTAAAAAATAAGATTTAAATTGCCAATAAAATGGGTAGTAAAGGGATTTAAATTTGTTTGTCTTCTTTCTCTCATTTTTTAAAACCTTTAAACCCACTTACAAGTCTTAAGTAGGGTTTTTATTTATTTTTTTAGATTCAAAAACATGAAAGTTGAATATTATGTAACCTCACTTATTTATTTATTTTGATATTATAGATTTCTGAAACAATGTACAGATGGAACTCCCCGATAACAATTCAGTATTTTAATATTCTCATGATTTAATTACCATTTAATTGATTAATTTTAAATAAAATGTGATTTTATATCGGAGGCTCCATCTGGTTTTGCATGTGATGAATAATTGAATATACCATTCTATAACATTTATAAGGATAAATTATACAGTAAATAAAACCTGAAAAGCAAAAAATAATATAAAAAAAATTTATAAACGCGTTTTATCAATTTTCTCAAAAAGGAAACATAATTTTAAAAAAAAATCAAGAATATGAAGGTAAAAATAAAAACAATAAAAGTGTGAAGCGTTGACAAAGTTTTTAGAACCTAAAATTATATAATAAATATGATTAAAATTGTCCCTTACTTAAAATACTTCAACCGGGACGTTTTTAGTCTGATATCCAGATTTTTATAAGAAAAGATTGGATTATACTTTGAATGCAAAGGAAATCAAAAATAAAAAAGGCAATAAAGCATTAAATTCTATATTTTTGCGTTAAAAAAACGTAATTAAACTTCCAATTTTGTTTTTGAAATCCTATTTCATACGCATTTTCTTTTGATTCACTAGAATTGATCAATAACTGGATTATATCAGAGATAACAAACAAACAGCTAAACCACAAAATCTTGTCCCATACTTTCTAATAAAGGTATTACCGAGCTCCCCGTTTCTCCATAAGATTTTGGTCCTTTGAGAAGATCGTGACTGTCATGTGTGATGAGATTTTTATTTTCACTCAAACACATGGGAGTTGTACATTTCGTAGTATAATAAAGGCAACTGAACTCATATAGCAACTGCATGCCTTTGGCGAGCAATAACTCCAAAATATCGATTTCTGTGAATGTTATGTTTTTTATACCGAAGTTTTGGCGACCAATCGCCAACTTTCGACTAATTACCATAGAAAACAATTTGTATTTTGGGCGTCTCTTTTTCCGATCGATGAAGTCAAAATTTCACTTAGAATATGATTATAGTCACAAAGTCATATTACAAATTTCACTTATTTAAGTCATTTTCTTTTTCAATGACACTTTTATATGCGCGAAAAAGTACTTACCGATATAAGACAGCTCTTTGATAAATTTGATTAAAAATTTGACAAGAATCTATATTTTTGATGTTAAACCTCTGTAACAGATCTAATCTATCTAGCTTTTGGGGTTTTTCTATTATTTTGTTCCCTTATAATCAGACAGACACTTTCTCGGAATAGATTTCATTTAAAATTTAACAAATATCTATAATTATATACTAAATTTCATCCATATAGCTCAAAGCGGGATTGAGTTATCGTGTTCTTAGACAGATTGACATAATATAAAAATATTTTTTTCGACCTCAGGAAGTTCTGAAACGAGAAATTCGCCAAAATCTCGAGTTCGAATTTTTTGACGGTTACAATACTTTTTCTTTGAAATTTCATGCAAGTCAGAGTACATTTCGTTTAAAGCGTTCTGCAAGGGAGGAAGATTGTTAGATCAAGCTAACAAATTAAGCATGCCATTACTTCTTGGGTAGTAGGTGTTCACTAAGTGAGGGCTTTTCTAGAAATATTGGCTAGATTTTTAATTGAAGAATAATCAATTTTTTTTTTTACATTTTTCTCCAATAACTTCGAGGCATATTATTGCCTAAAAATCATTTTTTACCACATTAAATTCGGAAAAAGAAAAAAAAAACCTTTTTAGCAATACCCATTTGATTTTCTTCCCATCCTTCCCTCAATTTTCAATAATTTTTAAAAACTTTCTTAAGTATATTTTGCAACGATATTTTCCATTACTTTAGTTATTGGATGTAAGTGAAAACATTTTGCGGATATTGTTACGAATCTGTGATGCGGCTTCCCAGCATAGTTGGTTCCATCATCAGAAAGACAGTTTTACAGTCATCTGTATTAGGCGGAGTCCGGGTGTCGCTTCGGAGGTCCATGAGCTTGGCAACTTGGTGACGAATTTGGCGACTTTGGCGCCAAAATAGATTATACCCGAAACATCGAGAATTTTCCCGATTCGTCCATTAGGAACCGAGATAAGCCTCGAACGTCCCCGATTGGTTGAGAGGCTTCTAGCCCCGCCTCCTGAGACCTATAAAAAGAGGCAGTCTGCAGCTGCCGGAGTAGTAGTCGGAATCGACGGTGAAGAACGAGCCTTCCAGAGATTAGCAGAGCAGCGACAGAGTCAAGCTAGTGCTGAACTAAGCTGTGCGCTACTGTCTGCAGTAGAGTCTTATTGTGTGCACGTCTCGGCTGAAGATAATTGTCTTCTCTATGCTGTATATAGTTGTCTTTGTGCTGTCCTGTGTGTCTTCGTGTAAATAAACGTCGTTGTTTCCTTTTCTACTGCCTCCTGCTGATTGGGCTTTCTAAACACCATATAACTTCCACCACCAAACGAACCCGGAAATTTCGTAACAATATTAAATGCATTCTTTGTGTAAAGGCATGTTACGCTGTTATAAAATAAAAAAATTAAAATTAAACGTAATGTAGCATCAGACTAAAACAATAGTCGTTTACTTTTCATTAAAAATAATGAGAGAAAAAAAACGACCATTCTTTATAATGGACAAACAAAATATCTGTAATCTTTTAGCTTATTTGGTTCTTAATAAAAGATGTTTAGTCATGCAAGAAAATTTATAGAATTAAATTTTTGAATCTGAAATCTATAAACACATGCGCCACGTCGTGCGCCTTATGGATCAAAATATCAAAAATTGAACAATAAATCGTAAGCAGTTCAATATTTGGTATATATATATATATATATATATATATATATATATATATATATATATATATATATATATATATATATATATATAACACTAAATATAAAAAGACAGTTTCATAACAAAACATTATTGATAAAGCGTAATCGTTATTATTTCAATCGGTTATTTCTTTGTAATGGACAAGCAAACTCGAATGTGTAAAATATTATAGTACTATGATATTCATGGTACAAGTTGGAGTCTCCATTAAATTTCCAAAAACACAGGTCCTTGTTCTTGATTAATTTTTCATGTTTGATCAATTTCTTATGCTATAATTTATATTGTCCTTCCTCATCAACTCTTTCTAAATATAAAATAAGAGCATTTAATACTTAATTTTATTAAAAGCTTAAGCTCAAATGAAACATTTCAGCATCTAAAAAATGTTTACAAAATTGTCTTTTATTGAAGACCTCATTTAACATTCTTGGATAACATAAGGAGAAAATCAATGAGTGTAAATAAAATTTTTGTTTGTAATTTTTTTATTTAGAATTTTAGAAGTAATAGCGAAATCCTAATCTTTCTGCATTTGGGAGATAATAGTTTGAATATTCAGAAGTAATTCATTGATATTCAATATTTACTAAATAATTTTCGACTCCTTGAATATCGTTACCAATGAATTCTTTTCAATTCAAGCTGTTTGAAAATCTTAAAAATAACCCTTTTTCAATTATTCCATTTAGGATTTGATCAATAATTAAACTAGATATGAAATTGGACTATAGTTATTTTTTTATTTTTTAAATGTAATGGAGAGGCAAAAAAAAGTGAACGGTTTTAGTGAACGGTTTTCTCCCAAATATTTTTCTCTTTCACTGCCGAAACTAGATGCTTTGCCATTTATTAAAATAAATATATTTGATTACAATATCTGCACCATTTCATTTTGTTTCTCAGATCACATTGATTTCTGAATTTCAGATCTGTTATCTATTCGAAAATATAAACGATTGATCTTTTTAATCTATAATTATTACCGACTAAAGGTGTCCGACATTTCCTGAAACTTTTAATTCAACTGAAATATCTTCTTTTGAATAAAAACGACTTTTTTTTGGAATTTATCATATAAAAATTTAAAATTATGGTTTTATCGTGCAAAATATATTCTAAACTTTTGTGACTCAGTTTTGTTATGTTGAGAACATGAACAATGTTCTTCCTGTAAACAAACAAAAAGTCAAGATCTGTATTTCTCATCTTCTATTGGTGCTGCCATCTACTGTGCAACAGAGGAAATATAACTTTTAAGATTTAAATATTATTCATAACATAAACTGAAATTGAAATATTTTTATTTCCTTGTTTAAATTAGTATAAACTTAAAATTTAAATCGGTTAATTAAAGCAAACGATAACATAAAAATTTAATATATTTTGCAATTTTGTTAGCCTATTTTTTTTAAATAAAAAAACTGTAAAATTTAAAAAAAAAAAATGTTAAAAATTATGTATTCTTGTAATAAAGTTCATCTTCTATTTTTTTTCTTTTTTTAAATCTTATATGCGAACTGATATAAAGTTTAAATTAAAGTATAAAGGTAAGCGATTCGTCTGAGAAAACGAAATCATTCTTATCAGCTTTTATTTTTACATCGAAATCTATTCATATCAAATTAACTCACGACACCCTCCACCGCAACATTTTTAGAGAGTACACACATTAAATTAAATTTAATAATTCAAATGGCACTGTGAATATAATAGTTTTTTTATAAAATTTTTATTAATCTTTTCACTGTAATGTGTTTGAAAAATAATTTTTCCTGCTAATGCTTTATTTCCTACTAGCCTACTGATTCGCCAATCTTAATGCTCGTTAAAATTTTCAATTAAATATTTTGCGTAACTTGTCTTTTAAAAGCTTCCTTCATTAATATAATTTTTGGCTTCAAACTTTTTTAGTCATATGATTTATTCATACTATTATAAAGGCCTTAAGCCATAATGTGCTATGTAATTTTCTGGCAGCTTCATCTTTAAATTAAAGTGGAAATAATTAAACTGCAATTAATATAAAAACATTTTTACTGAAACCATTCATTTTTTTAAATATGAATTTTGAAGACAGATTCGTTTAGCATTTAAGCCTTATGTTGCACTACAGACTAATTTTCATAATTTAACTGATATCACAAGAATCATTTCACCAATTTATCAGAGTGATCATAAAAATTCTGTTTTTGGTTTTACTTTCAGAATGATTTAAATAATGTGAATAAGATTGTTTTATTTTGTTTCGATCTATAAATATCATTCAAAAAATTATGGTCTAAATTTTATACAGTCACTTGATCCTAAGGAATTATATTCTATGAAATATCCCCTCTTCAATTTTTAAATAAATAAATGGAAATTCTATTTTCTGCTCTCAAATCTGTCTGATTTACGAAGTTTTGAATGGAATAGTTTATAACAATCAACATTTTCATAATCTTAGACCCATCAGTCTTGAGAAAGCCTGGAAGCTGATTGGGGTATCATCTTTGAGACGATCGATGAAGTGGTTTAAAACTGCTTTAAATTAAAAATTCATTTGTAATCATTATGATAATTAAGTACTTCATTACTTCATTTATGCGATGCAAAGCTGTGGTTATGCGTCGTTGTCAGTCTTGAAAAAGACAGGAATTGCGTGAAGCATAGTTATGTGACCTGTGATATCGATATTGTTATTTTGGAATCATTCATAGTTAATGAATTAGAAAATAAAACACTTTGTAGTAATTTAAGAGAAAAGTAGAAAAACTGAAGAAATATTTCCACTTTGCTTTAAAGAGGCGATGCCTCCATTGAAAAGCTTCAAACTTATTGTTTGTCAAAATTCTGGCAGAAAAAAAAATACCCGATGCAGTTTTCACAATGCTTTATTTGATACTCACAAACATCCAATACATCAAATGACTATCAATAATTTTTTTATAAACTCTCATCTCTACGCATATTATACGGCATAAAATAAGAAATATGTCATTTACAGTTGGGATATGTTATAAAAATGATTTTATTTCACTTTAATGAAATTTTTTTTATTAATGGATAATTGATTTTAAATATTATGTAATAATGCAGTGTTTCCTTTAAAACGTTTAAAATTTCCTACTTTTAAATGAGTTTACATTAATAGTAATAAATTGTAACAATCGATGTTGTCTATTAAAAGTTTGACTATGAATCAGTTCACTACGTTTCCTGAAATGATGTTTTATAGTGCTTTAATGCAAAGCTACGCACGTAAGCTATCGCATTATTTTGAGTTTTATTAAACTGAGAAATTCATTGAAGTAGTTAATTAATTGAGTAATAACAGTGCCAAACTAAATGTAACAGGTCATAATATAAATAACCTTTTTCAATTCTTTAAATGACGTGAAAATCAGTAATTTTGTAAAATTTTATCACGGAAATAATTCTTAAATATTCCCAAAACATTTTTTATTTAATTTTTAGCTTCTCTATACTATTTTTACACTTCAAGTAACGAATAATAATAATTAAAAACATTACTAATAGTATTCAACTTATTGTAATGTTTTTTCTTTATGATTCGGATTCAAAAATATTTCTCCAAATCTGCACCGATTATGGCTTCTGGACCAAGTCATTTATATACAAAGTTATATACATATATATGTATGTGAATTTGAGTATTTTTTTGTTGTGTGTGTGTATGTATGTATGTATGTATATGAATCCGATAATGGAATTATTTTCATTGGGTTTCAATCGAGTAGTTCCTAAAATGTTGTAAGAAGGATAAATCAGACGATATTTTGAATGATAGCTGAAATATTTATTTCCCCATAACTCTCTTATGATTGAAGACATAAAATGCTTCGCTATCCTGATGAACAGCTATTATACTGCAATATTTTCGACATCAGCAGTAACTTACTACTTAATCAGTAACTAATAATTTCATCGGCAAAAAATTTATTTTCGGCCCCTAATTTTCATAACTTGTAACCTGTCTTATAAGAAAGTCTCATCAGGTGCATTTTCTTTTATCCTTATTCCTCATCATCTCCTCCTCCATATTCCAATTCTTAAGAAATTAGAGTAGGAAATGATAGTGAGGCGAAATTTTCTTTTTCATGTGCATGTCGAAAAATGGTATCTACCTTTGTCTTCTGGCTTGGCAATCTAATTTTTTAAATTCTTTTTTCATATTATCTAATTTTTCTCGAATTTAGTTGAATTATATTTAATTAAAACTATCAAACATCTTTTTTTGCTGCATATATTGTAAGCTGCGGGGCTAAAATAACATTATTTGCCTTTTGAAAGTAAGCAAAAAAAGTAGCTTAAATGACCTCGTTTCAAGAAAGGTCAGGCAATTGTAAAATATTTTTCTTTATTAACCAAACACAGAAATCCGGCAGCTTGTCTCAATGGTGGCTAAACACTCCTTTTTGGAATTCCTGTTTTGTTATTTTTTCCCTTCTTTAATTTAAATGCAACAAAAGTAGGGTGTGCATTCATAGAATAGCTTTGTCGAAAATGCTTGCTTTGTAATTTTCTTTCTCAAAATAAGAGGGAAATATAATTAGTTTTTGGATTATATTAGTCTATTGGATTTTTTCTTTTCCTCTTAATTTAATTATAATATGATTTTTCATTTAATTTTTTTCCGCATTATCCAAACGGTATGGCTGATGAACAATGGACACATTTCTTCGAACTAAAAAAATACTTATATTTAAAACACTCTTAAAATTAACATCAGATTTTTTATTTAAGGAATACTTTCTACTTTAATCTCAGATGCGTTGTATTATAATATCGTGAAAATTTATTGGCACTTCATTGTAGTTTATCTACTCTTACAAGTCAGGAAACGAAATACATTGTAACCGTCCGCTTGTATGATTGATATATTATTGTTTATTGTAATATAGACATAAATTGGTCTGTAAAATTGATGATTTGTAGAAATTCGTCAAAAGAAATTCGAAATAAGTCAAAACGAATCAATGGGTAAGCATTTTGGATGGGAAATTCGAAGATACGGGTTAGTGGATTACTACTACATTAATATAATGCAACACTTTCTAATTCTTGAATATGTAACATTAATGGTACATTATTATCTTTTCGTGTACATAATATAAAGAAAAAATAGTTATCTTCAAAAAATTGGAACTCGACATTTTGTCGAATACCCATGTTTTAGACCTTCCAGAATTCGTAAAACATATTTTTGGAAAATGTCTGTCTGTCTGTGACTAAGATAACTCGAAAACGCTTTAAGATAGACTGATGAAACTTTGTATACTGTCTTTACACCAAATTTGTAGATTTCTATCGCATTTTGAGTAAAATCTGTTTGGCGGAAGTCCTTCTGTCCGGCTGTTCGAATATAAGTTAACAAGATAATTGCAAAACTAAGAAATCTAAATAGATAAAATTCGTTACACATATTTGACATCTATAGTGTAGACATCTGTCAAATGTTGAGCTGAATCGAACAACTCTTTGATATTCTGTCGGTCTGACTTTCAAAAACAAGCATATGCTATAATTTAAAAACGCACTGACTTAATTATATCAAATTTTTATCACATTTTGTGACTACAAGTGCAGTTTTGTGTCAATTTTTTTGTTTCAATCGTTTGAGGAAAACATGTCTGAGACAACAAATTCTGTTTTGGGATTCTATTAACCGCATGTCAGGGATTAATCGCCCAAAACACTGGCCAAGGATAACACGATAGATTTAGTAAAAATTCTAAATTCAGGCCAAAAATTAATATTTTTTTTAATTATTATACGCCAATGCTATGCAAATCATTCTCTGGGATAATACCTTTATTCAAATGTATGCGAGAACGTTTTTTGGAAACCACTCCCTATGGTTTTTATAATATAATTTTACTCTAAATTAAAATGAATATCCAAAATTGGCACAATGTGAAGTCTTAGTAATATTTTATTTTTTATCGTTATTATTCCGGCCCATATGCAGTGTTCCTCTTTTGGTATTTATAATGGTTGTCACATTGGAAATTTGCTGACTTCGCGAATTGAAATCCCTCCCCATTTCGAATATATTGAGTTTCAATTGGAAAATGTTACTATGATGGTGCATATACAGGATATCCATAACTTTTCTTGTTAAAAGGAATCTTTAAATTAAACTAATGAACGAATGAAACCACATTTGATGCACAGATTTGCGACAGTATGGAGGGATTAATTTTCAATCACACGAACTGCCCGATCTAAACCCATTCCAATTCGACCTGCTCGTCCTTTGGTAATAGAGTAATCCAGAGCTAGGTTTAGATGCAAAATTATCCTTTAATAGCCATATTAAAGTGGCCCTCACCAAAGCTTCGATAACGAGTAATGAATTCTCAACATCTTAATTGGTCCATGGAGTAAGCTATCGATTAGACTCAAGTTTCTGCTCTTCTAAGCAATTTTAAGATCGGTATTAATGGATGGCTCTCAAATTCGGGAAGACACCTCACCCTAAAACTTAAAAAAGTTGCAAGTCGTTCAAAATAAACTTCTGATGAATATAATTAATGCACCCTGGTACATCAGAAGAAAATACTTCATGATGACTTCCAAATTGAATCTGCTTCGGAATTTAACAAAAGAACATCAATTAAAATTACATCAGATTCGCAACGAGTTACTACAATTGCCAGCATATGATATTGCTGTTCCCATTTATAGGAAAACATGTAGAGCAACAATTGATAACATTTCCCGTCTGTGTAAAGACCTAAAATTTCTAACTTTGTTGCCAGTCTAGAGGATTAAAGTTTCTCAAAATTATTTCTCTTTCGGCCTTAGATATCTACAGTGAACTACGCGAGTAAAAATTTTCTTAATTTAAAAAAAAATGACTAACCAAAATAGTTTATTAAATCAGTCCATATAACAACGCACGTACAACGTGAATCCATCAGTTTTCTTTCCCCCATAAATTATTAAAATATTATTTCATAGTAATAATTAAATCATAACAAATAAATAAATATTTATCCCATATTTCATGATGTTAGAGTTTTAAGCGCTCTTCTAAAGTAGTTCAATTAATTTTAATATTTCCTATAAATTTACAAATTATAATTGCTATTCCAAATTATAATGTGGAGGAGCTTGTGACCACCTTGCCAAACCGTAGAACTCCAAAACATTACGCTGTTGCAATAACATCGCCTTCCTCCCCTCGATTGGTAACTAATGTCGCAGGTAGGAGAGGCTTCGAACTATCGGAACGAAAACATCGAAATTAATATTTACTACCAATGCAGAAAAAATGGGTTATACACAAGGATGGATGCAAGTAGGGGGGAGAGGAGGGGAGGGATCAGAGCAGTAATTACCTTCTGCTGTGGATTGAGAAGAAATCTGCTGTAAATTTGATCACATTTGATCAGTTGATATTTGATAAAAATAAAATAAACAAAATGAGTCCAATGTCGATTAGGTAAAAGAATTAAATAAATGGATTTATTTTGATAATCCATGTTTTGTGACCTTACATATCCAATCTTCTTTTTAAAATAATTAAAAAAAACTTCGTTGATAAATAATTAATTCGGCATCGGGGATTCTCATTTAAAATCATTATTATGAATATTATGTGTAACACTTCTATATAATAAAGATGGCATGTCCATTATTGAATGCTATATGTTAAATATTATTGTTTAATTGCAATAATATTTAACATATAGCATTGTTATGCAATGTATTGTTTAATACATTGCATACATACATGTTATTTCATATGTTACTTATTATCAAAAAAATAACTTCATATATAATGAATAGAATAAATATAATTATATATTCTATTTATTATATATAAAGTATTGTATGTGGTAATTTTAGTATGAAGAATTGGCAACCATGGAAACTTGAAATAATTATTTGCACTAATTACTTTATTTCTTGTGAAATTAACTATATTTTGAAAATATCAGTCCTGATTTTTGTTTTCAAATGAAATCATACGATGTATACTAGCATAATTTAACCTTAAACGCCTTATCTTGGCCTGATTTGTTGTTTTTATTGACCCCAAATTCCTCCAGAAAATGTCCAAACACAGGACTATGTCCATGAGCATGACCTCCCTCCCCCCAAATGTTAGACTGCTTTCATTCTTTATTATGCATATTTCATTAATGTTTGTTTTATAAAACGTGAGCAAACAGAAATGAATGACATGTGGTAGGAAACTCACACAAAAAAAAATTTTTTTTTAATAATCACCACTAGGCGTACATTTTTATTGCGCTAATTTTATCTTTTATTAGAATTAATTTCCAATTTTATGTACAAGATATTGCATCGGTAACTGTAAAATTCATTACCCCCTCCCCACCTTCCACAGCGTGCATATGAAATTTAGTATTATTCCACTCATTAACTTCAGCTATAGAATGTCGTCAAATAGGGAAGTTTTGATGGCCTTTCTGTAGAATTCTGGTTATGCTAAAAAGAAATCTGAATTTGAATAATATTTAGCAACAAAATTTTTTATATAAAATTTATTGGAGGAAGCACTTATTACCTTTCTGTTTATTAAGGATATTTAATGAATAACTATATATCAAATATATTTTTGTGTGAAATTCATTTACAAAGCTTTTATATTCCGATCTAATTAGAGAATGGATTAATTTTTTTATACCTGAAATGTTTAATGTTCGATTTATCAACTGAAATTTAATGAATAACTATATTAAATGTGTTTTTAAATGTAATTCATTTACAAAACTTTTATATTCCAATCAAATTAGTGAATGAATTGATTATTTACACTTGAAATGTTTAATAATCAATTTATCAACTGAAAATTAATGAATAATTATATTAAATGTGTTTTTGATTCATTTACAAAGCTTTTATATTCCGATCTAATTAGAGAATGGATTAATTTTTTTATACCTGAAATGTTTAATGTTCGATTTATCAACTGAAATTTAATGAATAACTATATTAAATGTGTTTTTAAATGTAATTCATTTACAAAACTTTTATATTCCAATCAAATTAGTGAATGAATTGATTATTTACACTTGAAATGTTTAATAATCAATTTATCAACTGAAAATTAATGAATAATTATATTAAATGTGTTTTTGATTCATTTACAAAGCTTTTATATTCCGATCTAATTATTAAATGGATTAATTTTTTTATACCTGAAATGTTTAATGTTCGATTTATCAACTGAAATTTAATGAATAACTATATTAAATGTGTTTTTAAATGTAATTCATTTACAAAACTTTTATATTCCAATCAAATTAGTGAATGAATTGATTATTTATACTTGAAATGTTTAATAATCAATTTAGCAACTGAAAATTAATGAATAACTATATTAAATGTGTTTTTGATTCATTTACATAGCTTTAATATGCCGATCTAATTAATGAATGAATTGATTATTTACACTTGAAATGTTTAATAATCAATTTATCAACTGAAAATTAATGAATAACTGTATCAAATGTGTTTTTAAATGTGATTCATTTACAAAGCTTTTATATTCCGATCAAATTAGAAAGTGGATTGATTATTTACACTTGAAATATTTAATACTGAATTTTTCAACTGAAATTTTTACATATTTGCAGTTTCTAGACTTTCTGTACCGTTTGAACAATTCAAAGTTCAATTGGTTGTACCGAAGATGACTTTATCAGATTACAGATACAAGCGGTCTTGCCAACATCAGCAAAAGCACACGCGTCCTTACATAAATGTGCTTTTGATAAAGATAATGATTTATGTTTTTCTTTTCCTGCTGGTTCAAACTCCAAATGATTTGTGCTGCCCTAGATGGATTTTTATCACAAATAAAGACAACTCTTTCCTACCGTTAACAAGAGGAACAATTGTTTTGAACTTCAAACCCATTTTTGGTTCTTTCAGTTAAAACATGTTATAATTTGATGTGTTAGGACTTGGAAATAACATATCAATTTGTATACACTTATCAATGCCTGCAATATGGTAATAAAATGAAAATGTTTCTACCAAATGAATATCAAAAAGGAAAATTGTAAAAATACAACTGTTTGTTTCTTTAACCAATGTTGTTGAAAGGATCAATTTTTCTAAAAAAAAAAAAGAAAAGAAAACGAAATGCTAGACAGAAGATGCAGAGATAATTAGAATAAGCACAAAATTATTGAAATAAATAAAATAAAATAAAGAAAATTCGAAAACAACAAATTAGTTAATTATTGACATTTTTAACGAAGAAAAGATTTAAAAAATGCATTGATAAAATATTTAGCTTTTACTGTTTTTCCTCAGTCTGATTTATCCCCTTGTTGTTGTTTTCGTTTTCGTTTGTTTCTGAATGTATATCAAAAAAAAATATCTAGTTTTGGTAAAAGATGACACACACACAAAAAAAAAAAGGACAGAGCAAATGAATTACAGTAAAAGTGAAATACGCACAAAAAAGTAAAAATAAAAAAACAGTAGATAACGAAATAAACACTAAAATGTAAATAAATTAAAAAAATTTGTATAAAGTAATATTGCAATTAATAATTGTAATTATTGTTTTCATATTAATTATTGCAACTAAATTTAATGAAAACTTTCTGAAATAATCTTCTTTGGATAATACTATTTTTAATATAATACTATTTTTCTAAGATAATACTATTTTTAAACCAGGAAGGAAATACATTAGAAGTTGTTGTTTCTCATGGCACTTGCCATGGACAAGCCCGCTGTTACGAAGACAGCGATTTAACCCGGGGGGGGGGAGCGTCTCTTGTTGTTTTTTTAGTAGCTCCAACTAGGGCCAAGAGTACGACTTTGCTACTCACGCATCACATTCGCTTGCACAACCCCTTTTTACAGGATGGCACATTCACACAACTCACAGATAGAACAACGGAAGAACAACCATGCCGAAACCGGGACTCGAACCCAGACGCCCAGATCACGGGGAAGACGCGCTACCCCTATGCCAGGCCGCCGGCATACATTAGAATACAAATACATTCTTAATACAAATCTGACCAATATTGTTTTTATATGAACTATTTGTTCTGTAATAAAAAAGGGAACAAATCAGGGCTCTTTTTCAGTTTCAGTAAAAGAATCGAAAATCGGGAGAGTTCCACCTAATCTGATACTTATAAATCTTTATTCGTTATTTTATTAATTATTGAAAATTTACTATGCAATCTATTTTAATTTAATTATCAAAAAAAAATCTAATTATTTAATATGAGCTATTTATTTATTAGAAAAATACATAACATTCTGAAATATTAGATTATGTGGAACGCATTAGGGATTTTCTTTAAAAATCCAAGGCACTCAAAATTCGTTAATATTTTGTTTAATCCAGAACATTTTGCCAACTGCATTAGAGATATAGCTTTATGAATTCGTGGTAGAGTTTACTGTTTTAATAGTTGATCATCCAGCTCTTATCGTAAAGACGTAAGAACCATATCAGTTTTGTTATTTTATGACTCAGCGATAGTATCTGTTTACAATATGTTGCTAAGGAGGAAAAAAATGAAGACGACTGAATAATGGATAACCATCTCAAATGACTCTTAAGTAACTCAAGACGGTTATCTATTAGGTAAAATAAAGTTGAGAACTAAACAAAGATAGTTATTTTTTTTGTATAATTTAATTACGAAATTTGTAAGTACTAAACAATATTTTTTGGGGGTAATGAGCCTTTTCTAGCTTTTGATTTTGTGATATGTAATATTGCAGAGAATTAAAATATTAACTGGACAGAAATTTAACATCAATTGTAATTAATTAATATTCAGAGATGATATAAAATCAGAATGTGTAAAATGTAGATGAAATATTTTATGTAAAATTTTTCTAAATTTCATTTCTGTTAGCTTCTTTTTTGAAATCTGGCGGAAACATGACAAAAAACACTATAGAGCATAAAATGGAATAATTATTTGTTTGGTGTTTGGTAGGGCCTAGCTTCATTTCCGAATCTTACTGGTTAAGCAAAACGACTTTTTCCAAAGGATTCCATGTAAAACAGGATGTTCCATGGAAAAATGTTCCAACCTCCCCAAAATGAGCAAACTGATTTAAAATATAATTTATTGCAGATAATACATAAATTTTTTTTCAAGAAAAATTGCCTAAATGCATTTTTTTTTTTTTTTTGCTTCAAAATTTGTCGAAAGTGACACAAAATTATCGTTAAATGAGTTTATAGCACGCTTTATTAGGGTGATGTTTCTCAACTTACGATGCAACAATTTTCCATGCTTTCAGCATCTCTTGTATTTCACTGGAAGATTGTTGCGCAGCTGCCTCTATTATTTCTTCCATTCTGACCAAATCTCCTACACAGCTATTTGTTGTGAGACAGAATGCAGCTCCATGAGATTTTCGCTAGTTCTGGCTATGCTCTTTCGCCAGTTCATCGATGAAGATGCTATGCCCCTTTAGCAGCAAAATCCTGACCATTATAAAATCTCATCAGTTAAGGTTCCCCAAATACTTGCTCAAACCCTTTGGAGTCTCAAAGTTGTCCGACCAAATTTTTTCTTCCATATTGATATAAAGTGTTCTCTTCAAACAGAGGTACTCGTTAAAACGAAGATTTCTTATAATTTATTAATTTCTTCTAAGCGGTAGGCCATTTTAAGTTTAGGCTAGAATATGTGAATTTTAGGATGTGATAGAACATATGTGATAGGACTTCGTATTTTTTAAAAATGAAGATAGAAAGCCTATAGTGATATAATGTACAAAGTGATAAACTATAAAGCAAATAGATAAGCAAAATTGTTTGTCGCTTTGCCTTTCTCATGTATGAATGCAAAATAGCAGGTTTTGAAATCCATAGTACAATGAAGCACGTTAAGATTGATTTTGGATTTAAACTGTATATCGATCAATACACTGATTGGCGTTAACTCTAGATATTGCTCTACGATTTTGGGGGTAAAACAACGTATGAAATTTCCTCCAAGTCGTGTCTTTTTTTATTTATGACGTTCACATACTTTAAAACATACAGACCGATAAAAATGCAATCCTTTATCAGAGTAAGTTCAAAATTTATTCCAAATTTGCAATTATAATGGTAAATTTATTTAGCTAATAAAGCTTAATGATAAATCTATCGATATTAATATTGCTTAAGGATAAATCTATCGATTTTAATAGTGTTTAATGATAATCTATCGATTTTAATGGTGCTTAAGAATAAATATATCGATTTTAATGTTGCTTAAAAATAAATATATCGATTTTAATGGTGTTTAATGAAAAATCTATCGATTTAATGGTGTTTAATGGTAAATCTATCGATTTTAACGGTGCTTAATGATAAATCTATCGATTTTTAATGGTGTTTAATGATAAATCTATCGATTTTAATAGTGTTTAATGATAATCTATCGATTTTAATGGTGCTTAAGAATAAATATATCGATTTTAATGGAGCTTAAAGATAAATATATCGATTTTAATGGCGCTTAGGGATAAATATATCGACTTTAATGGAGCTTAAAGATAAATATATCGATTTTAATGGTGCTTAATGACAAATATATCAATTTTATGACACTTAATGATATATTTAAAGTTTATAATGATGTATCTATCAATTATAAGAAAGCTTCGTGTTTAAGTTATCATATTCACGTGGATACGGACGAACGAACAGACAGATTTCGTGCAAAATTTGACAGAAATCTACAAAATCAGTGAAAAGCCATATGCCAAATTTTACTCATACAGCTCGTCGCGTTTCTTTATTCATTGTTCTTGCAGGTCAACGAACAGACATAATTCCGAAAGTAGGTCTATTCTAATGCGAAAAAATAATTTAGGAATGACATAAGAAGTGTATTTTGATGAATACCCACGTTTGAAAATCATGATTAGATTTGAAACCTGGCGATTTATCAATATTTTCTTTAAAATATCCTAACAATACTTTCTAGAGAATAATATACTAGAGATAAACAATACTTTCTTTGTTAAATGTGCATATAAAAAATAAAAACTTTTTTGAAAATGCATTCTTAACAATTTTAATTTGATAGCTTCTAACTTCTCTCTATAAATACATTCAATAATCAAATTCTATTTATTAATATGCCCTGCATATTTATTTTAATCCCGTTGTAAAACCTTCTTTTCCTAGAAACTATAATTAAAGTGCCTCTTTAATTTTAAAAATAAGCCGTTCTGGGAACAAATCCGGTGGTTGTTATCTTAATTAGGTTCTGTTTCGCAAAGCACGCACGAAAAAAAAATCTGATGTATTTATTCACTTTTCTTTTTCTTTCAAATTCATTATTTCTCCACAAGTAAATCTGTTGTGTGACGGCTTGAGGTTGACTGACTGACATTTAAGTATTCTTTGAGTGAACCTCGTTGATTTATTATGATATAACTGCGTTTATTTTTACTTTCTTGTACAAAAAGATAGTATTGTGATTCTTGAAAAATTTGACCTTGAAATTTTGGTGAATCTCCAGATTTCCAACTTTCCGCGAGTTCGAAAAACAGATTTTTGGAAATGCCTCTCTATCTCTTTGGGTAGGCCGCGCTGGCCTGGTGGTAAGGTCTCGGCTTCGGAACCGGAGGGTTTCAGGTTCGAAACCCGATTCCACCGAAGGACCGTCGTGTACGAGGGTCTGTTGCACGTTAAATCCGTCATGACCAAACGTCCTCCCGCTGGTGTGGTGTGGTGTGGTGTGGAGAGGGGGGGGGGTGTCAGCTCAGGTGTTAGCCTCGTCATCTGACAGCAGTTCAAAATTACGAGGTCCGTCCGAAAATAGCCCTAGTGTTGCTTCAAACGGGACGTTAATATAACTAAACTAAACTCTATCTCTTTGGCTGTGAACACGATGATTCAAAAACTCTTTGATCTAGACGAATTCAATTTAGTACGCAATCTTAGCATCGAATTTATAAATATCTATCAAACTTTGAACGAAATCTATTCAAATGAAGTTTGTGTATCCGCCAGTTCAATTGAGCAAGAAAACTAGACAATGTGAAAAACTAGACAGATAAAATTTTGCACGCATATTTAGAATATTAGAGATAAACCCATATCAAATTTAAAATCAAATTCACCGAGGGATAGTACTGCAATCGTCAAAAAACTCGACCTTGAGGTTTTGAAGAATCTGCACGTTTCAAAACTTCCACGAGCGCGAAAAACCCGTTTTTGCAAATGCCTCTCTATCTGCTTAACTATGAGCACGATAACTCAAATTTTTGATCTAGACGAATGAAATTTGGTATGTAGTTTTGACGCGTAGTTTATAGATATCTGTCAAATTTTGAACGAAATTCATTCAAAGAAAGTTTGTGAAGCCGGCTGTTTACGTGAACATGATAACTCTTCAATGTAAAAAAAACTAGATAGATAAAATTTGGTAAAATTCTTTGAGTAAATCTGTATCAAACTTAGAACCAGATTCATAAAACCGTTCTTAGAACCGGATTGACTATATGTCTGAAGCCGCGATGGCCTGGTGGTAAAGTCTCGACTTCGAAGAGGAGGGTTTCAGGTTCTAGACCCGATTCCACCGAAGAACCGTCGTGTAAGAGGGTCTGTTGCACGTTAAATCCGTCTTGACCAAACGTCCTCCCGCTGGTGTGGTGTGGTGTGGTGTGGAGAGGGGGGGGGTGCCAGCTCAGGTGTCGTTCTCGTCATCTGACCGCAGTTCAAAATTATGAGGTCCGTCCCAAAATAGCCCTAGTGTTGCTTCAAACGGGACGTTAATATAACTAAACTAAACCAAACCAAACCAAACCACGCTTCAAAACTTCCAAGAGTGCTAAAAACACATTTTTGCAAATGCCTCTCTATCTGCTTAACTATGAGCACGATAACTTAAAAATTTTTTGATCTAGACGAATGAAATTTGGTATGTAGTTTTGAAACGTAGTTTATAGATATCTATCAAATTTTGAACGAAATTCATTCAAAGAAAGTTTGTGAATCCGGTTGTTTAAGTGAACACGATAACTCCTCAATGTAAAAAGCTAGATAGATAAAATTTGGTAAATTTCTTTGAGTATCAAACTTGGAACCAGATTCATAGAACCGTTCTTAGAACCGGATTGACTATGTGTCTGTATTTTTGTATGCATGTGAATGCTGTAATTAAAAAGAAATCCAATTAGTAATTTTTAAAATTATATGCGTAGTACAACTTTCACATGTTTAAAACTCTGAAATTTGACTAACAGTTTTAGCAACTAAAGTGTGGATTTTTATCAAATTTTAAACTAAATCTGACAAAGAGTTGACTTTCCATCAATCTGCATTGCGTACATGTAAACGCAATATCTGAAATTTGTAAATTTTTAATTAAATTTTGAAAGAAATTCATTCAAAAGAAGCATATTTGGCTAGTATAATCCGAGTACAGATGATAAAGTTAATTACAAAATGTAAAAAAATAACGAGTGACTAAAATTTCGCTTCTAATATGTTGATTCGTAATAAATTTTGAACCAAATCCGCCTTGAGGGTGACTGTTGGTCTGTATTTTCTCAAGAATATAAACATGATAACTCAAAATCGCAGTGACTTGTATTAATAAAATTATCATATACAATTTTATCATCTAAAATATAGAAATTCATCCTATTTTGAAATCAGTTCGTCCAATGACTGACTGCTTTTTGCTATGGTAAGCAAGACAACTAATGCATGAAAACAAAATAATTAAAAAAATGCAATGCCTTAAATAAACAAAATTTAGTATGCGTTCTTATTACTGATATTGTAATTCCTGTATTACATTTTGATTTCAATCAATCGAAAAAAAGGTATACAGAAAATACGCAATAGGTTTACATTACAGTTCTCCGAAGAACAAAACGTTCATGCATGAGATTGTGAAAATAAGAATTTGAACATTTATTACATTGCCTTGTCTAAGTTGCATGTTTAAAAATGTTTAGGGGTGTGTGGAGATTACAGTTTTTTTTAGAGTATGCTAGAAAATTTTGGAAAGACAACACCCGCTAATTTCTAATTCATTTCACCACAATGCATTGACAAGTTTTGTTTTTTAAAAAAATCTCCAGAAATATGCATATATGTATTTTATGATTGTTGTATAAAATATATACACATTATTTTCACTTCAATATTTTTTGCACATTATTTACACTTCATTATATTTTATATAACTGTTAAATTATATTATTTTACTAGATGCGCCCATGTAGCTTAGTCTGTTATAAATAATAACAATTTTGTGTGACATTATATTGTTCAATATTCAGAAATATCAATAGCTTATATGGTCATTTTATACTTTGATTTACACAAATGAAATTTTTTCTTAGTTATTTGAAATGCTCTAATTATTAAATATGTTTCTCCTAATAAAACTGATTTATGGAATTGCAATGGATATTAAATATGCCAACTGATATTTGACGCATCGTCTCTGAGTTCATATCTCACTCAGTGTATATGATCTTCTAGTGCTTCAATGCTACATTTACGAACATTAAGTTTTAAATAACTCAATTTGAATCATTCAAAATTTTATTGTTATAGATATTAAAAATTAAAAAATCATTGGTTTTTAAATATATAATAAAAATATACTCTAATATCTATTTGGTGATGTCTTATTGCTCCATTTAAAAACTTCATTATAGAGAAAATTCGTAAAACAGAAATTGATAAATCAAGACACAAAAAGGAAGATTTAAAAACCATGTGCTCATTTCATGAACATCGTTCGTCAGTCGTAAAAAATTAATTACAATACTATTTTGAATAAGTTTCATATTAAAAACAATTTTTCATAAAATCTTTTTTATTTTTATAAAGTTTGAAGACCATTATATGATTTTTTTAACTGTAGCCTCCTTCGTATTGTCTCAAACACTGTTATCATTTCTTCTTGTGGAGATTTTTAAATTATTTCTTCATTATCACCTTCATCTTAAACTGCATTATTTTCACAATTTTTCGGAACAATTTGTAATAATCCGCAGGATATTCAACAATCTCAATGTCTTCATCAAAGTCGTGAAGATTTGTTAATCCTATTTCTTCTGTAATTCAAGGCCATATGGACAACTTTAAGATAGAACAAAGATTTGATAGATGTAGATTCCACGAGAAAATATGAGAACAATTACATAAAGTTTGTAAAGCTTCGTTACGTAGAAATAATGTGTAGTGTAACATGGAGAGTAAATAACATGTAAATGTTCAAAATCAATAATATTACAGTAACAATTTTTACTGTCCAAATCAGTTATAAAAATATGAATCATTTGAATTTAGTTCGTAAGATTTAGTTAACATTTTCTGTTTACACCGAGCTTTCATTCGGGAAATGAGGACCACCCTTCCAATTTGACATTTGACCGCCATTTCTCCAGTTCCTTTTTCACCCTGCGATAAGACTAACGGCGTCAAGTATGTTTACATAGGCGGACAACGAGAGCTTGTTTTTTTACTTTTATAATTCTCTCTCATTATAAAAGCGTCCTTCTTTGGACACGCAAAAAGGAACCCGGTTACTTCGTTTTTAGTGCATGTGTCCGCGTCATCGCTGCATCGGGATAAATTCATCGTCATATCGAAAGATGTTTTGTTCATCGGGTTTTTACATGATGTGAAAAGTGTTCGATAATATTTACTACGCCTGTTTTTCTAATGGAAAAGAGGCCTTGAGACCTTAACGTATTCAATCCTGTTATGTTTGGGAGAAAAAAAAAGGCAGACTTCTTTTTTCGCAGTTGTCAGTCATTTACTTATTATTTATTGTTATTTTATTGTTTTTTGGTTGAATTGTAGCTGGCTTTGTGCCTTTGTTTCAATTTATTAGAATCACAATGATTTTATCATTTTCCTCTTGCTTGAATTAAAATGGTAATAGTTTTTATTCATCCTTTACAGTTCCCGAACTTTGTATCCTCTCACTTTCATTGATTACTGTTTTAGAGTACCTAACCCCCTCTTCTATTGTTATATTTCCTTTCTTCCGCACAAATAAAGTACTAACTGAGAAAAATTTAACTTATACAAATCAACTAAATAATATTTGAAGAATATGTCAGTCAGCATGATGGTGGCAATTTACATTCCACAATTATTGCATTTTACATACATTTATGATTACGCTTTCCTCGATTTTTCTTTAAATAATCAGCTCCTTCTACTCCATTCTCCGATCTTCCTTTGCATCACCTGAACATATATAAAGTTAAAACTGTGTAGAAAATTAAACCCTCGAAGGACCCAGTAGTCTATCCATAAAATGAATGCATCAGTCCTGACATTCATGATCCATGACACAGTATGTCACAAGTTGTAACAGCATGGCACATTTTGTACTTTACAATGTAATGAAGAAAATTCAGTACGAATTTTAGATGTCTCTCTCATCTATCGGATCCAAAATTTGATATAAATCTACAATCTTGGCCACAAGATGCTGAATTTTACTTACCTAAGCCGTAGCATTTTGGTGTTTTTGCGTTCAAATGCAAGTGATTCTACAAATCAACAAACGCCTTTTGATAGATTCGATCCAAAATTTAATACAGACCAACAAATGCTTTTGAGAGATTTGATCCAAAATTTAATACAGACCAACAAATGCCTTTGAGAGATTTGATCCAAAATTTAATAAAGATCAACAAATGCCTTTGAGAGATTTGATCCAAAATTTAATACAGACCAACAGATGCCTTTGAGAGATTTGATCCAAAATTTAATACAGACCAACAGATGCCTTTGAGAGATTTGATCCAAAATTTAATACAGACCAACAGATGCCTTTGAGAGATTTGATCCAAAATTTCATACAGACCAACAAATGCCTTTGAGAGATTTGATCCAAAATTTAATACAGACCAACAGATGCCTTTGAGAGATTTAATCCAAAATTTCATACAGACCAACAGATGCCTTTGAGAGATTTGATCCAAAATTTCATACAGACCAACAAATGCCTTTGATTTATACTAAATTTAATGAAGATCTTCGATTCTGATAATAAATCTGTATACTAAACTTTATCCACAAAGCTCTTTGAGTTTTTGAACAGATAGACTTTTCTTTTACGATTTTATTCAAATTTTTTCTACAAATTTGGTGTTAAGACTACATGGCAAATTTCATCGCGCTTCTGCAATCGTTGTTGAGAATCGTATTCACAGTATGATTTTACAAATGGGATTTTCGTCTCTGAGAGATACCGAGATGTGAAGATTTGTCAAAATCTCGAAGTCGAATTATGTTTTTAACGATTTCAATGCTCTCTCATGGTAAAATTTCGTGTACGATAAATATTTTTAGGCAAAAATTTTCTAATTAAATAATACAGAAATTAATGCTGCAAATGAAAAAAAATGAAGGAAAAAAAACTCTGCATTTTATGAGATTATTCATTATTTTACCTTAATGAATAATTTCATTAAGCAAACTAATGCCAACGAGACGGAAGTGTTTCCTGTAGTTCATTGACCTAAATTTAGAAATGCATGCGATAATGGATTAATCCTTCTCTTTGCTTCTTAACTTTATATTAGAAGTGTTAATTCTTGCAAAGTTAATTACAAGAAATAAAGTTAATATCAATTTTTTTTCATTATAATTCGTCACCTCCTATTTTTTGATTAAGGTTCTAATTAAATTAACTTTAAATGCACTGGGAAGATTTCTAGGGCATTTATTTTCATAAAATATTTTATAAATTTATTTTACTCTAATTTTTTTAGTGTTACGCAGATTAGCCAAATTGTAGTAAAGCAAAAAAAAAAAAAAAGAATAAGAATAAAAAAAAAATGACAAAATAACTAAAATGTTATTGTCTTAATTTTGGCAGATTTATTTATTATAGTTAATTGTTGTTTATTATAACTGTAAAAAAGATCATATGTCAAATAAAGATCTACATTTTATTACTATTTTTTGTATTTTCATTTTAAAATCGTTTGGAGATATTCAACTTTGTAAATCGCTAGAATAGTAAGCAAGTGTTGCGTACGATAATTAATAAATTAAGATTTAAATTGTGGGTATCTTCGCTTTTCAAAATGGAAACAACATACTAAATGTTCTACAGCGTGGAATGTTCGGTTTAGACGCACTTGCTTCTTAGATAGTAGCTGTTCAATGAGAAATTTTTTTAAAAAATTTAATAAAACATTTAATTGAAAATAAATCTAAATTTTAACACGTCGCTCAAATAACTTTTAAGAACATTACCGCAAAAAACTAATTTTTCGACAATTTAAAACTTAATCAGTAATCTTTTCTATCATACCAATTTTATTTCTATGCAATAATTTTTTCTAATTTTGATAAATTTTTGAATATGTTTTTAAGTATATATTTTTTTTGTTTTAATTACTGTGTTTATACTGGCTTGAATAGTGTCGATAGCATATTTATATACTTTGGTCATATTAATGTTATTAAATCATAAAAAAAATAAAATTTAAAAACAAAATAAAGAGTAAACGAATAAAATCTAAAACATTAACAAACTATAATAATTCTGTCTAAACGATCGAATATCCTAACAATTTTTAAAAAAAAGTATACATATATTTCCACTCTTAAATCTATTAAAATGTTAACATTCAACATAGAAGAGAAACTAAAATTATATTTTTAGTTATAGCTCTTATGCTAATTCTGAAAGAAAGCCAGAAGATTACATGGGTGAATGTTCCAAAGCTGACGAGGACATCTAACAATAACCCTCCTACCTTGCTCTCCCCTTTAGAACCGAATTAAGCACCAAACCCAAAGGAAAGGGGATCACATGTTACAATCTAATAAATTTGTGTCTATCCCAGGGACGGTAGGGAACTTTTTACTTTCTCGTATATGTAGTATAAAGTATCGTGACCTCCAAAAAATTCGAACTCGAGCTTTTGATGTATCTCCACGTTTTAGATCTTCCTGAGTTCAAAGAACACATTTATGGAAAATGTCCATCCATTTATCTGTTTTTCTGGGACAGAGATAACTCAAAAATGCTTTGAGCTAGACGGATGAAATTTGGTATATGGTCTTTACACCAAATTCGTTGATTTCTTTCAGATATTGAGCTAAATCCGATCAAAAGATGTTTGTCTGTCCGATTGTTCGAATATATGCTAACAAGACAGCAACAAAACGAAGAGAGCAGGAAAGATGAAATTCGATGTACAGATTTAACATGCATAGAATAAACACCTGTCAAATGTTGAGCTAAATCCACCAATGTTGACCGTCTGTCGGCCCGTACTTTCAGAAACATGTAAACGTTTTAACTCAAAAACACGATTTGAATAAATGAAATTTGATTATGGGATTTTATGATTAAAACTGCAGTTTTGTGTCAAATTTGTGCTTCAGTCGTTTGGAAAAAATGGGTGTAAAACACAAATTAGAATTTTGAATACTATTAACTGCATGCCAGAGATTAATTTGCAACAAATTCTCCAAGGTTGACACGATATATCTGTGACGGATTGAATTGAGTGAGGATAGAACCTGGGACCTTGTGGTTCGCAGCCCAGTAACATGACCACAATACAAAAGCAATTACTTTATAATTGTGTTAGCGTGGCTGTTAACTGGCTTATAAGCTTTCATTACATATCCAATAAAAATACTAGATTCGAGCCAAAGTTTAATATTTCGTAACAATTGTACACCCATTTCATGAAAGACATTTTCTTTGATAACACCTTTATTATAATGTATGCAAGAAAGTATTGGGAAAACCAATATCTCTAATTATTTTATTTTATACAAATTTTACACAAGATTTACAACGGATTAGAAATTCAGCCTCTAAATTTTGATGAATCCTTGCTTTTGAATTTATACCAAAACAATGGATATTTGGGTCCGAAGAAATGGAAAATGTATAGCTCTTGATTATCCGCTGTTATTAATACCAAATTGTTGCTAAAAATTTAATTTTTAAAAAAATTTCACGAAGGGGGAAAAAAAACTACTGTTCTTGAAATGCTACCAAAAATTCCAAGAACGGGAAAAAGATTGTTGATCCCAAGATAGTGCTAAAAAAATGTAATCATGAAAAAAAAAAATGGTTGTTAATCCCAAAATGTTCCAAGAAAAAATTTCAATTTTCGAAAAAAGAGTTATTTCGAAACACATATGCAAATTACAGTGATGCCTTTTTAATGTCTGCATAAATCATTAAAGGAAGAAAAAAAATCGCATAGAATCTGTTGTTTATTGAAACTCCTACAAGGTAATTAAAAATTGTTCAACCACGATTGGTTCGCCAAGAACGAAAAGTCCTGTATGAATGACATATTAAGCCAAACGAATGAGCAGCATTTTCTATAATTATATACCTATTTCAATGTAATATAACTATTCTAACATAGTTACTATTACTGGCTAAGCTGGTTATTTATTGGTATTAGTTTCCACACAAAAATGGATATGAAAAATGGATGCCAAAAGAGGTGGAAATAGAACTGTTAGACAAGACCATTCTTCAGATTGGGACAATTAATCATAAAAACAAGATATCCCAAATTGGTCTAAATAAAACAAACGATTTGTAGTCACAGAATGAATTCAAAAACATTTTTGTTTTTAGATTTTTTATTCTGACCACAGTAATTTTAATGTGAAAAGAATGGATTGTCAGTCATATAGTATCTTTCTCTACCATTATTCATTCTTGTCATTTTTATTTTGTATTTTAAGATAAGTAATCATGCAGGAAATTGAGTTTTAGCTACAAAAGGTGAAAACGGTCTCTTGAATAATATACAAGGAATTTTTTTTCAGTTAATTTTTTTAAATCTTTAAATTGTTTAAGGAACCACAATACTTTTATCCTTGGTAAAAGCAATACATTAATCTTCTATATATTTTATAACAGCTTTCGATATCCACATAATCGTTGAAAATACCAGAGACATCATGTCCACATGTATCATAAATATACATAAATACCTTTTCTAAAACAACTCTCTACCCCTCAATAAACTGCATATTATAGTATTTAACTGTTAAGTTATATTCTCCAGTTATGGAAAATATCAGAATAAAATACCATAAGACTGAAGCATAATAAAAATAAATAAATAAATAAATAAATATTTTTCTAAATGAAATATGTTTGGTTAATCAGTACATCGATCCAACAACCAACTCAATATTTCAATTAAGATTTTTTTTTAAATATGATTTGGCCTTATCTAAAACTCTTGACAGGTTTTAATAATTTGTTTTGAATTGCTGCGTCAGTCATCATGCGAATAAACATGCAAAATAGATATTTTAAATCAGTTTCATTTCCTGATTTGTACTTCAAAGCCTGAAAAACATCGACCCTGGGTAGAGCGAGAAGTCATCATTTCATAACAACTTCTGACTCTTCATAACCTTGCCCACAAAACATCTGATCACCAAGCAAGTGCGTCACAACAAAAATATTGTATTTCGTTGTTCGTTCTTCCTACACACTCATTTTGTTTGTTTCCTCATTCACTATTTGTTAATTTGCTTGTTCTGTCTCTTTGGGGCTCACGCCTGCCAGCTGCTTATGGCGATGCAGCTGAAAACCTTTCTAAAGCATGACCAGTTCGCGTTCATCAATGGCGGCTTGTTAACTGTGTTCTTTCGAAGACCACGTCCAGCCTTCTCATTATGCCCTGAAGTAAATTGGCCTGGTTACGACATCAGTTTTATTCTTTCTTTCAGGGTCATTGTTTACTTTTATGTGTTTATAGGATTACTAATCAGTGTTTATACTAGATGAAATGGAGATAATACGAAAATACTTGAAGTAAAACACCGTTTATACGTTTCTTCTTTATAAGCCATATGCATTTATACGTCATTTCACCACAGCCCCCCCCAAAAGGTAACACTGATTTGTCAGAATATAGATTAAATGGAAATAATACGAAAGTACTTGAAGTAAAGTACAGTTAATACATATCTCATTTATATGTAGCATGCATTTATATGTAATTTCACCACAGTCCCAATTGTAATACTAAAATATATCGTAAAATATAGCAAAAGCTGCAGCGATTCCCCTTTCTAAAATTAACACATTTTCTGCACCTGTAATTATTTTCCATTCCTATTTTTAAAAAATTTCCTCGAAATCAGACAATGGCAGATTTCTAGCTAAGCAGATTATCGAAAGTTGCCTCAGACTTAATTCATCAAAGAGTTGACCATGTGTCGGTATGTCCTTTCAAGGTCACAATAACTCAAAAACACAATTATTTAAAAATTTGAAATTTGTTATGTTATCTTGTGATTTCAATTTTAGTTCTTTGGTAAATTTTGGTTTAAAGCTGTCCAAAACAAAGGCTTCCAAAATACCAATTCGATACCCTCAATTGGCATGTCTTGAAATGGAACGTTGGATATTCAACTAGCCCTAACTGAATCACTCCATATTACACTCTTTGTAACAAACGTAGACAGGTGATTCAATCAAGAATTCACCCAAGAGTGGCGTAGAGTGCATGTGAATGTCCGGTTTTAAACGTCCGGTTTGAATTGTTGTCAGACGACGGAAACTGCACCTGAGCTGAAACCTCCTCTCCAAACTTCCACATCACATCAGCAGGAAGATATTTGATTCATGATGATGAATTTTACATGCACCAGATCTGCATAGAAGACGAATCTTTTTAATGTAATCGGGTTCCAAACCAGGATCAGGCCGTGGTGGCCTGGTAATAAGGTCTCGGCTTGGGAGCCGTAGGGTTTCAGGTTCGAGACCTGATTCCACCGAAGAACCGTCGTGTAAGGGGGTCTGTTGCACGTTAAATCCGTCATGCTAAACATCCTCCCGCTGGTGTGGTGTGGTGTGGTGTGGTGTGGAGAGTGGGTGCCAGCTCAGGTGTCGTCCTCGTCATCTGATCGCGGTTCAAAATGACGAGGTCCGTCCCAAAATAGCCCTAGTGTTGCTTTACAACGGGACGTTAATATAACTAAACTAATCCAAACCAGGATCCTCTAAGCTGAAATACTGACCATTAGATCATCGCAGTTCCGGATATTCATAAGAATCTTATTTTTTGAGGGTTACTACACTTACTATATGAAAAAAATCAGAACCACAAAAATATGGCTCAAAAAATTGAGACATTTACCTTATTAACAGCATGAGTTTCGTGAAATAGATAACAGAAACTAACTACATGAGTAACTTCTTGAAATTTAATTGATGGGGATTTTCGAATCAACTAAATGATAAGACATCAAATTCGATTACATGGCGACCACAAAATTTGTACTCTATACGTATGAAAGAGGAAGAGTTTATTTACAATTAAGAAATAGTTAGGGTTTGAAAAAAAAAAGAAAAAGATGCGTCGTTATATTATTTCAAGAGAGGAACAGTGACCGTTTTTCGCTTCACTAACAGAGCGGCACCGACAGGGTATCCGTCTCGCTAAAAAGCAAGCGTTGAATTCCCCTTTTCTCCCCCTACTTTCACACAAGGATGACAAAGAAAAACCATCCAAAGCGTGACTTGGAGGAAGTAAGAAAAAAGTAATGAAGTCTCGTTATCGTCACAGTTCATGGCCTCAAAAGCGATGAGCCGCTACTGTCGGAGCTCTTTTCGATTGCAAGAAGTAAAGGGCGTTGTGGGTGGAATAACATCGATATTTTATACACAAGTTATTTAGATGTAGACACGTCAGCAGACATTGTTTATGAAACTAAAAAATATACTAAAAAAATATTATTGTTTGTGAGATACAAAAAAATATGCGAATATCTTGTCCGAAACATTGTAGCATGGTAACGTTTAAGCTCCCGCCTTGATTGCATCAACCGTTGCATTCCCGGCTTAGTGATTCTATACGATCGTCTACAGTGATCCTCTATACAGGATCACTAAACAGGAAATACCTCCCTATATAGAGCTACATTCAATGTACATTTAATTATATTACAAAAAAAAAAAAGAACTGTATAAAAATAGGATAACTTTAAAAAAATGTTCATTATTTCTAACTTCTGAAGCTTTAATTCAGAAATGATTTAACTTCCAAACTTTTCAATTAACAGAAAAGTTTCAATTAACTTTTCAGTTCGTTGCTTTCAAAAACAATTAACTTTTGAATTTTTTAAACAATTTTAAAAAGTTCAAATGTTTTCTTAATTTGATTATTAATCCTATCCTTTCTGTTACGAAATAAAAAAAAAATATTTTATTAATTTAATTATTAATTCTATCCCCCCCTTTTTTTTGCTATGAAGTAAAAAAAAAATGAAAGTAAAAATTCTCCCTTAGAAAGCATTTATTATTATTAAATTTCTAGTTTAAGTATCAAACAATGTCTTTGAATAGCATATTCCCTCTCTCTTCCAAATTTGTTTGTACCAAATTAACTCATTTTAATGATATTTAATATTTCTTTACATCAAGCAATTTACATGAATTTGTCAGCTTAAAAATATTATCATGTTCAAATTAGAGTTTATTTTATTTTTTTGGGTTTACTGGTAAATAAACATTCGTAAAAAATTCGGTATCAAATTCTCAAAATACATTAATTGTGGATCGTACTTTGTTCTATTTTTCTTTAAATGAATACAATGCTTTGTGGAATAATATTGTATATAGTAGAATTTACTCTGTCCAAAAAGAATCAAAGGAAAATGTTGTTCAATTATTTCTAAAACACATCGATGCCCATTTTTTTTTTTTTTTTTCAGCTTTCCATTTTTGGGAAAATACATTAATGTCAAATGTTCCGATTTCAAATTCACGTGAGAAAATAATGGATTTCTTTTTCCTTGAAGCAAAATTTCCGGTTCTGTTTTCTTTCTTTCTCGAATACTTCTGCATAAACAGGGATTTTATAATAAATTCTTGCTTATCTGATAGAATTGTGAATTGTATACTTAAAAAAGTGTTTTTTACTATATATTATCCTGAAGAAGTGATAAGATTTTAAGAAATCGATCATTTCATAATAGAACAATAAAAAAAATATTTGCTATCTCAACAGTAACTACATATAGTAAGAATAATAAAGGAATATTTAACTTTTTTGAATAAATGCACTTGCGCAACGTTTAATAATTTATTGCAAAGTGATAGCTCAATTCCTTTAGCACATAAGAATTAAACCCTGTACAAACCTTCAGATCAACGTAAATTTCGAAAGCCCTTTCTTTTACACCTCTAATGTATTTTTATTAATTAATAATACAAAATCTGTAACTGTAGTTTTAATAGTCAACATGATGACAAACTGAATTAACTAATAATTTAATCATAACGTTAAGAGAGTTATTTTCAGTATTTTTCAAGGCAAATCTATTTTAAAAGGAGTTTTAAGCGCAATGATAAAAACATTACAAATACGTTGTAGCACAATTTAAATATTCTATTACAAAGTCTCGCAAGTCATTTCAAAGTCTGTCAACTACAAAAAATACTGAATTAAACTCCTGGACTTTCAAAAGTAAAAAAATATTTGAAGTGTAATATTTTGAAAATTAAATTATGATTAATTTTTAGTTAAATAAGTTCGAGGCCTTACGATTGTAAATTGAATTAAAGCCTAAAATTAAATTTCCTTGAAGATATTATACAAATTATCTGAAGTTTTAGAGTTTCTTACTTTACTAGTTTGATAATTGGGACTTGCGCAAGCAAAACCCTTAATTCGTCGCAACATAAAATATTGCTTGGAGATTATGAGGACCACGGAAAATAATTGACTTGCACAACCAAAAAACTTAATTCGTCGCAACATAAAATATTGTTTGGTGATTATGAGGACCACGGAAAATAATTGACTCATTATATAAGCAAACACCTGAGGCATATGAGATTCAAATATATTATCTGTGAAATACAGATGCTTTACGTGACATTTAACATATTAAGACTTCAAGCAAATTAATAAGTATATTTTCAATTTGTTTTTCTTTTACTTGTAGAATAAAGAACTATGTTTATTGTTTTCGGTGAAAAGAAAATGATACAGTTTCCTAAATATGGAGCACAAAAATATTTTATTTCATTAAGATTTAAGAATTGCAAAATAATGAATTTAAAAACCAAGTGTGGTAAACTAAATTTTGTTTCTGTTTTTAAATATTTATAATCATCTTTAGTAAAACGTCAGATATGAGCCACATTATTAAAAAATATTGAACAAGAAGAAATAAGGTTTGAAAAATCATGCTCTTTTATGATTTTAACACTAGCATCATGGATTTTTTTTGTATTGTGTTGATTACACCTCATTTTGTTTTAATTAATCTTTAATCATTAAAATCTAAAATGAGCTTCTTGTGCAGTATTTAAAAATGTCTAAAGAAAATAAATATGAAACAGTTAAATCCTCCCCTTCCAGTAGATATTACATTGTTATTCATTATAATAAAGGAAAATAAAATATATTCTAATAAAAAAAAGAACGGATATTTTAATGATTAATATTTCTTCAATGATGATAAAGCATAATTAAATCGTTTGCACTTTTAAAACATTAAATGAGTCATAAGAATAGTAGTCAAAAATAAAGTAAAATTACTTTTTGCTAAGAATTTTTTTTTATTTCTCCATTTTAGGAAATTTTTTTCTATACTTTCCCATTGATTAATTTATAGCACAATAATGGTTATCACGATGTCATGAAATATTAATAAATATAATTAATTATCATGAAATATTAACCAATATAATTAACTATCAAAAGTTGATTAAAATCTTAACTGAAATTTCACAAATTAAACATATATTTAATTGTAGAAATGAGCATTTCCAACTTTATAAAAGAAAAAACACGCGTTCAGACAAGAACATATCGGATTTGTAGAAGAGTGAGAATTGTTCGTAATTGGTTGAGAAAATTTAGTTTTTTTATTTTTTATTTCTTCCTACTTAAAATTTTGAAAATTGAGATGAATAGTGCTGCTTTTTTCTTCAAGAAATTTGGGAAGCATTTTTATTCTTCATACGTCTAAATAAATAGCGTAAAATATTTTTTTCGAAATCAGTTTATAGATTTCGAATATTTTAGAAAAATATTAATCAATGGCTACGCCCAGATACAGATAAAAAAAAGCATGATGTACAAACAGTTAAAAAAAACCTTGGAAAGCGTTTTGCTCCGTTGCTTATCTCCTACTGCATCATTATCTTCTGATGTTGGTATCGATAAAAAATAAGCTTCCCAAGTGAATTTTTATTTTAACCTTCGCAATAATCATTATTTTAAATAAAAAGCAATTCTTTCGTTGTATTTAAGTCTACATAATTTCAATTAGAAAACCTAAACTAGTTCTAAGTGATATAAATTATTACAAAATAAAAAGGCAGAAATTTTTTAAAACAATGTTCTGTTATACTCAATTCACAATAAAAAGGAATTTAGAAATAAAAAATATTATCATCGGACAACTTTATTTTTTATTAATAAAAAGTAATAATATATTTTAAAACGTAAATTGTAACTAACTCCTTATAATAATACCCATATGGGAAAACATAAACCTAAATCGTTCGAAAAAATTAGAATTCCTTAGAAGTCATAGTATTTTTTTCCTTCCAACAACTTTAAAATGCTACAATATGTCTTTTGAGAAACAAAATTAAAATGCGTACTCATTCAGATCATTCTGCGGTTTGAACCGGCCATACATCACGAGCTAACGGCGTGCTAGATTAAATAACTTTCAGGAAGCGAAATATAAATCGCGGCCTTGAAAATAACAAACAGCAACGTTTTCATCGTGAAGTCCTTGGATTGTTTCATTCTTCTCGTTATTTCTACAATGAAGCTAAGCAAATATAAAAGCAAAACTATACGAAAGCACTTCTTCACACATAGAATTGGTTTTTTTTGATTACCAGATGCACTATACTATACAGATGGAAAAAAATAATATTTGCTATCGTTTGGCACTGATTTTAAATAAAACAAAGTAACTTAATTTCTTTTAAGTATAGAGGAAATACATGCCACAGACTAATATTTTCATATAATAATTAAAATCTAATTTAAAATTAAGTATACAAAGTGCGAACTTTAAATTAATACTTTAAAAGCAGATTTATTTTTCAAAGATACAAGATTTTTTTTTTTGAAACAATCCGGATATTCGATTATCAGTATAAAGGTTCGGTATCAGTTAGTTCTACTGGCGGATTGTTGGAATTCTACTGACGTAAACATATATTTATTGAATACAAATTCATTTAATCTTATTTAACTAGGGTTTTTTGGACCTCACAAAAATTGGGTACAATAATCTTTTAGAAATTCCAACATCGCATCTCAGATGATTAATTAATCATTGTAATTTTATAGAAAATTCCGTTTTATTGGGGGGCAAGGAGGGGGTGTTAGATTTTGGAATCTTACTAAAGAAAATTTGAGGTATATTAGTTTCTTAGAAGTATTGATCAATTTCGAAAATTTTATTTCAATCAAATAATGACAATTTCTAAGTTGTAATCTCATAAAATGATGGTTAATGGAGCAGATTGGACAAACTCAAGTAAAACATAGTCCCCCTTCCAATTACTTTAATTACCAATTATTTTGAAAAGGAATTTCAAAATAATATGGTATTGAGTGTGGAATTAAAACTCTATGAGCATTTTTAAAGATTAAAAAAAATATCTTAAGCTTTTTGTTTTATGAATTTTAAACATATTTGCATTTAAGAAATCAATTTTAATTATTAAACAATTATCTGATGATTGTAACTTTGCTAATCTAAACAGAAAGTTTCTATGAACTGTTAAAATTTACTGGCAGAAGCATAATCACAAAATCATTAATTTAGTTCAAAGACTTTTTAAATTATATTTTAAAAGCTGGAATGCAATTCAAAAACTTCAACCTTAACCAATGTTAAGGACAATATTTTAAGCAATATTCAAATATAACTCACCCAGAATTCTGAAGGCAGAATTCTACATATGTTATGATCCAAAATTCTAAACATGCATTTAAGTTCCAACCTCAAAACTTAAATTGATATAAATACGAACCATCACTGCAGAATACTGATGGTATTATTATGAAAAAAAATTACCATATAAGGAAAGAAACTTTTAAAATAAATATTTCACAATTTCTATTTCACTATAAAGAGAGAAAAGATAAAAGAATGCAATAAAAACACAGACACAAATAAAATTTTATAAATTATTTAATAGAAAAAGTTTTACTTTGTACCAATAAAACACTTTTCAGTAATTATTTCATTACTTGTAAAGCAACATGGTCGGCGTTAGTTTCAAAACGCTATCACAGTGAATACATTGTACAGTACATCAAAAACGACAATTTTCATTAAATAAAAAATACAGTTTAGAATATATGGCAAAACATCTTGTTTTTTTTTAAAAAGCATATAATATCTCTTTACTTTAGAATGAATTTCTATACTAATATAAAATAAAAAAAGTTTTGAAGAAATATTAATAGATTTAATGGAATGACGAAGTGGAATATTATAAAAATGTAAACATGGAATAGTAATATTCTATACAGAAATATTTCTTACAAAATATATATAGTTTTAAAGTTTGAGCATGGTTCAAATATTGGTCCATTAGGAAAAAATTATTTAAAAAAAACACCTTCACAAAATTAAAAATATATATATATTTATGAATAGTTTTAATCATTAATAAGGAATAGTTCAATTAGAAAAGAAATAGCAAAATTTAAAAATAGTAATATATTGAATAAAATTTAAGTTTTGGTGCGTTTATAAAATTATCAGATAATTCAAAATTGAACTTGTTCAACAATTTTATGAATTACCAAAACTTTACCTGATCATATGTTAAATTTACTTAATATTAAAACATCTTGATACTTTTCACCGATTTCAAATATGATATGCATGGAAAAATCGTAATATCCAAAGTTATGAGTTCAAAATTGTAACACTATACAATTTTATTAACAAAATTTTCACGAAAATCATGTAATCCATATGATGAAATTGTGTGAAGTTATGAATGGGGGTATTTAGGGAAAAATAGCACAGATGAAATATAGTCAGTTAATCCAGATTGTAGTTCGAGTTTTCAAAAATGCCATAATTTATAGGAACACTTTAAATATTTGTTGAATTTGATGTCATTCGGGCACAAACACAAAGCATCTTCCCTTTGATTTTCGTCTTTGGCAGTGTTATATGTGTTGACTAGCATCAGAATCCTCTACAACACAAGTCGTGTGAAGAAGTTCATGCGTCTCTTTGTTTTGAATAAATCATACCCACATCCCAGATGCGAAGATTTTGGGCTGATCTCGTAAGCTGTGAAATTCCGTTTTTGGATAGTCCATGGCCATGTCGCAATAGAAGAGTCCTAAGTTGAGTGAATTTGTTAGTTTTGAGCAGTTTGTTTACTAAAGAGTCTGTTAACCCATAGCTGCAATAGAATTCCAAGTGTTTAAGGCACTGGCTATTAGTTAAAAGTAGCTCGCAAGCTTCAGGTGTCACTTTTCTGCCAACTCGCGGTCTCAGACGAAGATATCTCAGGTTCAGAAACTGTTTCTTAGTACCTCTGGCGATGCTCGTACTCAGGATTGTGAACCACTGGGCGCTGAATGACCTTAAGTTAGGGCAGTAAGTAGCGGTTTTAGAAAGGTCAATCAAGTCGAATCGTTCTAAGCTCAAGCTCAAAAGTTTCTTACCACAAGCAGCAAGCAATGGAAGAACCTCATCAGTATAGGATAGGGCGATGGTTGGACTATTTTTCAGTTCTAAGGATCTCAACCTTTCAAGTTTGACAATAGGTTGAAGTTCCATTCCCTCTTGAACTTCGAGGGAAATTTCCTCCAGATTAGGGAACCAATCCACAAGTAAACCAGGAGTATCCTCACACACAGGAAGAGACACATGTAAGCCTAGAAGTTTGGAAGCCCGTTCGCGCCAGTAGGAAGACTCATCAGCCTCCTCTAGCTCATCAATTATTTGATCAAGGTAAGTACAGGATATATATTGGAGATTTGGCAGTACTTTCAAAAGTTTCAACACACCTCTTCCGTTTACCGAGGAGGGCATTTTCACTTCCGTTAATGTTGCTAGAGCGCTGCTGAAGGCATCTGGATCATTCTTAATCGCTTCCACAAGTTCATCAATGTCCACTTCATCCACGGATGGGTGCATAACTTCCAACTTTTGCAATTTAGGACAGTGCTTGAGGATTACCTCTAGCTCATGACCATCCCTTGACGTTTGCTGGAGTTTTAAGTACCGAAGATTGGGGCAAGATTTTAGCATTTCTAGCACCAAGGTGCTGCTGGTGTCATGATATAACCACTGACCAGCTAGCGTAAGTTCTTTCAAGCACACACCAGTTTTGATGAGAATTTCCAGCACAGATCGGACGTCTTGGAATTTGCAATCGTCCAAACAACTCAAGTCGAAGGCTGATATTCCAGAAGTCACAAGTAATTCGGCAGCTTTCAGTATCTCTCGGCCTGTAGGTTTCAAACGCAACAGGTGGTTGAGCACTTCGTGTTTTAAGTCAATCGGGTACTCCAGGAAAGGATTCTCCTGACTTGATTGGGAGCTCACGCTGTTTCTTCGGCCTCTGCTCCATCCCAATATGGAATCCTTTACCGTGCACAAACAACTCTGCCTCAGACTCCCATGCGGGACGATCTTGTCGCTCTGCTTTGCGGCTGACCATCGGGCAGTCGTCGAGGGATCCGCTAAGATTTCACCCATCTTCAATTTCTTTTCACTCGCATGTAGCGCTTCGAGACTAAAAGTATTGTTTACTGTTCGCCGACCAAGGCTTTAAAGGAGGAATCAAACCCAGGATGTCAAGATCTTTCTTAAAGCCTCCGTCTGATAACGTTGACGCACATAGAATGATAAGAGCTAGCCGCTCTCTACAAGTTTCTTAAACGTTCAATAACAATTTCACCTCCCCGCCTCCTCTTCTACAGCGGTATGGTTGCAAGCAAGCGACGAAAACGAAAAAATTCCACACTTCGCCAAACACCCGCCAAAGCGTGGGAATTACGAATTCTCTTAGCAATGAAGCATAAACGCTACCAGTAATTCGCTTTTCTTTGACATATTTGACTGGATAAATAATTTAATAGTATCCATGAATTGTTCACGTGGAGAAATGCATGTTGCAATACAATCTAATATTTGCGTAATATGTCTGCTTTCGTAGGGAAAATGATATTATGTATTCAAATAAGGCTTATAAAATACTGTATGTATATCTTACCTGTCAGTTTGGTTAAATAGAATTTACGACGACTTATTACTCCCGATAATTAATTATTCGAAGGAAGAATCGCAAATTTAATCTCTATTAAAAGTGAAAAATAATTATTTAAAATAGATTTTTATTTCCTGTGGCCACGTGGATAATAAATATTGACAACGTTTTTTCATTGGTTTACATTTTAAAAATAATTTTTTTAAATATATATTAATTGCAAACGATAATTTTAAAGAAATCAGTAACCATTTTTTTTTTTTTACTTCGAAATAAATTTTTGGTTATAGTTGCTAATTTTACTTCTTATAAAAACTGCGTTTTTCTTGTCCTAAGTTTTATATCAGCTTATTTATTTTAAGTAAACAATATGTTTAATGATTTAAAGAAGTAATTCTCAACCATTGTGCCGCGCACTTTTGCATGCCGCCAAATTCTTAAAGTATACCGCCAAATTTTAGAAATGTTATCTCATGATGTTTGGCGTTTATTATCCCATGATAGACAAAAAAGCTTTAAAAACATTATTATAATTTTCTACATCTTATTTGTGTGAATTCGGATTTTCAGTGTTAACCAACATTGCATGTCATTGTCAAGTAGCATTGTCCTTTTTAAGATCAAATATAAATGAAATTATCAAAAAACATCAAGCTCAAATTTCTCATTAAAAGTATTTTATTATTGCCTTATAATTAATCCCTTAATAAACGTACTGTTGTTTATGTAGTACATATTATATTATTTTATTTTGCATTCAAAATTATTATCATAAACTATATTATACAGTGTATTATAGGTAAGTAAGCAACTTTTAAACTGATCTTTTTTTTGTGTGTGTCGCCAAATTTTGAAATCGTTAAAAGTGTGCCGTGACAAAAGAAAAAAAAAACGGTTGAGAATCATTGATTTAAAGACAAATTCCATTTAAGGATATTACAGTACAGTAAATTTTAATTTGTTTTTACTTAATGAATAATATAAATTAAATTTCTATGATGTGATGTTAAATTTTTGTGTTTTGATCTTCAGCTAAAAACAGAGATTATGTAGTCATGAAATTTAACTATGAAAGAACTATTCTATTAAAGAACTAACTATTTTTGAAAATTCTCTAATTTCGATAGAAAAGTATTAAAAGCGTGCAAGAAAAAATGTTGCATAATTCTTATTCAAATGATATATTCATATGATATATACACTGTTCAAAAAATATGTCTACGAATACTACAAATTATATTTAAAGAATATTTCCATATTTGAACGAAAAAAAAAATCATTTTCAAATATCATTCGTTTTAAAACTACATTAGTAGAAACACGTTCGTTTCAGAAAGTAGTATAAATACTTGTCAGTAATTTTTAATCAATATATTCCAAAATTATTTGTGTATATTGAGCTAACGTGACAAAAATATCTTTACACCGAAATTCTTTTTAGAAAACTTTTTTCCCCTTTTATTTCTATATAAAGGATAAAATAAAATCTATTTTTTCACATATCGGTTTCATTCTGCGCATGGTTATATCAATTCCCACTCAGCGTAATTTTTTTAAACTTTTTCTCACAATACTCATTTTGAACTTTCAGTGTCAAAATATTGCTAAATTAAAAGTTTTCAATTATGTTAAATTCTTTTTGACAAAGCTTATATTACAAAGCATTGTGCAAATCATATTTAAAATAATGATCTTTTATTTTTACAAATAATAATTTTTTTTGATAATTAGAATAAAGTTTAAATCTGTAAAAACTTTAAGCCAATCCTTTATTCTTATTCTGATGATAAAGGGCATTTTTATTAAATTCAGTCATTTTTAAAATATGAAAAAAAAAAAAAAGAAAAAAAAAACGGTATCACTAATAGCTAAAACATAATCAAAGAGCTTTCGTTGTGAATTAAATTACAATCAGTGTTTATTGCTTTTAATGCAGCTTTGACATAGCTTTCATGGTTTAATCGTATAAACCATTTTATTGAATGTGTATTATAGTAACTATTTTTTATTTATTGCTGTTATGTATACATATATACTAGTGCAGTAGCAATATAAAATTTCAAATTAAATTTCTAAAAATTAATGTCTTTTAGAAAAGTTAAAGAAAACATTCTAATAATTATAGATTTAATTTTAAATATATTATTTTGTATACGAAATCTATCAGTCGTATCCAACGGCATTCAATCTTGATACCCAAAAAATTCACCAAAAACGGCGATTTAAATGCCAAATCTAGCAACCATCTTTCGCTCCATCTTCGAGGAGCACGCTGTAGTCACGTGCAAGAGGAATGGCCAACCGGCACTCTCCCAGCTGGAGGTGACGTCACGAGAGCATGCACAGAGTGCATGGCGAGCACGTGGTGAACTGACACGCTGGGGGATACTGCTTCAAATTCGAGCACCAACTCCACGCTTGGGCCTCACTTTTTCACGTTTCCTTTTGTGTTTTGTTTCTTTTATTCCTCGAACTGGTTGAGTTCTAGGGATGTGCACAGCATGTTTACTTCGTTTTAAATGATTTGGTGTTTTTCGTTTTTCGCTGACAATGGCCGTTAGAGTTCGTTTGTTTCGTTTTTAATTGATTATTACAATTTTTTCAATCGAGAAAGTTCGAGTTCATACCATTGTTTCTAGTATTGTTCTGGATGAATAATTCGCCGTTGAATGAATTGACTGTTCTGATTGAAGGGGGAGGGAAGGAAATCTTGGCGCTTTTTTATTTAAAATTATTGATTCTAATGGAGTGGAGTGCATTGTTCTTTAAATGAAATGCTGCAATTTTTATTATTTATTTTGAAGATTGGAGTTTACTAACCTGGGTCTGGTGGTGGTATAAATGGAATTTCCTTTTAATAGTTGTGAAATATTTTTCATTATAATAATAAAACTTTTAATGCAAACGATATTTATTTTCGTATTTTTTAATGATTTATTTATGCCTAATTAATCTGTTTTTTTTTATTTAAGGTAAATGTTTATAATATGCCCTTTTTACATTATTTTATTATTGACCTTTTTTTCCAACCAGTTCAATGATAATGTTTCTTTTCTACAGAGTACGTACAATATGAATGATTAATATTTTAAGATAGATTCTATTAATTTTTTTACATTTTTTATTTTTCAAAAAAAAAAAAACGCAATATTTTTTTTCTTTGTTTGATTATGCTATGGTGTGATGATCATAGTTTTGGTTATGTTTGTTCTTACATGAACCAAATTTTTTTACATTTTTTATTTTCCAAAAAAAAAAAAAAAAAAAAAAAAAAACGCAATATTTTTTTCTTTGTTTGATTATGCTATGGTGTGATGATCAGAGTTTTGGTTATGTTTGTTCTTGCATGAACCAATGCGAAATTTATTAATTGCAATGAAATTGAAGCAATTGACACTTATATGATGCCTTAAGTTCGAACAATAGTTTACTTACGCTTTGTAGCAACTTTTAATTTATTTTTATATTTACAATTTATATTATTAACAATGGGAATAATCAAATTTTCAGCAGTTTTATTTGCAATAATAATGCAAAATAATGTATATGCGACATATATAATCAGGTAAATGCTTTCCTTCAATCTTAGTTAAAAATAAATGTGTCCTTTACAGGAAAGGATATTGTTTTATCAACCTGTAAAGAAGATTTTCCTGGAAGGAAATATTAACGTCTATTCCTTTATCAGCACTGCATTTTAGTGTTACCAACAATCATGCATATACAGCAACTAATGAAGCTTTAAATATAAAACATTATTGATTTGAGCATTCTTAATTCTGTGCTAAACTGATAATCACTAAAACTATACATTACACAGAATATAAATTTGTATTTTAAATTAAATTAAAAAATATATTAAGGCAATATTAAAAGGACCTTTTTTAAGGCGTAATGATAACCTCATTTCTTTTTAAATATGGTAAACTTGAATTATAGTTTAAATCTCCCCATTTCATTCTAATCATATAAACTAAAAACTGATACAAAGACATAATAAATTACGTGGAATAAGTAAGTATTTCAAGTATTCTTTTTCTAAGAATCAATGCAACAGTATGAAAAACTAAAACCATTAAGAGGTTTATAGTGAGTAGGCAATCTGTTATTGAAATTGAAATCACCATAGGCGGATTTCCTACTAAACAGTAATCATGTGCCTAGGGCTACTAAGCTGATAGGGAATCCAAAGCAAATCGATTAAATAATTTTTCTTTCTTATTTTCCAAATAAATAAAATTATGAAAAAATACAAATTGCAAGATGATTAGGTAATACGATTATAACACTAAATCTAGTAAATCGATGTGATTACTTAATTATTAAAAAATTTATAAAACAAACATGTGCTTTAATAAAAGTTAACCATAATTATCTGTACTTGATTTCTATTTAGGCAGGTGTCTAGACAGCTAGGCTGGGAGAGAGCCACAAGGAGGTCTATTAAAAATCTTTATTTTCTCAGCTACCAAATAAATATAATTTTTTATAATTGATAAAGTTTCAATTTACATTTACTTGGCTGTTTGAATATATATAAAACAATTTATTTCATTAATTTTATGTATAAGTATGGTTGAAATGCAGTTTGTAGTCATTTTACTTAAAAAATTAAACATATATTTACAAAGCTAATAAAATAAAAAAATATTAATCCAAAATAAATCATTGCGTTTTAAGAATATACAGAAATGTGAAACTAAATTCCTCATATTAAATAACTGCTTCATAATGTGCATTGTTGGGTTTCGAAAAGTATTTTAATTGACAAACCTAAAAATAAAGACATGAAAAGGAACTTTTTTGAAATATGCATTACATTTATGAAATTCTTGCCTTATGCAAAGCATTAGTTCAGAACAAAATAACGTAAGAACATCTGGAAATTCTTATTCCTTTTTCACTTTCTCCTATAATAAGTAGATAAAAAGTATTGTGCCGGCGTCCTGGTATAGGGGTAGTGCATCTTCCCAGTGTTCGTCCCGTGTTCGAGTCCCAGTTCGGGCATGATTGTTCTTTTTTTGTGCTCTATCTGTGAGGTGTGTGAATGTGCCCCCCCCCCTCCTTCAAAAAAGGGGCTGTGCTAGCGAATGTGACGCATGAAGTTTCTAAATCGTACTCCCGGCCCTAGTTGGCGCTACTGAAAAAACAAGAGACGCTCACTCGGCTTAAATCGCTGACAGATAACTGTCAACGGACTTGTAAAGTCCCATAAGTCACAACATAACAATAACACAAAAAGTATTATAATCGTCGAAAATTCGAACTCGAAATTGTAACAAATCCCTATGTTTTAGACATCTCTGAGTTCGAAAAACGCTTTTTTTGCATTTATCTTTTTATCTAGTCCGTGAGAAAGCTAATTCAAAAACGGTTTGAGTTAGACGAGTAAAAATTATTTATGTATATATATGATGGATAAAAATTGATAATTACACACCATTTGTAGATCTATCAAATTCTGAGCAAACTCTATTCTGAAAATGTCTATTTTTCCGGCTGTGTGAATATAAGTTAACTCGATATTTACAAAATGGAGCGAGACAGATGTATAAAATTCGGTATACAGACTTAACACTGTAGACACCTGTCAATTTTTGAGCCAAAACAAACTAGGGGTTGAATGTTTGTCGGTCTGTACTTTCAGATGCATATAAAAAATGCAAGGACTTAAATACATAGATTTTAGTATGTGATTTCGTGATTACATTTGTTTCAATCGACTGGAAAAAAATAAGTCGAAAACGTAAATTCGATTATCAGATACTATTAGGGATGAATCGCTAAACATTTCACCATGGATAAACACGACAGATTCAGTAAAAAGCCGAAATTTACGTCGTATTGCATAACACCAATACCATACAAAGCGTTCTCTGCCTTACCCAAAGTTCACAATAGTGTGCGGAGGGTAGGGGATATCACTTTTATTTGACAGTATGCAAGAAAGTTTTGAAGAGACCACTCCCTCTTGTTATGAATAGTAAAGAGTAAAACATATTAACCCTTTCTAAGGCCGTGGGAAGTATGCTTCCCACCAAATTTATCAATCTTTGTATGAAATTATGTAGGTTGGCATAAGTTCTGACAAAAGTTTTTAGTAAGTCAGAAACTTAGATGCTTCAGTTCTTTATCTCAGACAAAATGATGTGTCTTGATTTGTTACTTAATTATTAATTAACCAAATTAAATTTATCTAATAAGCTAAATGAATCCCTTTTCTTATTCTAGTTTCAAGCCTAAAAATATTTTAACATAATATGACTAGAAAAAAAATGGCTCTTTAAAGGGTTAACTAACATCTTCGATTTCTAACTTTATTTGAATAAGTTTCAACAAGTTTATTTCCTGGAATATCTACTTGAATAAAGACAGTCATAGCATCTTTAAAACACTTGCTTCTGTTTTAGTTTTGATAAAATGTGAAATGGTGAAAGATGTAAACTGCGCACAAAACTTATTTAAAGTCAATGATTATTTTTATGCAAATAAATATCATTAAAAAAGTTTCGACAATTTACCAGGGCCATCAAACAAAGATTACGTATGATATTTTGATGAAATTTTATCCTGAATGTGATTTTGATGATTCATTATGCCTTAGTGTCATAACAAATCAAACATTTGATTGATGAAACTTGTGAATATAACAATGGAAAGTAAATAAATTAAAATGAAATTACTTAAACGTGATCTGAATTATTCACAAATATTTTTTTTACAAAAGCAGTGATGTAAATTGATTTAATTATTATCAGCAATTTTGAGATGTATTTTTCTTGCAATTTAAAATGAAAATAAATAAATTGCTCATTATTTTCTTTTCTGAATTAAAGGGAATAACGCATCAGAAAAAAAAAAAATCCAAATTTAAATGAAAGTTATTTCTATTATTTCTATGAAGATAACTTTTATTCTTTTATTTTTACTAGAAAATATTTTTTGGAGGAAAAAAAAATCATTTTATTACATTTTTGTTACCTTTCTACTGGTTATCAAAATTTAAATAAATAAATAAAAATGAGAAAAATATGAGACAAATTACCTAAATTTGGCTCTTTATTATTTTTTAGAAAAAGAAATATTTTAAAAAGTGTTGTATTTAAAAAAGGAGGGGAGGAAACAGTTGCCAGTTAATGACGGTAAAAGTAATAATTGTCTTTAATCAAGATAAAATTATAAAATTTATTTCAATGTTTATCTTTATTATTTTTAGAAATTAGTTTTACAAATATATTTAAAATTGTTGCAATGCGCACGTGTATATTAACGTAGTTACTAAAACAATGAAATGTATTTTAATATTAAATTTATTTTTAGATATGTTTAGAAATTTATTAAAATCGGAGAAAATGAAAAGGTAGAATTAAAATTGATATCACTGGATAGAAAATTTCTTAAATTTTGAAGTGGGTTATTTATTTGAAAAAAAAAAAATATACTTCTAAATTATCGAAGAAAATCTTAAAATGTAATCAATTTTTAACTACAAATTTAATTAATTTTTAACTACAAATTTAATTAAAATTTAAGATTTAATTAATTTTTAACTACAAATTTAATTAAAATTTAAGATTTAATTAATTTTTAACTACAAATTTAATTAATTTTTAACTACACATTTAATTAAAATTTAAACATTATTTTCTTAATGGACACTTGCTACCTAAGAAATAATTACATGCCAAATTTAGTTGTTGTAGGTACAACCATCTACCACCTTGAGCATTTTGCATGATTATTAATCGCACCGCACATGTATAGTAGTATGGATAGTATGCAAATCTATAAACATTAACGTTAAAATTTACAAAAATATTTATCAAATATTGGGAATTAAATAAAATATCGATATATCCAGATCTAAATACCATGAAACTTAATATAAAGAGTAGAAATATTTTTTATGAAAAATTTTCTACCTTAAATATATTACTGATTTTTAAATTTTCTTATTAATATGCTAATTAAAGCAAATAATTTGATACGTTATAACATTATGATAATAAAGGTCAATTTAGATAGTATGGTGACTAAAAAATATTTCACAGAAGTGTATAAGAATACATAAAAAAAGAAAGCAAATTTAGTAAATTCTGAAATTGATAGAAATCTACAAATTTAGTATAAAATTCATATGACAAATGTTATCCGTCTAGATCAAAGCGTGTTTTAATTTTCTTTCTCAAAGACAGATGAACATTTTCCAAAAATGTGTTTCTTGAACTCAGGGGGTCTAAAAAGTGGAGATTCATCAAAATCTCGAATTCCAATTTTTTGACGATTACTATATTGTTACGAATCCTTGATGCGGCTTCCCAGCATAGTGAGTTCCATAGGAGATCCCAGAGCTTGGCGACCATTTGGCAACTTGGCGACGAATTTGGCGACTTTGGCATCAAAATAGATTATACCCGAAACATCGAGAATTTTCCCGATCCGTCCAGTAGGAAGCGAGATACGCCTCGAACGTTCCTGATTGGTTGAGAGGCTTCTAGCCCCGCCTCCTGAGACCTATAAAAGGAAGCACCCGCAGCTGCCGGGCAGTGGTGGATTGGGTTGCGAACAAGTGGAGTCGAAGAGTAGTCGGCAGCGAAAGAGTAGTCGTCGTGGTAAACCAGATCGGAGTCGTAGTTGTGAACCAGTTACCACTTTAACCAGTGGTTAAAACCAGTTTCTGTCTACCGCTTATACGAGAAAGTACGAGAACAAACGTTGTATTAAATGCACATGTAACTTCATGTGATTTACATAACAAAGTGTAATTTTTACCAATTCTAACAAATACTATTAAATCTCATAACGATTTTTTTGAATTGTGGTCTACTTTTGAGAGAAATTAGTTTAACCGTTTCCATCAGAATAAACAGGATCTATTTTTAATCATTAGATCAGCAAACATCATGTTGATTAAATAATTTCCGATTTGGAAGCAATCGGTCTGTCCAGCGTATATTTTATATTTTCTAAGAATATTTAGCGTTTATAATGGTTAGAAATGACGTCAATGTACCTTGTTTTTCTCATTCAGCGGAATTTCTCCAATGGAATCCGCTAGACCTCATCAGCATTCTACTCATTTACTCATAGTTTATGCGTCAACCATCGTTCGACTTCTCGGCGAATTTTAATTCGTTTGCAAGAGAAAGAAAAACAATTCATTTGCTAAATCAAATTCTTCAAAGGGTTTTCTTTTGATAACTAGGTTACTGTGCGATATTTAAGCAACAATGTCGCTTTTCTAAGTATGTTTGATATGTATGTTTATAGGATGTTTGTTTAGCATTAATTAGGCTGGAATACTATTCATAAATTGAGGAATAAGTGATATAACATACACGATTAAAAATCGTACAAAACACTGTACAATGCAGATCATTTAACCTAGTGGTAGATTTCCCAGTGGTAGATTTAACCTAGTGGTAGATTTCCCAGTGGTAGATTTAACCTAGTGGTAGATTTCCCAGTGGTAGATTTAACCTAGTGGTAGTAGTGGTAACCCAGTGGTAAATTTCCAACTAGATAGATTAGGCAGCCTAGGCCGCTATATTAAGAGGTGACCGCAAGCAGGTCGATTTGAAAACTTGTATTTACGTTTGATTAAAAATCATACAAAATGTTGTACAATGCAGGTCATTGAACCTAGACAGTGGTAGACTTCCAACTAGGCTGATTAGGCAGCTGACTAGGGCCGCTGATGGAAAGATGACCTCAAGCAGTTCGATTTGAACACTTTATTTCTGTATTATTAAAAATCGTGTGAAACGTTGCCTAGGGCAGATTGTTGGACTTGAATAAAGTCGTATATTCAACTTGTAGTTTAGGTAGCTGCCTAGGATTGCCAGCTTAAGATGGAACCGAGTGCAAATCCATTTGAAAAATTTTATTTCCGTACGGTTAATAACCATGCTAAGCGCTATCTAGGACAGATCAATCGAACCTAGATAAAGTCAGACATTCAACTAGACAGTTTAGGCACCTGCCTAGAGCCGTAAAGTTGAAATAGGACGGTAAATAAATCGATTTCAAAATTTTATTTTTGTGAGATTAAAACTCGTAACATTGTGCAAGATAGATCGTTGGACCTAGACAATGGCAGATTTGACAGCTGCCTAGAGCCACTAGTTTTAAAGGCGGATCACAAGCGAGTGGATTTGAAAACTGTATTTCCGTACGGTTAAAATTCGTGTGAAAATCTATCTAAGGGAGATGTTTGGATCCAGATAAAGTCGGATACTCAAATAGGCTGTTTAGGCAGCTGCTTAGAGTTGCCAGGTTGAAAAAAAAAGGCATAAGCAGGTCGATTTGAAATTTTTATTTTCGTGAAATTAAAAATCGCGCTAAACGTTGTACAGGATAGATCATTGGACCAAGACAATGGCAGAATTTCAACTAGGAGAATTGACGGCCGCCTAGAGCCACTAGTTTGAGAGGGGTTCGCAAGCAAGTGGATTTATGTTTCTTTACAAACTTAGTGATTTTGAAAATAAACAAATTCTATGAGTGATAAAATAGTCAGTAATAGTACCTTATTAAGTATAGTTCGGCATTTTCCCATATATATATATCATTAAATTGATTTAGCCATTAGAATATTTTATAAAACCACTTATGTTTCAATAATATTGAGTACAAACTTGAATAAAGGCCTGGAATCAGAATAAATTTAAAAAAATACATTTTCACAAAGTTAATACTATAAAAATATTATCCTAAAACTAACAATTAGCATTATAAAAGTATGCTGAAATGTGAAATTAAATTGATCATCTCATTAAAAGAAGGACATCATAATGCGCGCTTGCAGAAGGCCGCAAATATACTTAAATTTGTTTATAGGTTTAGGGATACCAAAATTGTTAAATTGCTTCTTGGATGTCGGGTGTCGTGGAACAAAATATGTGAATATAGTTAGTATATTACTTGTAATATTTTTTTTTTAATTTTATATTTCCCTTTTTTTTTTTTTTTTTTTTTTTTTTTGCAAAATTTTATTTGCTCATTTAATCATGAAGAAAAAACATCGAATTGATATATGTAACTTCATTTTATTGACATTTTAACTTATTAGATATGATACTACTTTTTAAAAATTTTTGCTTTTTAATAATAAAGTGAATGTGATGTGTAACACTTTTAATAATATAATTTTTTCAAGGCATTAATTATGTTATTTCAAAAATAAGAAAATGTTCTAGTGCCCTTCAAAAACAAATTGTTTGCTTGCTGTAATAATAGCATGAGTAATATCCACCTACTTTTATGAGCTACATTTTATCTCGCCAAAAGGAAGTACTATTTAAAATTATGCTTGCACAATGGATATAATCTGATTGATTCACTATCTTTGAAAATGCCGAAATCAGTCTAATTGATGAGACTGGGGGTCAGGGGCAGTGTAAAGTTTTATCGTGTGAAGTTTTACTATCTCTTGAAAATGGAAAATGAAAACGATCATTATTGACGTATCTAAACGTCATAAGCTATGAAATAAAATAAAAATTGGCAAAATTGATACTGTAATTAGGATTGGGGGAAACTATTGTGAGTTTTTTCATATAAAGAATATAAATAAAATAGCATTTTTGAGATTTCATTTGCAAATTGGTGGGCGAGGATGGATGACCTATGTAGGAGGTTGATGATTACAAGATATATCATCAATCAAAGACTTTTGATCACTTATTTAGGTAATTAACTTTCATACAGAATAAAAACTGGGTAAATAGATACAGTGGTTCGGGCTAGGTGACTGGTTCTTTATTTATTCTCTTAATTTTTAAAAAAATTTAAATAAAATGAAAAGACGATAGCTATATTATTTCTAACCATGGAACGCTCATTCTTTATGAATATTAATTATTTGTTGCAGTCGAAATTAATAAATAATTATCGTTAATTAAGACTTTTGTTTCTTAAGTCTTGAACTGCGTAGCTTTAAGAAGTGAATTATCATAATAAATAACTTTTTTCAAGCGTGACAAATATCTATTTTCGCTTTACGAAATCTTATTGGACATAGCGGTGCAATGAACTTTCATTTCACGCTTCAAGAAACTGCCGTTTGAACCACACATCTTTTACCAATACTCGGAGCCTCTGAAAATCATTTTTTTTTCATTCAGTCTGTGAACACTGCATTTAAAAACACAGCAAGCTAGCTACACGCATAAAATTTGATATGAGGTTCTTTCACCATATAGTAGGTTTCTATAAATTTTGAGTGAAATCCATTTAGAAGAAGTATGTCTGTCTATTTATCTAAATACAAACGAACATAATAATTACGTAATTACATAATTAGTGAATTAATTAGAAAAACATAGATAAGTGTGCATTTATTAGGTGTACAACTTTGCTCCCACCGTGTTTCAATAGATGACTGTTACTGTAAATGCATGTGAAAATAGGCAGATATAAAATGTCGCACAGTAAAGCCGTGTTCCCACGACCTGTGGCCTTACAGACGAGGCACGCTTTCCCCTCTTGACCCACTCTTGCGGTTTTCTGGGCTGCTTTGATGTTTGTCCAGTTTACCGGCAAATTGACGGTAATTTGTGTTTGTATCAAAAATTTATTTTGAATCGAAGATGTCAATTTTCGATCCAAATTCTCTTCATTTGTTTGAAGTTTTGATTTTCTGCTTCCATTTGGAGAAAACCCTGGTTATAGGACATGAATATTTTCAAGTACTTACAATTAGCCTGCCTTTGTTGAAGGAACTTGTTGTAAATGGTTTAAACACTTCAGACTGAATATTCTGGCAAAATTTTCCTTTGTATTTGGTGGGACCAGATCGCTATGATATATTATGAGCTATTGAAAACGAGTGAAAAAATTACAGGAAATCGGTATCGAACGCAAAGCTTGATGGGAAAAAATAGCGACACTACCAAGAGGGACGATAAAGTCATCCTCCAGTGTGATAGTGATCTGTCGTATGTTCTCAAGACCGACCAATACATACATGAAAATCCTAAATGGGAGATTTTTACACCACCTGCCGTATTCACCAGACATTGCTCTTTCCGACTACTATTTATTTCGATCGATCGCTCACAGCTTCGTTGATAAGCATTTCCACTTTTATAAGAAGTCCAAAAATGGATTAATTCATGGATCATCTCAAAGGGTGCATTGTATTTTCGAGATGGTATTCGATGATTGCCAGAGATAGTAAATAGTAGTAGCTAGCAACGGACACTATTTTTATCATTAATAGGTAATCACTTTCTAAGAATAAAACAACAATTTGGGGGGGGGGAGCGGCGTAAGTTTGGTAAAAAGCAGAATTGTACACCTAATACATAGGATTAGATATCCAAGTTTAGCATCAAAAAGGAAGAGCCACATAAAATTTGCAACCACATTTTTCCAAGTGTCTGTGTGTCGGTCTGTACTTTCGCATGCATGTAAACATGATAGCTCAAAAACGTAATTACTTGAATAAATGATATTTGATATGTGCTCTTGTAATTAATTATATTTGTTGCTCCATTTCAAATTTTGATTTCATTCCGATTAGAAAAAGACATCCAAAATACATAATCATTTTTTTGTTAATTGAGCTTTAACCGCATGCTGGCGATTGATTACCCGAATATCGCAGTCTTGACTTAGTAAAGACACTACATTCACTTAAAAAATCTATTTTTTTTTAACTATTGTCCACCAGTGACATAAGTTAATACATAATATGAAGCACAACTTTCATCGGCCGAACTCTGAAAATAATAATCTGTGCACGTGAGATGACCACGCCCTGACTCAAGGTCCGCAATTAAATGGAAATTGGAAGGGGATTACTAGAGACCTATGCTTGTCGGAGTGGCGACTCCCGCTGGTATTAGATAGGAATTCCAATATACATTTATTTTATGAAAAGAAAGCGTATTGTATTGTAAATTTATTTTATGTATTGAATGCGTATTATAATTTCTGAAAAATGGGTTTTGTTTTCCCTTTGTTTATGAATTCTTAGATTCTTTGTCTGAGATTTCTGCTACATGTACATGAATTGTTTAGGTGGTTACCATAGATTTTAAAGCGGCTGATATATTTATTGAACGAAATACACTCAAAAATAAATAGTTTTGGAAAATTTCATTTGGTTATCCATAATATAATGCTTGAACCACCTGTGGTTCTTCATCCGATCGCCGAAATTGGATAGTTATAACTACAGTAATTCCGTAATTATATACATCAGATAAAATGGGATAAAGAAGGAAAATCAGATTGAATCGCATAATAATCTTTGATTGTTCTTGTAAGCAATTACATTGAAATCTTTGCCTTGGAGTCAACTACGTTTTTTTCCTTCTATATATTGTCGATCTATAATCATCAACTTAAGTGATGAGTTAAGAATAAGTTGATCTATAATCATCAACGAAAGGCCAAAGGTCGAAAGAGACTGTGAGAAAGGCACCCACAGATATTATACCCAAGCAAAGAGGATTTCTGCTCATTTAATAAGTGAATACTATCAAAAATTGCTCATTCTGCAGTTCTGTAGAAATTCATCAAAAATTGGTCATTTTGCAGTTCTGTAGACATTTATCAAAAATTGCTGACTCTACAATTCTATAGAGATTTATTAAAAATTGCTGACTCTACAATTCTATAGAGATTTCTTAAAAATCGCTGACTCTGCAATTCTATAGAGATTTCTTAAAAATTGCTGATTCTGCAATTCTATAGAGATTCATCAAAAATTGCTGATTCTGCAATTCTATAGAGATTCATCAAAAATTGCTGATTCTGCAATTCTATAGAGATTCATCAAAAATTGCTGATTCTGCAATTCTATAGAGATTCATCAAAAATTGCTAATTCTGCAATTCTATAGAGATTCATCAAAAATTGCTGATTCTGCAATTCTATAGAGATTCATCAAAAATTGCTGATTCTGCAATTCTATAGAGATTCATCAAAAATTGCTGATTCTGCAATTCTATAGAGATTCATCAAAAATTGCTGATTCTGCAATTCTATAGAGATTCATCAAAAATTGCTGATTCTGCAATTCTATAGAGATTCATCAAAAATTGCTGATTCTGCAATTCTATAGAGATTCATCAAAAATTGCTGATTCTGCAATTCTATAGAGATTCGTCAAAAATTGCTGATTCTGCAATTCTATAGAGATTCGTCAAAAATTGCTGATTCTGCAATTCTATAGAGATTCGTCAAAAATTGCTAATTCTGCAATTCTATAGAGATTCGTCAAAAATTGCTGATTCTGCAATTCTATAGAGATTCGTCAAAAATTGCTGATTCTGCAATTCTATAGAGATTCGTCAAAAATTGCTGATTCTGCAATTCTATAGAGATTCGTCAAAAATTGCTGATTCTGCAATTCTATAGAGATTCATCAAAAATTGCTGATTCTGCAATTCTATAGAGATTCATCAAAAATTGCTGATTCTGCAATTCTATAGAGATTCATCAAAAATTGCTGATTCTGCAATTCTATAGAGATTCGTCAAAAATTGCTGATTCTGCAATTCTATAGAGATTCGTCAAAAATTGCTGATTCTGCAATTCTATAGAGATTCGTCAAAAATTGCTGATTCTGCAATTCTATAGAGATTCGTCAAAAATTGCTGATTCTGCAATTCTGTAGAGATTCGTCAAAAATTGTTGATTCTGCAATTCTGTAGAGATTCGTCAAAAATTGTTGATTCTGCAATTCTGTAGAGATTCGTCAAAAATTGTTGATTTTGCAATTCTATAGAGATTCATCAAAAATTGTTGATTTTGCAATTCTATAGAGATTCATCAAAAATTGTTGATTTTGCAATTCTTTTGAGGTTCGTAATCTTATTTGTAAAGGCCAAATCGATATGAGGTATTTGAGAAAAATTTATATCGGAGATATGGAAAAACTAAAACTTAACATGACTCTGAAGTAAAATTACTTTTAAAGCAATTGCTTTTTTTTTGTTTTGAGTTTGAGAAAAGAAATTAAATTTAAAAACGTCGATAATTCTTATTTATCGCGTGCATATTGTGCAATAATTACATAGATTTTCCACTCATGATTTTATAAATGTATAGCAATTATTTTAAGTATAGTGATACCATAAGTAATTAAATAGAAACCATCTTCGGTTACCCGCCTGTCATTGGTTATGTGCAATTTGCGTTAAATATCTTTAATGTTCATGGTTACTTCAAAAAATATTTTAAATCATGAAATAGTGGTAGATATTTGAATAGCCTTAAATGTTTATAACCTTACGCCTTTCTGTTAAATATATACATGGATATTCCCTATGGAATTCAATGGCATCATAGTGTCATTAAAATATAACTATATCAGTAATGTATTTTTTTTTTATTTCAAGGTATCTTTCAAAGGAACGAAATTAACTTTCTAATTCTATTCTTTCTATTCTAATTGAGCAGATAACAAACAAAATGGTTTTTCCTCAACTGTCAACAGTGGTAGAGACTCATACGATAACATATTTATTGAATTTCATTGCTGCAATTAAATATTGCAATAAAATCATTGCAATACAATATTTATAAGGTATTGGAAAAATTCAGAAAAAAAAATTGCATGGTAACTAAACTGATATTGTTAAAAAGACAATATTTACAGATGATGCAAAAATAGAGATATTGAAATATTATGAAAATCCTCCTAATGGTGTACCTACTTGAATAAGAAAACAATATATCAAATATTTATTTTCTAATAGTCATCTGTGACGACTCGCTGTTTTGCTTGGGATATTAATTATGTATTTAATTTCAGCTAAAAGTTTAAATTCAATTTCAAGTCAATGATTCCACGAAATTCTTCTTTTTATATTTAAATTATTTTATGTCCTTTTAATTGTGTACATGACGTTTTCTTAAGGAGACCAGTTCCATGACATAGCACTTTAAAAAACGAAAAAATGTGGCTAATTTATCTCTTAACTTCGTCTTATAAACTAACAGATAATAAACAGAATTTTTCTTTTAATTAGATTTCAGCAATGGAAGAAAATCAAACGATTAAATATTCGATGAAACAGTGGGACAAACCAAACATTCAAATTATTGTAAAAAATTAAGCAAAGATCTAAAAAAATTACTAAAATTCAGAAAAAATTCTCACATTAAATTAAATTGATATCATTAAAAATATTTTTTTAAAAATTTTTAAACGTATAAGATAAATTTTTGAGCAACAATATTTTTGGAAGTTATCATGTGAAAACGTCAAAATTGAACTTAATTTTTAATTAATTAAAATTCTAATTAAAGTAACAAAAATCGCTCCGAGATATATATTTACCAAATTTGCTGATTATAAGTTTAAGGGGAATCGGCACTCTGAAAATTTCGGAAAATCGATGAAAATAATGATTTTCCAATTTTGAATGAAAAATGATCCTTGAACTTTTGACTTACTAATCTGAAAATTTCAAAACAATCAGGCAGGTATTTAGTGAGATATGGTATTATTTTGTCTAACGCGACATCAGATGCCACGCCTGTTTCCAGTGTTTACATCGAACATATTTCATGTGCAAGTATCCAAGTCTTGTTTTTCTATGAAATAAAAAGCAGGACAGTTTGAAATTGTAACGGTTAAATCTTCGTTTGTTTATAGTTTTACTGCTTTCGCTTTTCTTTTCGTTTGAATTTCTCACTGATTATTATAATTATCTTTAAAATGACCAATTTCATTTGTTTTCTATCAAATGATCTAGAATTTTTGCAGAGCATTAATACATATTTCATAAACAGTACTGCAGGTCATTTAATAAATGTTTTGAATAAAAAGTTGTCGAATAAAAAGAAATGAAAATTTTTAATTTTTTCTAACAATCCCTATATGTGGCAAAGGTCATTAATAAATATGATAATATATATTAATAAAATTGATATCTTAGTACTTATAAATGCTATATTATTCCTCTAAGAAAAAATTAATTTTATATGAGCTGCTTTTAATGCAATTTTACTGTGTTGAAAACTTTCAAGCTGCTTTTCTCGGTTTGCTGTTTCCCCCCAAAATTCTGTCTGCTACAAAATGTTAAAAGTCAATCAGATTCTATTGTAACTGCATGAAATTTTTTCTGCTCACTCTTAAATGCATACTTAATAGAATTAGAGATGGATTTATAAAAATTTTGATTCTATATTTGAATCAAAATTTTTACAAATCCATTTGGGGGGGGGGAGAAATATTGAAAATTGTTCGAAAAGAAGCATTTTTTAAAAGAAGTTTAATATTTAATACAATTAAAATATTTAAATTTGTACCTTTTTAATCTGAAAAATATTTTGAAAATTTAAGTTTTTGCACAGTTAATATCTACGCGTCACAAAATGTGATTTTTTTTAAAGTGTGCAAATTTTTTTTCTTCAGTACCGAGGCCCCTTAATGATCTGACAATAGAGCGCCTTCACATAAACATATCTTCATTTATTTTATTGATGTAGTACAGATACAGATGAAAACACTTCGAGTGAACCTGGCTAAGTAAACCATATTCAAATCACTCGGTCGAAAATCGTAGATGGCGAAATTTTTTCACATGCTCTAATTGATTGAAAGAGCTAAACTTAACTTCATGTAATTGTTTCTAGAAAGAACTACACGTTTCGGCGTTTCTTTTTATGATTGCTTTCTAAAGTAATTTAAATTCTGTGGGAAGAAATAATTTTTTTCCAAGCCAATATTTAATATATTTGATAGGATTTTAAAACTTTAGGGTGATTTCGAATTACGTCAGTGGCAATAATCTAGTCAGGCAACACTTGTAAACACGGCAAATTGTTTCAAAGCGGATTTATTTATGTAAATTATCCGGGTGAAAACGTTTTTTCAGAAAAAAGTCACATAAGTTATTTCATGCTTTGTAGAAACATCGTAAAATTGTAACCCATTGATTCAGGTGATTCATTTTCGATCGTATGCTTAGTGACTTCTGTTTAGTTGCAATAATTTTTTACAGATATGCGTCATTATTTGAGATTAGTAATGGATATTTTACAAAGAAACAGAGCATTGAGGCTTATTCTATAAATCGAAATACGAATTGAATTCAGTCCTATACTTTTATATCTACTGAAGCAATGCTTTGAAAATAGCTAGAATATGAAATAACAATGTAGATATTTTAAAACTGTGATATATCGAAAATAAATATTAGACTTCTGTCTAGCTGTTGATGGTGACTAACTTGTTCGCCTGGAATATTAATTACATTTAATTTGAATTAAATATATTATGTGTAATTTGATATTCGTGAACTCGTTAACAAAATATTTTTAAACCTAAAATTGAGATAGATAACTAAGCCGTGTTTTGCAGTAGCCTTGCACTTGTTCTATCCATTGTGCCCATGAACGCTCTTAATTGAGTCAAGCCAAATGGTGTATCTCTTCGCGTCATGTAATATTTAATTCCATGTTTGGATTTTATAACTTCAACTTCTTATAATTCCTTAGCAGTGACAGATTTATACATTTTGTGGTTTTATAATTCACAGTATGAGAACTTCTTATTTTTAACAGAATGGTATATTGAAATGATATTTCAATGCATTTTTAATTTAATCAACGTGTTTGCGAATCCTTTTTTTTGTTCAATTTCTTTTATTACATTATTTTGTAAAAATAGATATTTTATTTATTTATTTATTATGATTTAGGATAGCACGGCATCTATGTTTGTATAAAATAATATTAAAGCAAAAGTTCGATGTTTATGAATACCGTAATACCTAATTAAATGCAATAAATCATATCTGATGAATTATATTTTTAAAAGTGTTAATATATTCCGAATATTTTATAATTAATGAAATTTGCATAGTTTACAAAATTACTTGTTTGGCAAATAGAAAAATAGAGTTCCAAATCAATCTAATCTAAGGCTACTGGATGGTTTTCCCTTCTCAGGCCAGTAGTCTTGTATGGAATTCACGGTTAAATGTTCTCAAAAGGTTAATTTATAATAGAATAAAATGTAATTTTTTTTAATCTTTTAAAAACAATTTATAATTTTTAAATCCGAAAACTTTTTTTTGTTCACTCCATTTTATAGCGCATGCTTAGTAGCTGTTTTACGCATTTTAAATTCTAAGACAATGGACATATGCGGTCTATCTTTTATTAAATGATTAATTTAATGCATTTAAATTTTCAACGTATTTTTAATAGTAAATTTATTTTAGTTTAACTCTTGAATTATCATAATTCTTAGTTGATGGTTTCCTGGCTTACCAATTAAAGCAAACAGTCATTATTAGAGAGTGTCAAAAGGAACAAAAAATTTGTTTATTGTAACAAGTTGTGAACAATTATTAAAAGTTATTTTTCAAAAAGTGTCAAGAAGAAAAAAACAATAAAGTAAATGAATAATAATTAGTCCAGTGTAATATAAATCAGCAATAAATTATTCTTTTATTTATTTAATAATGATTTTAATAATTCAATGAAAATACAAAGCGTAGTCGTTGTATTTTTATTTTAGCTTAACTCTTGAAAAATAGCCATAATTCTTAGTTGATTATTTCCTGGAGGGCAAATTAAAGCAAGCAGTCAATATTAGAGAGTATAAAAAGAATAATAAAATCAAACAATTCTTGAAGAATGTTATTTCTCAGGACCTGTAAAAGAGAATATAACAATAAAGTAAATAAATAATAAATAGTCCAGTATAACATAAATCATTAATAAATTATATTTTTATTTACTTAATAATGATTTTAATAATTCAATGAAAATACAAAGCGTAGTCGTTGTATTTTTATTTTAGCTAAATTCTTGAAAAATAACCATAATTCTTAGTTGATGATTTCCTGACAGACAAATTAAAGCAAGCAGTCAATATTAGAGTGTATAAAAAGAATAATAAAACTCAAACAATTCTTGAAGAATGTTATTTCTCAAGAATTGTTCTCAAGAAGGACCTGTAAAAGAGAATATAACAGTAAAGTAAATAAATAATAAATAGTCCAGTATAACATAAATCACTAATAAATTATATTATTATTTACTTCATAATGATTTTAATAATTCAGTGTAAACACAAAGCGTAATCATTGTATTTTATATTTCATAAAATTTGCATTTTTTACAAATTTATTTGCTTAGCAACTAAATGAATAGCATTTTTACTCAATTTGCTTATTTCCCCCCCCCCTCAGGAGGCCGTGGTGGCCTGGTGGTAAGGTCTCGGCTTCGGAACCGGAGGGTTTCAGGTTCGAGACCCAATTCCACCGAAGAACCGCCGTGTAAGGGGGTCTGTTGCACGTTAAATCCGTCCTGACCAAACGTCCTCCCGCTGGTGTGGTGTGGTGTGGAGAGGAGGGTGCCAGCTCAGGTGTCGTCCTCGTCATCTGACCGTGGTTCAAAATTACGAGGTCCGTCCCAAAATAGCCCTAGTGTTGCTTCAAACGGGACGTTAATATAACTAAACTAAACTACCCCCCCCCCTCAGGTTTTAGGCGAGGTGGGGAAGGTGGAAGCACAAGCCTGCATCAGGTTCTGCCTAGTTTGTCTCGTCGGAATTTTCCACTGTTCCTTATGCAAAAAGTGCAGATGATTCCAACTTTAAAATGGTGCGAAGCATTTAAGACGGATTAAAGCCCGTTGAAAGAAAAATTAAAGAATAACAGTCATTATCTTTTAATTTAGCGGATTTAATTCTTAATAATATCCTCGATGGTTTTGTTAAAGTGTTTCCGAAAAAAAAATTGATGAAACGAGCAAAAGAAATTAAATATAGAAACAGTTATTAAACGAAAGCGTTACAAAAAAAAATGCACAATAAAATATTTGTACCAACATAATCTTGGTTTGAATTTTATTACAAAAATGAAATAAAATAATTGTAAAATATGCTTGAAAATGTTTCCTTAAAAATTTATTAAGATTGGAGAAAACACTTAGATGACAATTAAATTAATATCATTGAAAATGAAATTTTTTAAAAAATTATAATTTTGTGTAAAAGTTATTTTACAGCAGTAACATACGAAACTGCCAAAAACAGGAAAAATGAAAATGTGAAGAACGCTGTAACGTGCTAATCACCAAAAACGACAAAATTTTGTTGAAAGAGGGGATTTTTGTGTATGGTTTTGCACCAAAATTATAGATTAGTATCCAGTTTCGTACCATATCATTGTTTGTTTGTCTGCTTAAATGTAAATTTGATCAAAGTGAGGGAGAAAAATAAAATTGAATGTATAGTTGAGACATGACCGAAACTGTGGAATCATTTCATATTTTGCACCAAGTTCAGAGTCCTTAAATGCATAATCATTTTTTTTTTATTAATCATGCCAGGAAGTTTAACACAAAAAGTATGCAGATATGAATAAAAAGAATGTAGAAAAAGCATGTTATAAATAGTTGAGAAATTTTTGGGGAGCAGATACTCGCAGGTGTTTTTGGTTCTTTCTTTCATTTTTTTTCCTTCTTTCCTGATACTGAAATGCCGATAATGGTCCCAATGATTCGGTGTATGGTTTTGATACCACCAAAACTGCCGAGCTATTTCATATTTTCACCAAATACTTAAATATCAGAATCCTTAAATGGTTAATCATTTTTTTAACTGTGCTACGAAGTATAACACAAAAATCATATAGATGAACAAGAAGAATGTAGAAAAAACATGTTATAGGTAGATGGTAAATTTTAGGGAAAAACATACTCGCAGATGTTTTTGGTACTTTTAATTTTCTCCTTTCAGTTCAATTCGTGCGTATTTCATTATATGAGTACTGAACTATTTCCGTTTTACTGAACTCGGAGCAGAAAAATTTGTAATTATATTTTTCTGGTAAATAAAATTTACAGAAATGATTAAAATATGAAGCTATCCTAACATGGACAATGCGCAAAATTTAGTGAAGGTTGCTGCAATAAGAACCAATTAAAATTACGATTCATCGCATCCGTTATCCAGCACACGTGATAGAACAATGTTTAATGTTTACTCTAAAGAATGCACCGAAAGTAGATAGGCAATCCTTTATAAAGCGCTCGTAAAGCTTGTAATAGTACCCATGTCCTCCAAAATACACAGCTCTCTTCATCCGAAACGGGGAAAACAAAACGATTTATGTTACCGATTTCTTACCTTATTTTTACGAATGCGCGTTGTTACCCAGGAGGGTGGCAAAGTGCTTTGTTCTCCCTTTCAAATGCGTTGTTAATGCATCAAGGTCAGAAACCGACTCAACCACTCGATATGAAATCCTCTTTCCATTGCTTTGTGCGCTGCTGAAGTTTATGCGGTAATAGGATGTGGGCACGTGAATTCGTACTTAGTCGGTTGTTTACTAATTTTGTCTTTCCTTGTTTTTTAAAATCAAAATTTTGTTATATTGGCTTCATGCGTATTATCCCTTTTGGATCGGAAATATTTTTTTGATCGTGTATTATTGGCCAATGAATAAGTCAAATATTCTTAATGTATTCTCTAATTTTATACTAGGGATAATGATAAGTGTGTGTGTGTGTGTGTGTGTGTGTGTGTGTGTGTGTGTGTGCGTGTGTGTGTGTGTGTGTGTGTGTGTGCGTGTGTGTGTGTGTGTGTGTGTGCATTGGCGGTCTATGCACCAGACTGTTTTGTATAGAACTATCAAACCTGACACAAATACCCGTATATTTTGGAATCCCAGATTTTAGTTATAATTTGCTGAATTAAAAACTGAGATACATTTTATTGCTTTTTTTTTCACCGTAACTTCTGAAAATATTACAGCTCAGAATTACATTTTATATAATCTTAGAATTTAAAAAAAAAAAAATCTTTTTTCAATTATATCAGTTTTTTGCCATTTGATTTTTTATATTTAACTAGCCGCCTTTGGCGACCAGCCGGTTCGCCAATCTTAATGTTCGTTAAAATTTTAATAATGAAATATTTTATGCAATTTCTACTTTAATAGCTTCTTCATCAAAATATTTTAAAACTTCAAATTTTGATTATCATATAATTCATTCATAATATTATAAAGGCCTTCAGTCATAACGTAATATGTATCTCTCTCATTTTCTGTTAGCACCCGTAGAATTTATGCTTTAAATTAAAGTGGAAAGAATTTATCTTCAATTAATATAATAATATTTTTTACCTCAACAAAGCATTTTTTTATAATCTGATTACTGAAAATAGAGTCACTCAGCGTTTAAACTTTATGAGCACTAAAGAATATCTTTTTCAATTTATGTAATATCTCAAGAGTTGGTCAACAAAATTTTTTTAGATTCATTATGAGCAGATCGATTCATTAACAATGTTTAAATTTAAATGCATCAAACACTAAGAAAATAAAACGAATCGTTTAAAATAAACGGTTGAAAACAGGTTTTAAAAAAACTACTTAAAAAACGATGTACTTAAAACTATAAGCATATACAAAAAATATATAACTAACATAAATACAATTTACTTACAAAAGCATGCAACTAACCCAAAAATAATTTAAATCATCCATTAATAACGTTGTCATGGCAACAATCGGAACAGAATGCGCATGCGTGAATTTTCTTCGCCGGTTACGTAACGCAAATACGTGATTTTTTCTACGCCAGTTGGGGTAACACTATGCGGATTAGAAATTTTTAATTTCCTTTATTCTGTTTTATTTTAATTAAAAAGTACTTCAGAATGAATCTGAAAGATTGATTCATTAACAATGTTTCATTTTAAATGCATCAAACATTAAGAAAATAAACAGAACCGATTGAAATAATCCGCCGAAAAATTTTAACCCTAGCCTCATTACTGTTGGGAGAAAAAAGAAACGGAAGCCTTTCTCGTTTGGCGCTGGGGATAATGGAAGATTTTTTTGGCGGAAAAGTTGGCGGTGGGGAAAATGGAAGATTTTTTTGGCGGGAAAGTTAGTTTTTAATTAATAATTAAAATTCTAATTAAAAATTCGAAAAAAGAAACCCCAGGTGCACATTCCCAACCTCCAAGGTATACATGTACCAAATTTGGTAGCTGTAGGTCAAACGGTCTGGCCTGTAGAGCGCCAACACACACACACACACACACACACACACACACACACACACACACACACACATTGAGCTTTATTATAAGTATAGATTAATTTATTTAAAAATGTTTTAAACATATTCTATAACAATATATTTTATAGTTGAAGTGAAATGAATAGTTTTCGTTTTCGCTAATAGCATTTCGTTTTCGCATTTTTCTAATTATTGTTAAAGAAGATATGAAAATTCTCTGTAATTTTCCATGATCAGTCGATTTCAGTCTAAGGCATGATTTAAATTCTTTTTAAAAATTTTTGTTGTTTTATAATTAAGGTTTATTTCAGAACCAAGCAATGATGAAAATTTTTTAAAAAGTACAACCATTTTTAAATGCTGCTGCTCTTTCTTATGATGTAATTGAATGAGTAAAGGTATTGACAAAAATTAGGGGAAATCATAGCATAAAAAACAAATAGGACTTCTGTAATAGTATGAATTTTATGCCCATTAAAATTTGTTAAATTTGTTTATAAATACTTTGGCGAAGAAGCCAATAATACGAAGATACACACATTATTTAGTTGAAGATTTTAGCAAATATTAACCCCGGCAGACAAATTGGTTGGCGGCAATTCAGCAACAAAAGTGACTTGTAAATATATATAAATAAATTAAATACTATTTTTTTTTTTTTTGTTCCTTCTAGAAATCTAAATTACTTAATAGATTTTATTCAACTTTTGGGCAAAAATATTATAAAGCACAAGGAATGTTTTAACTAGGATTTCATGATAATAGATTATTTGATTAATTTCTAATTCATTGAAAATCGTGTTCCAAAACAGCGTACTAGGAACAAGGCAAGAAGCATAGGACATGAAGACGTCCAAGATCTGTATAGAAAACCGCATTTAAAATAGCCAAGATTTTTTGGAAATTTAAGTCAGATTTTTTTTTATCCTACTGATATACAAAAAAGAAATTGTATTCTTCAATATTTAATTTCATTTAATCAAAAATTTCTTTAAAAGTACTTTTTGCATTGTTTTTTTTATATAATGGATTAAGCTCTGTGCTAAAGATATTATTTTGTTAAAGTATGTGAATACTTTTGAAATAATAACTATACATGAGGTTTATAAACTAAACAGGATATCAATATATTATTTTTATTTAGAAAAATTTGTAAAATATCTGTGGGTGTATAATTGCTAAGTTTTTATAAGTATAGAACTGTCGTAAAATTTGAGTTGCACTTTCTGACTTCACAAGTTCAAGATTTTAATTTCATTTTTATATAATCCATCTATTAATCTGAAAAGCATTTCATCAAGCTGTTTTCTATGAGATTACCGATTTACCATCATTGTTACTGACTCGACAAGCAGGATCGGATCCAGGCTTCCAGAGTCCCACAAATTGACTTTTGATACCTCTTTATCAACTTCCAGAATATGTTATAACGAATTTATGTTGCGATATAAAGTGAACGATACAAAGTGAAATAACAAAACTATTCAATCAAGTACCAGTTTCAAGATGAATATTGGTTTCAGTATCACCAGTACAAGAAATAAAATTTAAATTTAAAAGTATCTCCAACATAGAAAATCAAATCAAATCAATTAATAAAATCAAAAAATCAGATTTGAACTTAAAAGTAATTTTAAAAAAAATAATGAAAGATTACAAATTTGCTTTTAATAAAATCTAGTCTATTCATTACTTTAAGCACGAGTTATTTCCAAATAAATATGTTTTGGTATGGTGAGGTCAATATATTAATTACAAGATTAGATATTTTTTAATTATAATGCAATATATTTCTTAAATTTATATAAAAAACCCTAAGATCAAACTTATATACTTTATGTTAATATCAATGAGTTCTACTACATGATTCTTCTAAATTAAATGAAAACAGACAATAAAAAAAATGGAATATTTTATCACAAATTTCAAGTTACCATGTGAGATTTTTTTTTGCAACATAAATTTTTTTTTTGCTGAGAGTTAGCTTTTAAAACTATATTAGGTCACATGAAGTGCATAATGCATTTATGAACTAAATCATTCGAAATATATTGAAAAAAATAATAAAACAAATTAAGCTTCCAGCTATAATTCTTTTGGAGAAAATGGTGCTAGTTCAAAATCTACTCACAAACGTTTTGAATTTGAAGTGCCTTTTGATAGTTTACGTTTCCTATGATGCCGATTTAAAATCAATTCCCATTGTCAATAATCTTTTATGACTCGTATCTTTATATTTATATCTGACAAATTTTATCGACATAACAAACTCCATTCGCAAAACATCATCATATTCTCACATGATAATAATAATTCATACTAATATACCGCAAAAAATTCCAAGGTCTCAGCCTCCCCTCCCCCATAGTTATGAGCTGTCTTGCCTATTTGATAATCCGACCATGTATTCAAGAAGAAAGTAACCGGTTCACAATTGACTATTTTGCTAGCTGTATCGAAAAAAAAAAATAACATGTAAAAATACCAAGATGGATGGGTAGTGGAATTGTACTTATGGATACAAAATAACAGCGATACCATTACCGATTATATAAAAAAATCACTCCAGAAACCTTGAAAAGATGACATTCACGTGACACCATGATGTTTTCTCCTTTTTCACACACAAACACACAGAAAAATGCGGAAGTATCGTATTTGTCATTAACGGTAAATACTTTATAAATGAATGCTCTTCCTTTTTCACTTTGAAGATGATGACTCAGGTAAAGGAATCTAGCGGAATTCCGCTATATTTGATAAAGCAGTAAAATGCACCTGTTTTCGAATCCCTTTTACGTGTTATTAATATGTTAATGTTTATAGGTTTTATGCTGTAGATTAATTGCGACCTGTGAGTGCATGAAGTGATATATATGATGTATAAATTCTACAAAATGCTGTACAGTGTAATGTACTTAATGTAAAAATTCTACAAAAGGCTGTACAATATAATGTACTTCATGTAAAAATTCTACAAAATGCTGTACAATGTAATGTATTTAATGAAAAAATACTACAAAATGCTGTACAATGTAATGCACTTGATGTAAAAAAAACTACAAAACACCATATGATGCAGCATATGTGATATGAAAACCGTACAAATCGCTACACATTGCGATATACATGATGTAAAAAATATACAGAATGCTATGCGATGCGATATACATGATGTAAAATATGTACAGAATGCTATACGATGCGATATACATGATGTAAAAAGTGTACAGAGTGCTATACGGTGCGATATACATGATGTAAAATATGTACAGATGCTATACGGTGCGATATACATGATGTAAAAAGTGTACAAAGTGCTATACGGTGCGATATACATGATGTAAAATATGCACAGATGCTATACGGTGCGATATACATGATGTAAAAAAACCCACAAATTGCTGTACGATGCGATATACATGATGTAAAAAACTCACTGATGTACATGATGTAAAAAACGTACTGATGTACATGATGTAAAAAACGTACTGATGTACATAATGTAAAAATCCTGCAAAACGCTGTACAATGTGATGTTCATGATGTAAAAAAAACCTACAAATGTATATGATATAATGTTCGTGATATAAGGTTCGCGCAAAACGATATACGTTGCGATATACATAATGTAAAAAATGTACTAAACGCCTATAAAATGCCGTATGATGCTATATACATGATATAAAGACAGCATGAAACGATGTACGATGATACATGACGTAAGAGCCGTATAAAATTCTGTATAAAGCAGATCGTTTGATTTTAAAGCTATTACTTTTGGTATGTAATTATTTCTGAAACACGTGCTTGCTAAGACAAGTGATTTCAAAAATTTTAGTATTTATTTTTCTTAGTTAAATTAATTAAATTTTATCTTTCATCCTCAATAATTTCGGAGTAAAATTTATAAATATTGTTATTGATGTTTATATTGAAAGCAGTAAGATTTTTGAAAGTTGCAGCAATCCGGGCTCTCCAGTTGCAATGGATCTTCAATAAAATTTTTAATTTAGTCAGTTTGGGTCTCCCAATTGTCCAATTTAAAATTAACTATCACTCATTGACTTTTTCTATATTTGGAACAAAAAATAAATGGTTTTTATCCCAATTTTAACTTTCAACTATGCCAAAGTGATCTTTCCAAAACTTTTTCTGGACTTTTTAATAAAGACGTTACGGCATTCAACATATCCGCATAGAATTTTGGAACTTGGGAAAGACTGTGAACACCATGAATGCTCAGAATTTTATTTTCAAACACCCTTGCATGAGAATTATGCGATTCGTATTATTTTAAAAATGCTAGTACTCAGTATTAACAATATACTAATGTTAAACAATGGCCTTAGGTATGTATTTTGAAAGCCATTTTTTTTTCTGCTGTTTCAGACCAATATTTGATGCAGCAATACAATTGAAATTAAAAGATCACATACTAAATTTCATTTATTTAAGCCATTGCGCTTTTCAATCATTTCTTTTTCATGCATGCAAAAGTGAAGGCAGGTCAATCCACTGGCAGATTTAGTTTAAAATTTGATAAAGATTCACATTTTAGATGCTAAAATTTTGAGCTAAATTATGCAGTTTATGACATGTAAATGTTGTAATTATGCATTTTAACACTGTAATCAAAGAACAACTTCTAAGTTTTTTTAAAAATTAATTGCAGCATTTAAATGCATACAGAAGTAAAGATGTTTATACTGTCGATTCCTTGGTGGATTTGGTTCCAAATTTGGTACGGATTTCCCTTTAAGCTTGCATACCAAATTTTATCTATCTAGCTCTTTATATTCTAGATTTATCGTATTCTCTTGCACTCGTACAGCCAAATAGATAAACTTCCACTAAATGGATTTCATTCAAAATTTGACATATCTACAAACATGATGTAAAGACGAAATAACAAACTTCATCTGTCTAGCTCAAAATGTTTTTGAGTTATTAAGTTCCAGACAGGCATAATTCCAAACATGCGTTTTTCAGATCCAGGAAGTTTGAAACGTGGAGACTCGTCGAAATAATCATTTGCATTTTTTAACCATTACCATATTCTTTTTCCACTTCGTAAACAAGAAAGTAAAAAAATATGTTTCTTATGATATAAATTTGCTCACCATACAAGTTTTCTCTAATAATTATAAATTTTTCAAATTTTTTCTCAACGCTTGAACTACAAATTTATATTATCAGAAAACCAAACCTATTATTCGAAAAAATAGGCACTATTGATAATTACTTCGACGCCACTAATTATCACAATAGATAAAAATAAAATATTTTATTACAAACTTAGTACCAAATATAATAAAATTGAAAATGGGTTTGCATTATTTGTCGTATTTTATTATCAGTTCGTCTTGCCGCTTTCGGAGACAATTATTTGCTGATCATATTAATAGCATTAATTTAGTCATGGTAACAACTATAATGAACTTCTTCTTTTCGCAACGAAGGAAAGTTCGAATTTATGCTTATTATGCTCAATAAACCTAGAATATTCTGGTTAGTTGCAAGTATTTGAAATCTATGTTAACAATTGCCGAAATCGGTCCAGGTATTAAGTCTGGAGTATCCTTCAACACTTTATACTACAATATCTCAGGACACTTATTTAGACGGATTATTGACCAGGAATCAGGAAACATTAGGATTATTGACCTTTTAAATAAAATACTCGAAATCGGTTCAGTGGTTGTGGCTGGAGAACTCAATTGTATCCCATAGATAATAGTATATTATAGGTCTCATTGAATTCTTTTCTCGTAGAGAATGATACAATGAAGTAGATTTTTTTAAATCTGCAGAAGAGAGGGTTCGATGGTGGAGTGCAGATAATCATTGTAGCCATATATAGAGTTCATGAGTATTCACATGAAATATTAATTGGCGAAATCGGGCCACTGCTTGAGATGAGGGGAATGGTTCTTCGGTTTTGCTGAATGTTTCAGATGTATAGATATTGAGTTTGGTAGAATCTGTTTCCAATTATTGAAAGCATGCAGGTAGTCGCATGTTTATACGATGATATGCTAATCATATATATAACAAAAGGCCGATATTCGATAAAAAATGTAAACAGCATAACACGTTGGAAAGTAAAACAGGAATTTATATAACGGCGATTCAGCTGTTCTTATACCAACGATCAGTGACGCAAGCGAGGAAAATTCCTATCGCCAGCAAACACTCTTAATAATTTCTAAAGAAAAATGAGGCATTCACAATTCAGCTTTTGTTTGTAATAGGGAATACATTCATTTTTTCACGAATCCGATCATTTCTTTTTTAGTTTAGATATGAATACCTCACGTGTTCTTACTCGTGTAAGCATCAAACATGTGAATTCATTTTTGAAAAAATATAATAACGTGGTAATATTTTAAGCTTGTTGTTGTGGGTCTTTATTTCGTTTCATAAATTTGCTGATAATTATATGAACATATATTTGCTTTTAATTATGAAGATAATGCGCACACATATGTATTTAATGTCATCGATATGCGTAAGCGTATAAGCCCATTTACTAAAACAATAAAAAAAAATTAAATCTATGATCGCAAATTTCAAGTTATCATGTGAGAATATTATTATTTTTAAGTCATTATTTCTCTTAATCATTTTAAGTCATTAACCAGTTTAAACCGGTTTGAAAGAATCACGAGACTTCTCTATCGGTCTCTATCCCTATATATATATATATATATATAATTTTTTCAAACTTTCATTTTTAATTTTTCTAGCTGGCAAACAAAGTTTTGGAACTCGACCGATTTTGAGATGAAATAACAGCTATGATGCCATAGTTCTACGTCAACCTTTTAAAAAAGCATCTACTGTCAAAGAAGCATACATAATAATAAAGCAATACTGGTAAAAGCAGGTCAACCTTTTAAAAACGCATCTGCATTCAAAAAAGTATACATAATAATAATAAAATACTAGTAAAAGCAGGTAAAAATAAGTTTGCGATTAAAAGATGATGATGAAAATTGTTATTTATGTTTTATTCATTGACTACGCGATTTCAAGCTTCTAAACCCCTTAACCAAAACACCATCATGTGCTCACATGATAATATTGCGGCAAAATATATTTTAAAATATTTTTAAGTATTAAAGTTTGATTTTAAATTATCGTGAAATAAAACACGCTTCAATATAGCACTTATTCTTTTCATTTTTAAAGAGTGGTGTAAGAATGATTTTTGAGCGATAATATGCTCTAAAATTATTGAAGATAAACGCGAAAATTTGATCTAATTTTTAATAAAAAATCTAATTAAAATTTTGAAAAAAAATCCCTTTATAGCGAGGACTTGCAGCTTAACAGTTAACCACATGAAAACTGAGAGGCTCAACATCTACCCTACATAGAGTGTTTTAAACAGTTTTCTTGTCTTGTAGTTAGCTGTTCCATTTTTCTTATGTAATTAACTATTTTGATTTTCTTATTATGTAGTTAACGGTTTCAATTTACAGATATTGTATATTACTTGCCTTAAAAATAGGAATTCTTCTTCTCTCGAAATAATTCCACACAAAGATATTATTTGTATGGCACACTAGGCTATACATAATCAAATATTTTCAAATGATATGAATAAGATTTATCTAAAATTGAACAAAATTTTCTTTCACACTGGCACAATGTTACTGTTAAGTTAGACGTTTCCTAATGATAATTGAAAAATTATAAAACGAGGAAAATGAGGGGAAATAAAGTGATTTTTCTCATTTTAAAATTTAGAAAAATATAGTCTACAAAATCTTCTAGAAACTGAACTTATTTTCAAGATTGTTTTTATTGACTCCTGAAGAAGGCATTCCCTTTCTCATCATTTTTTTAAGTTTAATTTATAAAATAATTATTTAAATAAAAATATTTTTAATATACCACACCTTTAAAATGGACAAAAAAGCATAAAATAATTTCTCCTAACCTCGAACAGAATTTCTGACTCCATTCATTAAAACACGTTTCTAAATTATTTTGTCCCTTTATAAATATATGACTTTATTTTAATAATTATTTTCTGCTTTTTGATCTTACATGTGTGAAATTTTGCAAACTTTTTTTTAATTAACTTCTCAATAATCTACACCCAATGACAAAAAAAAAAAAAAAAAAAAAAAAAAACTGAAGAGACAAGAAAACGAGTAAATATTGCATTATCATCCAGTTCTGAGCTATGTTTAAAGTTTCAAGTCTTTAGCTCATCAGAAAGTTAGTTTAAAATCGATTGAAAAATTTGTACTGAACTGACAAACAGATAGACATGCAAACGAGTTAATAAAATGTATTAAAGATTTTAAGGAAAAATACAAACAATACCATGACTTATTATGTCGTTGTCGGTAATGAAGAACGTTTTGATTAGTTTAAAATCGATTTCAAAATTTTTAGCGAGCAGATGGACAAATAGAAAGATAGAAAAGTAAACATTACATTGCCATGCAGTTCTAACCTATGTTTAAAGTTTTAATCTATAAGTCATCGGGAAGTTAGTTTAAAATCGCCTGAAAAACTGTGCCGAACAGACAAATAAATAGACAAAAAACGCGATGTAATAAAAACGTATTAATAATATAATCTGCCCACGAAAATATTAATAACACATTAACATTAATAATTATCACCATTTATTTAGACTAGCTTGTCTAGCAATTTTGTTTGTATTTAATTTCATTTAAATTCCGTATCCAAAACGTCACCTGATATTCATAATTTCATATGCATATCTCTCAGTTAGTTAAGTTTACTACCTCAAATTGAGTTAGCGTATTTAAACTGTCTTATTTTTGTATGGTACTATGTATATGAACTTCCGTATTGAAATTAAGTTACATGATGTCATATTCACACGGAAAACATAACTTTACATTCTACATTGCCTTACGCAATGTTTTAACTTAAATTTGTTGTCCCTGATACAAACTATACGCAACGAATACTAAAGTTAAAAATGCGCAGCATTTTTTATTTGTGATGTTTGAACATTTGTTCACACATACATTCATCTTTATTATTATTATAGATTACGCACGATTAGCTGCGCTAATCATTTTGCGTTATCTTCCCGGTATTAATTATCTAAATTTATTTAAGGGTCAGAAAATCCTTTTTCACAATTCTGTTATATTATTTCCCAATCCTACGGCATTTAATTTTTTTCAGAGCTGATACAGAATAAAATCAAAGTAATCTTGTAATACGAAAGAACTATTAAAAGCTAATAAAACCTCATGATAATGGAAATTTCATGTAAATTAACCGCACACCACGCAGTTATCGAATGTATCTTGTATAATAGCTCTCCATTATGCTGATTTTTTCATAACAGGAGCTGGAGCGAATTCATTATCCCCGTAAAAAGTCATTATTTCAGAAAGAATATTTACGTAAAACTGCGTAATTATTTTATCTTTGATAATGGTATTAAATCTGGATTAGAAAAATGTGTACATAAATTCAAAAGAAACATTTTTAACTCGTTTTCTACATGATAAATTTTATGCGTTGGCATACCAATTTATAAATAGCAATAATACGATATGCTTGGAAAATATTTTCAGTATATACAATATTTTGAAATATACATGAAAAATTGTTCAAAATATTCTACAAGGTAGATTTTTAGATCTAGAGCTACAAAATCATGCTGTTAGTTATTTTTCCTTTAATAGATGTGCACTAAAAAAGTATTTTCCTTTACTTACATTTTATTTAAAACGTTTAATTTAAGTTTTTAATTAGAGATTAAATTTTTTAATTAAAATGTAAATGATACGGACTACATTTTCGAATCTCCTTTGCACTTTCCTTAAAAAAGTATTTAAAAAATTGCTGAATAATTCTAAATGCTTAAATTATTCAGGAATTTTTTACAATTTAAACAAAGCAAGTTAATCTTCTTTCTTTAAAATTTCAGGGGATATTATTATAAAAAAGAACAATTTTTATACTCCTTTAGAATTTAAAGCAGAAGCCTCATTTGGGATATTTATTCTCTCATGTTTTTTTTCTTTAAATAACTTTTACAAAATGTTTTAAGTCTATTTTTCGTCAATGCTTTTTATTATTTAAGTTGCTTCATTTATGTTCAAGTGCGTTACGATGATATTAAATACTTTTCTATAGCACTTTATCGTTGTTATATAACTAATACAAATTAGAAATAAAATAAAAATAGATGATTCAGGCTCAAAACATTGTCATATTAAAATACTTCGGAGTATATTTTCGAGTATCCTTTACAAACATATGCAAACGAAAAAAAAAAAAGAAAAAAAAAAAAAAGCGGAAGAAAAAAAAATAACTAAACATTTTAAAATCATGCAAGCAGAATTGTTGTTACAGCTGTTTCGCCCTTTTCAGACATTTGTTAAACAACTGAGCTTAAAATCTGTTACAAATATGTCTTAATAGACTCGAAAGATCGAAAAATAATTGCGGGCAGCATTTTAAAAGAATCAATTAAAAGAATTGATTCTGTTAATGGATGAAATACTATTTTTTGCATTTTTTTCAAACTTTACTTTAGTAGTATTAGTAATATTTGCAAGAATACCAAATGTTTCTTGATAATATATATTCGCAATTGCACATCGAGCATTAGCATTATTTAATGATATTGTTTTCCTTTATCGTTTCTCCCAAGAACTTATTGTAACTGGAAGTTCTTGCATGAAATATATTTATTACTGAAGTTACAAACTGCAATGTGAAATATATATATATATATATTATATATGTCCAATTGCTTTTATTTTCTGTAAAATATCTGAATTTAAAAGTATCACTTTTTATATCAACTTTGTACAGTAAGTTGCCAGGTATTTTGGTTTGAGTCTTTTTAAAGTATATGGCAAAATCAGGTTGAAGTTTTTGAAAAATATTTCATATATATATAATATAAGCATAATTTTTGAAGCAAAAGGCAGTTTCGAAGACAGTGAAGAGATTTTAGATTTTTTTGACGTCGTTTTATTTCATCCCGGGGAGGCACGCATTTTGTACAAGAAAAAGCGACGAGCACACACACAACACAAAATGACACAGAACGAAATGAGGGAAAGCTCGTGAAAATTTCATCCCTATGAATACATACTGTGATATTTTAATTGGGATTTCTAACACATGCCAATCACAAACAAGGGAAACACGGAGAACTTTTAGTGGAATTTGTTTATATCAGCAATATTTTATCCCTTCACTCGGAGTATGGGAACGTGTCGATCTTTAGCAGATTCAGCCGTTTTACAAAGCTTCTGTTGTTAATTAGGTAGAAAAGGCGGAATGGGATCAGGAAATAAGAAAATATTTTAGAATGAAGTTAATATGGGCTAAAATGAGATAAAAATTAAGAAATTAATTAAGTTTAAATTAGGTTTTAAAATATCATGACATATATTAAATTTTCATTTACAAAAACTACATATAATAATTTATATATTTAATGTAGTAGATTGAAAATATAAACATGAAACAGAAATCAAAAGTGCTTTAAAATTCTGAAGAAGTGTGACTTTTCTGGTTAAAAAAGAGGTACAAAACAAAATCCTTCTAGTGTAAAACTTTATCAAATAATTGTTCAAACTTTGCATATAACTTAAGAAATATATTACATAGTTCCTAAACTAATAAATAAACTATATTTCTATCCAGTTTTTAAATACTGATGCACGAATGATAAGAAACACGGAATTTTCAAATATTTTGCATTGTGAAAAACAAATGTATTTAAACAAATGTATAAACGCCTTTAAAGAACAGATTGTTTATTCTGTATTTCAGGACAGCAGGCAGGGCATATGGCAAAATTATTATACTACGTTCGGGCAAAAAATATGCATTAGATTTTAATTAAAGAAATTTTTTGATCAGAAGATTTTATCAAAATATAGAAATCGCGAAAATGTTATCTAAAGATTTATGCTAACATTAAAATGTCTGCATCTATAAAGATTGATATAAATATCCAAGGAATAAATGCAAAAACAAAATTGAAACGATTTTATAAAGAAAACTTTCTAGAAATTAAGAATATTGAATTAAAAATTATTCGATATTTTTTGCCCAGATTGAGGTTTAAACTTTTGAACGTAGTCATTTGACTTAATTTAATGCTCAATTTTAATATGGCGTCTTATATTTTTTATGAAATGAATAAGACAAAATGTCCTTCGATTTTTTTAGAACCAATGAATATCAAAATTCAAAAGAACCAAGTGTAAGAAAGGCTGTATTTGAAATGTCAATTGTTGGCGTGGGTCACCACCAATCATTAATAAAAAGGTGAATAACTTCTTTTGTGAGTAAACAATAGAAAACTGGCTTCTGTTGTAGAATCAAATCAAGAAATATGGTGATATAATTATCCGATTTGATGTCCAGACGTCGAATCGAACAATAGTCAAATTCATTATCCAATGACAAGTACATTGACACGGGATGACGATTTATGTTCCAGGAAGTGCCGATACGATTTATTGAATGCTCCATTTAGACTCATCTAAAACATCTCCCCAAATTCAAAGAGGGATAGACTTCTTTTGAAGCAAAAATTAAAATTTTACCATTTCATAAATAAAATGCCCTTTTTACTGTCTCGTATACGTAATACAGAGAAAGTATAGTAATCGTCAAAAAGTGCGAACTCGATATTTTCATGAGTTCGAAAAACATATTTTTGGGAAATGTCTGTCTTTGACAAAGATAACAAAAAAGGTTTTGAACTAGGCGTTTGAAATCTGGTATACGGTCTTTACACCAAATATTTAGATTTCTGTCAAATTTTGTGTAAAATCCGTTCAGAGAAAGTCTGTCTGTCGGAGCATAAGTTAACATGATAATTATAAAACGAAAAAAGCTAGACTGATAAAATTCAGTACGCATATTTAGCATCTATTATGTGAATATCTGGCTAATTTTGAGCTAAATCCGAGGCCGCGGTGGCTTGTTGATAAGGTCTCGGCTTTGGAACCGGAGGGTTTCAGGTTAGACACCCGATTCCACCGAAGAACCGTCGTGTAAGTGCGTCTGCACGTTAAATCCGTCCGGGCTAAAGTCCTCACACTAGTGTGGTGTGGTGTGAAGAGGAGGTGTGTCAGCTCAGGTTTCGTCCTCGTCATCTGATCGTGGTTCAAAATTACGAGGTCCGTCCCAAACTAGCCCTATTGTTGCTTTAAAACGGGACGTTATTAAATCTGAACTAAAATTTAAGCCTAATCCAACCACGGATTGACTGTCTGTCGTTCTGTACTTTCAGAAACAGGTTAATGTGATAACTCAAAAACGTAGCTACTTAAATATATCAAATTTGGTAAATTCACGCCAAAAATTATATTTCGTAAGTATCGTACGCCGATGCCATGTAAGGCGTCCTTTGGCATAAAAAGTTTATTAGAGAGAATGCAGGAATGTTTTGAGAAGACCACTCCAGCTGGTTTAATAAGTTTTTATTGCCATTTTTAAAAGATGTTAAAGATAAAAATTTGAAAATTATTTCTATAAAATGAATGATTTAGTGTTCCTCTTAATGAAAATTTATTCAAGAATCGATGAAAATTAAATTGTGAAATATTCTTGATATTAACAACTGAATTTTATTGATAGAGATCAGCCTGATATATCCGCCACTGTTCGGGATGAAAATCCTTTCATGTCTAATATGTTTAATGCAAAACTATAATATATAATAATACACAAAATCTTTTTGTCCTGAATTATTTTTTGAATAAAATAAGAATATTATTTCATTCAAAAAGACCCTTATAGCCAAACATTTGGCTATAAGGGTCTTAACTCATGTAGTACAAGTGAAAAATCCAAATTTAGGTAATATTTCATTCAGCGAGATTACTGAATTACAAGCTAAAATTACCTTTATAAATATGACGCAGCTTTATTTTCAAAGTATTGTTACGGAAAATTTTAAATTTTTATCTGAAAACCTACGTCTCTGATGCAGTTATTGCTCAATGAAACAATCCGTTTGTCTCAATAATAAAGAACGAGGCTTCATATTTCTTGAAACACAAACACACAGACAACAAAACACTTCTGAAGCTTACAAAACAACAGCATTTACAGTTAGCAACAGCATGAAAGCTGTAAATTGCTAGTAAACAACAAGATAGCAGAAAATATTCAGTGATAACTCCACAGAAGGGAGATTTCGTATGATTATACACGCCTCTCGATCTTCTGTTATTATCCACTACTTTATTACTTGGACTGAACTTGATTGTCGACTCAATATTGATTCGATGTTCCACATGTACAAATTTGACTGGTATTCAGCCAGTCAATAATTCTTCTACTAATTCAATACTGACTAATTTCAACTCCATATTTTGGATCTTTATATTTGCCGTGACAGGGCAAAGAAGTTTCTAAGAAGATAAGCATAACTCACATCCTATTGGACATTTTGTCAAAAATTTGGTATATTCTGAAATCTTTAATTTTGTGTCACAAGTTCTGAAGTTTATCACCAAAAGAGAGGGTCAGTAATATGACATTCGTTCAGCCAATACTAGAGCAATTTTTAAAGTTGTATTCCTTACCATGGAACTAACTGCGCTGGGAAGCAACATTACAAATTCGTAAAAATATAGATATGAAAATATATGATAAGAAAAGAGTGTAGTGAAACGTGTATTTTCTCTTTGACAGATTTTGTTTAGAATATGAAGGTTCTGAAAATATGGTGTCCCATGCCGTTTTTAACTATTGAGCTTTCTGCATGTTTGAGCCACTGGACAAATACATTTTTCTTGTCAAATTTGGAGCATATAAAATATTTTTCTCAAAAAATTGTATACCAAATTGTAGATATCTGATTTGTTACATTTTTCAATTATATTCGCACAATATCTAAAACTTCTTTTGATGTAGGTCTAAAGCTTGCAAATTCATCTCGAGATCGGATGCTTTGACGATTTCAACGCTCACGTTTTATATTTAACATATGGAAATGAAAAAAATAAGAAGGAACTTAATTGGGAAACTATATTTTTAATAGTTATGTGTGTCTTTGAAGAATAAAATTTTCAAAAATATGCTTATAATTTTTAAATGCATTTTATAAACTATAACAGTTTTTATTTAGTATAACTGTTTTTTGCATATCTGGAACACTCAAATTCCGCTTATGCGTTTTATTGATCACTGTACAAATCAGGCAAAGTTTATCTAAATTTATTTCCTCCGTAATCCTTTAATTGTCTTATTTTTTTCAGTACCTTTTACTGATTGATATATTATCCCCTTATCTATTGCGCAAGGAAGTTTTCAGCTAGAAGTTTCAAGTCAAGGGAAGTTATTAAGAAGTAGCTTTAGTTTAAGAGTCGAACAATTCGAAATTCAATAATATTTGCCAGATTTATTTCTGATTTTCCCCCGAATTTATTTCATTTTTATTGTTGTATCAATTCCATGTTGAAACAAATGAAAGCAGCGCTGAAATAATTTCACATTCACTAACGGACATCTTCATGCAAGTGATAATTACTCATTGGGATAAAGAGCTAATTAAACAGAAGGTGATTTCAATGGCATTCTTTATCTTGCGTTTTTGGATTCGAGTCTTAAACGATTAGATTCATGTGAAAAGCAGATAATGTATCCTCTTTGTTGGCATTTCAAGCTCATTTAAATAATTTTTTATTAATATATGTATAAAAAGAGTTTGCCTTTATGTTCTTTAAGGCATTATATATTTTATTCATTTAACACGTAATTCTTGGTATTACTTTTTGTAAATAGTTCCCAAAATTATTTTTTCGACCTGAGTCATCATCAGTGGTTTAGTGAAGGTCGAGGGTATTTAGAGGATGGTATGTTTCCGCCTCTCCATTTTATTACTCCCTCATATATGAATTATAGAAAAAATATTGTAATTGTCAAGAAATTGGAACTCGATCTTTTAACTAATATCCCTGTTTCAGACATCAACGTGGGCCGCGGTGGCCTGGTGGTAAGATCTCGGCTCGTGAGCCGTAGGGTTTCAGGTTCGAGACCCGATTCGACCGAAGGACCGTCGTGTAAGGGGGTATGTTGCCCGTTAAATATGTCAGTCCAAACGTCCTTCCGCTGGTGTGGTGCCGTGTGGAGGGGGGGTGCCAGCTCAGGTGTTGTCCTCGTCATCTGACCGTGGTTCAAAAGTAAGAGGTCCGTCCCAAAGTAGCCCCAATGTTGCTTTACAACGGGACGTTAATATAACTAAACAAAAACAAACAAACAGAATCAACGTTTCCATGTTTAGATGACAAAACTCCATGCCGACAAACACAATGTTGGCATTATGTCTGTTTGTATTAAAGATTAGTCAGAAGCGCTTCCAACTAGATGGATGGAGTTTGGATATGGGTTTTACACCAAACTTGCAGATTTCTATGAAATGTTTAGCAAAATGCATTCAGAAGAATTCTGTATGTCTGCTGTTCGAATATAAGTTAGGTGCTAATAGTTTTGATTATAATTAAGACATAAACGGCGCGAGAAAATAGAGAAAATTCGGCACACACATTTAACATCTTTAGTGTAGACATCTTTCAAATTTTGAGCCAAATGCAACAAAGTTTTGACTGTCTATCGGTCTATACTTTCAGAACCATGTAAACGCAATAACTCAAAGAAGCAATTATTTTTAAAAAATGAAATTTGGTATATAATTTTGTGGCTACAAGTGTAGTTGTGTGTCAAATTTTAGTTTCAATCGGGAAAAATGTGTCTAAAACACAACTCCGATTTCCGGTTTCTATTAACCGCATTCCAGAGAGCCAAAAAACTCGCCAAGGATCAAAGGCTAGATTCAGTAATGATAGCTTCAGTAAATGTTAATTTCGCTCCAAAAGTTAATATTTTGTAACTATTGTACACAATGCCATGTAAAGATTTCTCTACTTTATCTAAGATCTCTAATATTTGGCGAAAAGGAACGTAGAATAACATGTATATTAGAAATAGGGATTGCAATACCGGACCAAAATTTCAATACCGGTATTCGGTATTTTTTAAATCTTAATACCGGGATACCGGTTTTAATACCGGTATTAGAAATTTTGAAAAAAGAAAGAAAACACAGGTGTTTCTTTGTTTTATTTGCCAGTTTTGTTAGAGAGTGTAAATACCACAAAAAATAATTTGTAACTTATAAATTATAACAGTATATAATCACAAAAAAATAAACATCTTATTTATTTCAATCACAAAAAAAAGTGTAAATATCACTATTCAATCTGTGGTACTTTTACAAATTTTTGAAATGTGATCTTAAAAAACATAATGCATCAATTGTACTGTATTTAAGCCTGAAAAGTAATTTTGTGTAAAAATGACCAGCTGTCGAAAACGCTCTTTCGGCATCTACGCTAGTTGGTGGTACTGTTAGCAATGCGCAATATACTTTTTATAAGTATTTACCTCTAAATCCCTCATCTTCAAATAAATAGATTTCTCGTCGGTTGGTTTTGGATATAGCTGATTTCTGTATTGTATTTTGGTTCGTTGATTTTTTTTTTTTTTATTTATCGCTAATTCTAATTTTTGTTCAAGAGACAATTCCTTTTCACTATCGACAGTAGTGACATCATAATCTTCGATAATGGAACCGAATTCTTTTGAATGTAGATAGGTTTGCGGGTAAAAAAGTTTAAGAAATTTTACTCTAAACTTAATCAGATTTGAATTGGTTATTTTTTTCTTCTTTTTCATTTTAAAAATCATTTTAATTATGTAAATACCGTAAGACATTTTCTATTTCGGTATGCCTATCTTCTGTGCGATTTTTTCAATGTAATATATAATTCTTCAGAAAGTAATGTGTGCTGTTCTTTCAGTGACTGCAACATAAAAGTTTTGTTGCATTAGCTGTTAATAAATTAGAATGTCTCCTACATAATGCTTCAATAGTCAGTTTTATTGGAAATAGAGTTGATATAGTTCTGGATATTAAGTCGAATTCACTATCTAAAAAATTAATTTTCAGGTTTAAGTCGATTATTGCTTTTTGGATTGGACTTCTCAGTTTCAAAAATCGTTCCATCATTAGGAGTAAACTGTTCCAACGTGTTTTAGAATCTAATATTTAAAATATATTCTGTTTTATTTTCAGTTAGTATATATTTTAGTAGTATATCCGTTTTATAGAGGAACGTTTAAATATCTTAACAATTTTTCGAACTTTATAAATTATAGGAAGCAATTCTTGATAGGTTAATATTTCATCCTCATTAGCAATGTCTTCTTCAACAATTACATTCTCATTATCTTCATTGTCAATATCACTCTCACTCTTACTCTTTTCAAAGTTGGAATCCGAAATTTCTATATCCACAGTATTTGGATTCTTCTGTTCTTTATTTTTTTTTTGGTATAATACATCTATTACTCCGAATTGAATTCCATGTGCATAACACAACTGCTGATTTGCACCAATCAACTTTCCAACTTTTTTCATTATTGTTGCCCCATCAGTCGTTATGGATACAATATTTTCTTTCAGGGATAATCTATGTTTCGATAATTTAGATTCAGGCAATTAATTAAGCCATTAATTAGCTAATTAATTTCGTCCCTTGGGGAGACATAAAAACAAAAATGTATACTATTTTGCTATGTTCGCGATACCTGAACATATAATGGTGGCAATTTTAAAAATTTCTAGTAAATACCGAAAAACCGGTATTTAAACTTCTGAATACCGGTATTACAAAATTGTATAAATACACAAATTACCGGTATTCGGTATCCCGGTATACCGGTATTGCAATCCCTAATTAGAAAGTATGCGAAAAAAATTTGGGAAGGGACTGTCCCCATTAGTTCTATTTTAAAAGTGATGGTGAATTCGTTCATTTTCTTTTTCCAAAACGCCTTCTAAGATCCGAATTCGGGACATTTATAATCTTCCTCCTCGGTCTCTATGCCACTACTTCACAATAGTGATTATCATAATTTTTATTTCGCATGAATTTGAGGAACAAAAATATTATCATAATTTGTATTTTATTCTCTTGTATTTTCTATCTTCCGATATTATCAACATTACTTTTGAGCAAAACTGATTCTTTTACTTTCCTCTAAAAATCGTGAACCACGGAACGATTCCATGCCACAACTTTTGGAACGCCATCTTGCAGGTTACGCAAGATGTATGCTATCAATTGGAAACCTCAGATTTAAACGAACAATGTTAAATTCTGATATATTTTAAGATTTATTCATATTAATTGATAATCGTTTAAACCGAAGAACTATTATCTTTTCTGTAATATCAGTAACTACGGAGTGTAGCATTTATTATTGATTGTACTGCATACATAACAACCTTCTGGTTCAAGAAGAAAGAAATTATATTACATTATTCACCCTAGCGGGTTTCTAGAATTTACGAATTCATTCTTTCGCCAAGTACTCTGAGAAAATCAATTTTTCTCCGAATGTTCCGGCATGTGACTCGCATTCTCAAGATACATTGTACAAAGTAACCCTGTACTTACGTTTCTTATCACATTGTTCAAGAAGAAATTAATCCGTCTCAGTTCAAAAGCTTTCCTCCTAGAAACCTTTTATAGGAAAGTAAAATTTTATAAGGAAGTTTTTTTTTATTACTAAAAATCCAGTCTCAAAATATTGTTTTAGTTTCTTTCAGACAGTTCGATTCAATTACAGGTTGTTACCATCCAACTGACTATTTGTCGGTCAACCAGAAAAAGAGTTGCGAAAACAGACGGTAGAATTCGTCTTTTCTTCATTTTTAACTATATTTCCCAATTATGTAATTTGCCATTGAAAATGACTATTTCCATTGTGCAATGCATTTAATTATGCAATGACTTTTATTATGTAATTTTTGTAAATTTAGAAAATGCAAATGTTGTATCAACGATTTATAATTTTTTTCACTATCTTTGTATACTATTGCTATACAATTATTATTTTTTAATAAATAAACTTTAGATGCAGCAATTTTTAAACATAGTATTGATTAAGACGTGTGAATATTTTGTACACACTCATCTTAAATTTCTAATTATTAAAAAAATATAAATATTATTCAACCTGGATACTTATATTTCAGACTTAATACCAAATGATGGAATGAAATTTTAATTCAATTAGAAAATTTTTAATTTCCTCTGTAAACATTTTAAAATTTTTATTAACATACTTATTCAGAATTGCATTATAATAAATTTAACGAAATTTTTATAATGCTACACTAAAAAAAATAGATACTGTTGTTTTACTGTTTGCAGGTTATCTTCAATTAATTTGCGCACCAGTTCTGTAAGAAGTTTTTAAATTTAAATTTCAAAGTAATTTCAAGCTAATGGTTTTACCACATCGATCTGCAAGCCATTTAGAAAACAAGAAAAAAATCTTAAAAGTTCATTTTGAAGTATTATTAAAATATAATTCATTTTAATTTTATTGTGTTTTGTAAATACCGGATTATGCTAAATGAAATGAAAATACAAAATTAGATTTCCCTAAAATCGGGCCCCCAGTCCCGTTGTAGTGAGTTGGCGTGCAATTTGAAATTGTTGAATTTCTTTAAAATTCTTACTTTCTGTATGTAGCTATTATTAGAAAAAAGTGGTGTTTCTAATATAATTACTAAATATCTAGTTTATCATAGTATCATATTAATCTTAATAGTAAAACATAGTTATTTATCACGTCAAATAGAATTAAAAATTTGAACTGGTTTATTTATTTTTGCATTCCAATATATATTGTCACGTAGGCACTCTAGTGTGAAACTCAATGACACACACAAGAAGTAGAGCTAAACTAATTTATTAACTCAACTCTGAACTCAGAACACAGTGACTGACAGATCTTCTGCTTTTATACCAGCAGGGAAAGTTCCAGAATACTTTTCTGGAGACAGTAAGAAAAGTCCAGAACACTTGTCTGGTAAACTAAAGAAATGTCCAAAATCTTCTGGAGCATGAAATAAAGGAAAGCATAAAATCAAGGAATTAAATATTTACCCAAACTGTGAATCGCAATGTCTCTAGCGGGACTCGAACTTACAATCTCTTGATTACGAGACCAGTGCTATGACCATTCGGCCATGGACAGTCGCCTGCCTCTTTTCAATGCGGCAACATGTAACATTATTTTGGTTGCAGCAGAAGGCAGGTTTAAAGACATAGACGAGACGTTGTATTTTTAATTTTGTTTTATTCTCTTCCGGGTGGCTGGCATGATTATTTACAAGAAGGCGCAGCGTGGCACAAAAGCAGAAGTAAAGAACGAAGGTAGAAGGCAAAAAGGGACGAAACAAGTGATCACTAGCCTTATATAACATGGTATTTTTGGCCACGCGTCAATTCATTACTCGTGTTGACCTTTGACACCTTGGCAAGGGCACCAAAGGGATCACTTTCATTTGATACGTAGATTGATTGCGCAATAATTTTTACACAGTTTCATACGTGGAATTGTATCAAGAAATAAGAGAATTAAATTACTATGGGCTAAATTAAGATAAAGTTTTGGAAATTAATTTGGATTAAATGAAGAGTTTAAAATATCATAACATATAGTATGGCAATTCAGTAATTTTGTCTTGTATAGTTCACAGCATATCTACTCTATGCAATAGATAAGAGAACAAAATAAACATAAATGTAATGTAGTACAACTACTCTTTCACCTTAATCTTTTTTTGTTGCCTATTGCTTTATTCAATAATGTTTTGTGTACCATAAAAGTTCAATTATCCGGATCTCTGTCAGTCTAGGTCTATCCGAAACGACATGCGAACTTATTAAAAAATAAATATGGAGGTAGAAAAAGAGAGAAAAAACACTGAAAATCATGCGCTAAGTAACGGAAAATTCGTAGACATATGTCAAGGAATAAACAAATGCGAAGTCATTGGACGTGATAATGTTTTGAAATGAATAAATGTTCGAAAACTGCAAATCATGCTTTCAAATGCGGCACTTGATCGAAATATAGGACATACGTTAGATTTTTTAAACCAATTAATATTTTAAAAATACTTATAAAAAGGTGTATGACTCGTTTTTCTAGTTACTTAAATCAGGTAGGTTTCTGTAACTTAGGAAATATGTCAGAAAATTAGAGCTTGAAAAATGTTATTGCTTTATAGTATTTATGGTATTATATTTATGTATTATATTTATATAATACAGATAGACATTTTTGGAAAATCTTTTCGTAAGGAAAGAAATAAAATTTATTTTTAACAAGCAAGTTTTTGATTATTCAAAATCCCAATTATTCCGCATAATCGAGATTCTACTGTAGGTAAAATGATGAATCATAAGAGTTTTAGTCCAAGAAAACATTTCACTTCAGTATTATGCATTTGTTCTCCCTCGTATTCGTAGTATAAATTATAGTAATCGTCAAATAATTCGATATTTTGACGAATCTCTACGTTTTAGATCTCCTTGAGTTCGAAAAAACACAATTTTGGAAAATATCCGTCTGTCTATGACAAAGATAACTCAGAAACGCTATGAGTTAGACAGTTAAAATTTGGTATACGATTTCGACACCAAATGTTTTTGATTTCAATAAGATTTTAAGCAAAATTTGCTTAGAGGAAGTCTGTCTATCCGGCTGTACGAATATAAGTTAACACGATATTTACAAAACGAAGAGAGCTAGATGGATGAAATGCATTATAAATAGTTAACATCTATAACTTATACAACTATCGGATTTTGTGCCAAATCCAACAAAAAGTTGGTTGCCTCCAGATCTGTACTTTCAGAAATATGTAAGCATAACTCAAAGTTGCAATGACTTAAATATATCAAATTTGGTATGGGATTGTTTGACTACAATTGTAATTCTATGTCAAATTTTTATTTCAATCGATTGGGAAAAACTCGTCTAAAATACAACTTTGATTTTCAGATACTATTTATCGCATGCCAGAGATTAATCGCCAAACGACTCGCCAAGGATGACACGATAGATTCAGTAAAAATGCTGAATTCATCCCAAAGTTTTATATTTTGTAACTTATAAGCCAGTGTTATGCAAGGCTTTCTCGGGATGACATTTTTATTGCGGGAAAGTATTGGACAGACTACACCCACTTGTTGTAAACGGTATCTATTATTTTCAGTTTATTATGCTAAAATTATTTATTATAAATAGGTAAATAGAAATTCATAGGAACATCTGATAAGGATTTAAGATAAATTCACTAATAATATTTGATTTTGTTTTATGATTCCAACATTAATGATTAGCTTCTGTCTTATAGGATCGCTTCATGTTGTTAATAAAACTAACAAAAAATTTTAAGCTTGTTTTCTCCCTTAGAGATGACGTATACTTTCAACTTGAATTTTGTTTGAAATGAACAATGTTCAAGCATTTTGAAAAGATAGTCTCTAAAATTTTATTATTTAACCCTTTCTAGGGCCGTGGGTAGTATGCTTCCCGCCAAATTTATCAACCTTTGTATGAAATTATGTAGGTTGGCATAAGTTCTGACAAATTTTTTTTAGTAAGTCAGAAACTTAGATGCTTCAGTTCTTTATCTCAGACAAAATGATGTGTCTTGGTATGTTACTTAATTATTAATTAACCAAATTAATTAATGAATCAAATTAAATTTATCTAATAAGCTAAATGAATCCCCTTTCTTATTCTAATTTCAAGTCTAAAAATATTTTAACATAATATGACTAGAAAAAAATGGTCCTTTAAAGGGTTAAAATGAATGGTTAATGCCCTGAGAGTTCGAAAACCCTAGATATAACCGGCGGGGTTTACGATCGATTTTACCTCAGTGAAAGAGGACCCAAGCTCTGCCTCTAGTTCAAGGCCATATGACCTAGCATGGCTTAAGGCCAAGTTCAGATGCGCGTTGGATAGTATTATTCATTTCCCTCATGCGATGTGAGGCCTCCAATAGGAAGGTTACAACACTCTTTACCGCCCTTATTTTTATTTTATTCCGGCATCTAACACCTGCGAGTCCAAAGCACTGAATAAAACATGTTTTCAAGGTTCGTGTTCGGTGAAAGTAGTTTAATTCAATAATTTTTGTTCAAAAATGGAAGGTGTCTTGTTAACTTTTTCAAGGATGGGCTTTTGTAATCACTGTTTGCTTTCTTATTTACTCAAGTTTCATTTTGTTTGATTTCTTGATGTCTGTCGACTCTGATTTTACGAACACTTTTCTTTAGTACCTTTTTTCTTCACTCTCTTTTACAGAGTATACAAAGAGAAAGTATTATAATTGCCAAAAATATTAGACCTCGAAATAAGACGAATTCCTACTTTTTGACCTCCCTTTTTGGAATTATGTTTACCTGCATCAACTTTGAGTTAGAAAAATGAAAATTACGTGACTTTGTTTAATACCAAATTTGGGGAATTTCTATCAAATTTTGAACGAAATAAATTTCACAAGAAATCTGTCTGCCTATTCGAATACAAGTGAATACGACTGCAGCGAAACGTGAAATTCTAGATGAATAAAATTTGGCATATGAATTTATAATTTTCTGAGTAGATTCGTGCCAAAATTTGAGTCAAATCCGTCTCTGCGTTGAGCATGCATGCAAAAGCTTTAATTCTCAAATATGATAAATGAAATTTGGTATGTTATTTTATTACTAAAATTACAGTGTTGTGAAGTTTCCTTACAAGAAACCAAATCCATATTTGATTTTCTTTATTTACTACGAAACACAAAACTCTTAAGCACGATGTTCTGATGATAAAAATTGAGTATTCGTAACATTCGAAGCCTAGCTGAAGATTCACTATTTTATGCGGTGGAAGGAGAGATAGCACTTTTATTTGAGAATATGCGAGGAAGTTTCGAGGAGGTTACTAACACTGGTTCCATGTTCTAACAACTAGACTAAAGTCATTGTGGTGAAAGCTTATAAGCCAGTTAACAGCTACGCTACACGAGCAATTGCTTTTGTATTGTGGTCATGTTACTGGGCTGCGAACCACAGGGTCCCAGGTTCTATCCTCGCTCATTCCAATTCGCTACATTGGTGACCTCGGACGATGATCCTTCAACCTTCGTACAGCTGTTGTGGCGCCCTCTACCCACAGCAAAACCAAAGTCATCAGATTCACTTGGCGCAGCAACGCACACACACACACACAAAAGGTCGCAGCAATCCAAACTCGTTAGACTCACTTGACTCAGCAACAGCATCAGCAACCACTCACCCGCACACGCTCGCCATAACGCTCGGCGCTACTCAAATGGGTACAGGCGCATTAGACTCAACAGCTAATAAATACATCACCACTCAACAGCCATATCGTTCTTCTCACCTCCGACTCACTGGAGGGAGAGTCTGTGGTGAAAGCTTGTAAGCCAGTTAACAGCTACGCTACCCTAGCAATTGCTTTTGTATCGTGGTCATGTTACTGGACTACGAACCATGAGGTCCCAGGTTCTATCCTCGCTCATCCCAATCCGCTACATCATGAAATGAGCAAACATTATAAATATAACTCTCTTGCGATCATCAACGGTTTTCGATTTGGTGTGGAATAAAGAAAAAGTTTATGCGATTTTAAATAATTTATTTTTAATTAAATAAATTTAATTTTTACTTTTCCGTATATGCATTATAGTGAAAGTATAGTAATCATAAAAAAATTTGAATTCGTGATTTTGACGAATCTCCACATTTTAAACCACCCTCAGTTCGGAAACCACGATTTTGAAAAATGTGCGTTTATCTGTCTGTGACAAAGATAACTCCGAAATGCTTTGAGCTAGATTATTGAAATTTGGTATATGTACTATACACTAATTTTTCAGATATACATAAAATTTTGAATAAAATTTGTTTAGAGGATGTCCATCTGTTCTAATATAAGGTAACACGATAACTACAAAGCGAAGAGAGTTGAATAAAATTCGGTGCGCAATTTAATATCCCTAGTATAAACATTTATTAAATTTTGAGACAAATTCAATTAGAAGTTGACTGTCCATCGGTCTGTACTTTCCGAAACATGCAAATGCATGACTTAAATACATCAAATTTTGTACGGCATTTGTGATTGCAACTGTAGTTTTGGGTCACATTTTTGTTTCAACCGTGTGGAAAGAACACATCTAATATACAAATTCAATTTCCGGATACTATTAACAGCAAGCTAATAATCGCCAAAAAACTCGCCAAGTATAACAAGATAAATTTTGTAAATATGCTGTATTCACGCCAAAAGTTAATATTTTGTAACTACTGTACGCCAATTTCATTCAAGCGATTCTCTGGCACGATAAGTTTATTACAGAGCTTGCGAGAAAGTTATGGGAAGACCACGCCCGCTGATTTCAAATATTTTTATAAACCAGTGACGTAACAAGAGTAGATAAATGAAGCGAGAAAAGATGGGACATTAACAATAATTGCGTTTAATGTTTTATGAAATGTAATATTTTAATTATTTTTCCTATAATATTCATATTAAATATATATATATATATAACATATATTTTTACTATGTTATTCAAAGAAATAACTGAAATAAATCATTTACATCAACATGTTAAAAATGTATTGAAATTACTTTAATTAAAGAAATTAAATTGACCAATTATTAAAACAGGATCCTCTTGATATGCATTACTTAGGACCGTTTAATGTCAAAATCCGCTTCTATAGAAGAATAAATCTTAAAACATAATCCTGTTACCATTTTTCAGAGTCTTCTTTTGATATTTTTAAAAAAAAATTTTCTGTAGCGGATGTAATGTTATCTTTTTGATAAACCTCATGCTGATGAAGTGCAACAATCCTAGCAGCAGTCACGTGGTAGAAAATCTTCAAGATCAAGAGAACTCGATATTAATCAAGCATTTTTCGTGATAAAAAGGCAGACTGCTTGATCTATCTCTATGGAAGACAGTAATCTTAAGGTCAAACAGTTAAGAACTGATTCAAGGAATCCTCACGTTTGTGGGACATGTACCGCACTCAGCAAGATCAAGGTCCATGGATCGCTCCTTCGGATGTACTCGCTATCATGCTGACGTTCAGATACATATAGATTACAAAACAATCTCAGGTTCCCGTTTTTATCAAAAGAATCTGGAGTTTTTGAACTCTCCAAATTTGTTTCAAAGCGCAAAGATTTCATAGTAATCAACGAAACAATGAAATAGAGGAGGTATTGTTTTATGCATCATGAGCATAAAAATTATTTATGAAAGAAAAACAAGTAATATATATATATATATATATATATATATATATATATATATAATATAAATTTTTTTATGTCAATTCCTACTTAGAACATTCCTACTTAACAATTTTTTTTAATATTTTAGTTGATTTTTATTAAACAATTACAATTAATATAAATATGTATATACATATCACAGAATTACAATATTAAGTGGCAAAATAAAGCTTGGCGATACACTTGGCGGCTATTTGGCAACATGGTGACGGATTTTGCGACCAAATAGAAATGACTGAACCAATTTAATTAATTAATTAATATTTGTAAAAAAAACTGTTTTAACATCAAGTGTAATCCACTACAAGTTTAAAAAAATATATTTGAGCTTTAGTGGATGAATAAAAAATATTTCATTAACGATTGAAAATTTGAACAAGATATATATATATAGAGAGAGAGAGTGAGCTAATAGTAGGAATTAAATAATGCTATTTCACATTTTTTTTAAATTAGTAAATATTTAAGAATATTGAAATATTTTGTCTTTAAAGGGAGCTTACAGTAGTTAAAAATAGTCATAATATAAATGTTACAATAAATTTAATATATAGATTAATTACAAATAATTAATCGAAGTTTACTCATTAATTACAAATAATCAATCAATCAATTAATTACTAATAATCGATTAACTACTTTCTTAATCGGCAATTACATTGTAATAATCGATTAAAAATAGTAATCGATTAATCAATTAGTATTTATTAATAAATGATTAATGACATTATTCGTCACATATATTAATATTACTTAATTACAGCAGAATATAAACAGCGAAACTGGACTCCCCAAAACTTTATGGCATATTACCTTATAAAGGTGGGCCGCGGTGGCCTGGTGGTAAGGTCTTCGGAACCGGAGGGTTTCAGGTCCGAGTCCCGATTCCACCGAAGAACCGTCGTGTAAGGGGGTCTGTTGCACGCTAAATTCGTGATGACCAAATGTCCTCCCGCTGGTGTGGCGTGGCGTGGAGAGGGGGGTGCTAGCTCAGGTATCCTCATCATCTGACCGAGGTTCAAAATCACGAGGTCCATCCCAAAATAGCCCTAGTGTTGCTTTAAACTGGACGTTAATTTAACTAAACTAAACTAAAAACCTTATAAAGGTATTATTACCTTATCCGCTGTCAAACTTGTGAATCTTGAGTAAGGTGTTAACACCATCAGTACTCAAATTTTATTTTCAGTATCCCGTATATATTTTTAATCCCGATATGTCCTTCGTAGTATAAATTCAACTATGCACTTTGGACATTTTTTTCCGATCCATTGAAACCAAAATTTTACACAGAACTATAACTTGAGAAACAAAATCAAGCACCGAATTTCATTTATCTGAATTCTTGCGGTTTAGACTTATTGAATTTACATACATGCAAGACATGTCAACCCTTTGAAGGATTAGGTTCAACATTTGATACGGATTGATACTTCCAATTCTAAAACTATATAGCATGCTTTATCCATTAAACTTGGCGCATTTTGTATGCAGCATGTTCATCTTATCTTAAACAGAGAGGAAAACTTCCTATGAATGGATTTCATTCAAAATTTGATAAAGTCTGCAAATTTGGTGGAAAACCATACAGCAAATTCCATTAATTTATCTCACTGCATTTGTGTCCTCGTATGAAAGAGCATGTATAATTCCAAAAGTATGCTTCTGGGACTCAAGGATCTTTGAAAGATAGTTATTTCTTCAAAATTTAGAGCTCGAATTTTTATATGATTACGATACTTTCTGTTTGCATACTTCATACAAAAGAAAATAAAAAGCGGAAGATATATATATATATATATATATATAATGATATTTTTAAAATTAACTAAAATCCTAATTAGTTCTCGAATTTTTATTTTAATCTAAACCACATTAACTTCATTCTAAAAATGTTCTCTTATTTAATTCCAACTCCCTCCAACTCCCAAATTTTTATTTAATTATTTCGAGAACGGGTTTAACAAAATTGCTGCCTCTGTCATTCCCACGACAGGAAAGAAAGGATAAGAATCATTAATATCTCCATCTTTTGAAAAATATACCTACCTTCGCCTAAGCCGACACGTGGCAAAGAAATCCCTATCAGAAACTCATAGTAAAATTACTGAAGGGAAAAATTCCTTTCACTTCGCTCTTGTATCGTGGTGTAAATAGACTTTATTGTATCATCGCTTCTCTCTTGTACAAATTATAACCCCCATAGTTAAATAAATCGAATTTAATTTCAAATGGTTCTTCTTTTCTGTCACGCATCTGCGAAATTATGTTTACACCTCTCTCTCTCTCTCATATATATACAGGGTGCCTCAAGCACCTTGACCGCGGCTTTTATTCCTTAAATATTGATCACAGACATATATGTAAATTACAAAGTTGCGTAAAAAAATAGGAGTAAAATGTTATGAAATCGATTAAAATTTTACGGAGATTAAACTTCAAAAAATACAAAATTTAAATTTTTATACGGACCCCGTACGAAAAAATTCCCAGTTAGTAAAATGTGCCCCATCCTTTAATAAGGCCATGTACAAAAATTCAGCAATTTATCACAAAAAGTCTGAAAGATATGAAACTACATAAATGCTGACTTAAACCACTTTTCAATGTTTGGATATGAGTTCGCAAAATGGAAAAATCATGTCGGGTGTTCGTGTTTTAAAGGTCGTACACAAATTACCAAAGAAAGTAATGATTGTATAAATAAATAATAATTTTGATATTTATTGGTTCAAAAGTATGAAAAATGTGTAGAAATAATAACTTAAAGGAAAGATTACATAAGTTTTTTTACAAGTTCATAGACTGCGCTATTTTTAAGTTATATTCTGCAATTCAAGATATAAAATTTTAAAGTATTTTTTAGGAAGCATAGATTTTAAAATGTGCATTTAAAACTAAAGATATGTAGCATATTTAATTTTCTTCCGATGCATTCCTGCGTCGCGTCATCTGCACTGAAGCTGTAAACATTTGTATATTAATTTGTGATTGACCCTTCACCAAATTTTTTGTAACATATCTTTGAGAGTTTTCATGATAAAATTCTAAAAAAAATAAGTAATACTAATTAAAAATTTAAATTAAAAATAATAAAAATTTAAAGAAAAATTTAAATTTTGTATTTTTTAAAGTTTAATCCCCTGAAAATTTTAATTGATTTCATAACATTTTGCACATTTTTTTACGCAATTTTGTAATTTACAGTATATGTCTGTGATCAATATTTAAGGAATAAAAGCCGCTGTCAAAGGTTTTGAGACACTCTGTATAAAGTTCTTAATTTCAGTTTTATATAAGAATAGAATCTCTGATTTTCTTATAAGCTGGCCTGTTTGAAAATCTTGAATAATTAATGATTTAAGTTATATGTTTCAATTTCTGATAAACAATCGTATGTCTGTCTATCGAAATTGAAATCTGCCAGAAAAAATTTAACTAAATTTTGGAATATAATTATCTCAATATCTTGGAATATAAGTTATAGAAATACAAGTTAAAACTTTATATTCTTTTCACCTTAAATTACATTTTCTTGAATGTTTGTCACTTTTTGAATTTTTTGAGGCACTCAAAGCTAATTATTGGAAATTGGTATTTGCCAAATATTCAGAAAGAGACGGCATATATTGTCTCTTTTTTTATTTTGCATATTTTTTACTTCTTTCATTCAATTTTCTACATTTTATTAAGTTGAACTTCAGTTTCACAAGTAAAGATTTCTATTTAGGGCCTTATTTATTCTAAGAGATATAAAGTTTAACTGAATTTACTGTGAAAATCTCACTGCACTAAGGAAAACGTTTTACATAATTAGGGTAGTCGTAACAAATTTAATGTCCCGGGCTAGTTAATTTGGCGCCTCCTCAGAACTATAATTAGGAATTTCAGAACCTAGGTTCTACGAAAATACTTTCTTAATTAGAATGAAGCAACCTATTCTCTGGCTGACAAAAGCTTTCCAATTTTACAAATCAGCGCCTGTCGAAAATAGGATTCTGCAAACGACTTTCGCCTTATACAAGTTTAATTTTAAGTTTTAGATTATAAAAAAAATGTATTTTCTCTATTTAGCTCTGTATATTTTACAATGCGAAAATATCGTAGAGTGTTTATTTAAATAAATACATAACATTTATATAAACAATTTGTATTTTATTTTATACTATTCATCTTTAGGATCGGTTTTTTCACTCGGAATATCGGTCTTCCTGATTCTTAAATTTTTTAACACGCCTTTATTTTTTAACACGCCTTTATTATTTTGGAGCGCCTTTATTCAAAATTCTTGTTATTTGATAAAACTTAAAAATGCGAATTCAGTATGATTAGTATGTTTCAGATTATTGTGTGTGCACATTAGAAAATTCATGTACTCGAAATAAAACAGGAAGTTTGATATATGAAAATTTAATTTGTATATTAAATGAAAAAAAAAACACTTGAAATTATATAAACTTGAAATCGTTTATTATGAAAGTCTGGATTTTTTTCTGCAAATAAGTTTTAAATGGCATTTAAAAATTGGACACATTTGCACTGGAAAATAAATCGATAGAATCATTTCTAATGAAATGATTTACAATGTGTTTTTTTAAATACACAAAAAATTTCATTCAATTAGTACTTTTTGAATTTTTAAAAAATGTTGAAACGAAGCCGAGGAAACTGTCAAATGACTTTTTTTAGATGATTCGTTTAGTTTAATATTAATTCTCTATTAGCTACTGAATATTTAAATGTCACTGATATTTTTAAAAATATATTAAAACATGACACTTGATCACTAAATACAATAAAATATTTTCATTCTTCTACCACAGAAATAAGTTTTCTAAAAAAATACCTCGTCAATTCTTTGAACGATCTTTTACAGAAAAAGATAAAAAATTTTATTGAGATTTACATTCAATAGTTTTTCAACAGCATTTTTACTTACAATAACAATGATTTTCGAAATATATGTTTGAGTAATTGTTTATCATCGGTGACTTCGAAAAACATCATGAGAGGAGGCAGGTGGTTTTCATATCAGAAAAAACGACTCTTTTTATCTGTATTGTGGAATTATTTCTAAATATTTATATAACACTTCGTTATTAGCAGCAACTTAATATTGACGATATCTCTTGTGATCTTTCGTAAGAAGATTAATTATTCTTTTTTCCCATTTTAACTATGAAATAATACGCTTAAAAAAAGCTCTTCATCATTCACTGTCTAGTGATCATATGTCATTAATTACACTGGCTTTTGATTGCTAAGTTTATTTTTCAGAAATATCTTTTGCGTTTTTTTTTCTTTTTTCCTTCTTGTAAGCCTTTTTAGATGAGAAATATTATTTTTAGAAATAACCTTGATTAAATTTTAATCGGATTTTTTGAAATATTTCATGATGAAAGTGATACTTCCGACGTTAAATATTTTTTTAGTTTCCTGTTGTCGTTTTTTATTAAAAGGAATTTTTTTTATGTGTGATGAAATTAATTTTATAAGTCTTTCGCTAGAACGTCATTTTCATCATTATTACTTTGGTTTCTAAACTCCAATTCAAATTAAAAGAATATTCAAATTTCTAGACTGGAACAAGTAACGTGTTTTGTGCTTGGTTTACCCAAGAACAGTTTATTTTAAAATTTAATCAGCTGCTATAAAGTACAAAAAAAATGTATTTAATATTGTTGCAACTCGAGCGGGAATAAAAAATATTTTTAAATTATTAAAACTAAAGAAAAATATATGAATAAAAAACTGGAATCAATAAAAACTGGTGTGAAAATGACTTAGGGGAAATAAAATGTTCCGAGGTAATTTAGGAAAATTTAATTTTTTTATTTCATTTTTAAATACATTTCAAATTAAAACTCTATTAAATTTTGATTAAAAATTTAATTGAGATATTGAAAAACTTTTTTTAGCAAATGCCTACTAGCCATAAAATAAATTTTAACTAAAATTTTGGAAAACCTTTCTTAGTAAGTACTTATTAGCCATGTCAAATTAACTCCTTGTCAAATTATAGCTCTTGGAAAACAGGTCTTTTATACATAAATAGCCTTCTGAATGATTTTTTTCATCGTGTATGTTGTAATGCCTATGACGTTACTTACAGATAGTATGTCGCCTTACAGAAATTATCATATTTAAATAACTTTGATGTCTCAGATGTGGAATAACATGTCTTATTCTAAACCTTCTTTTTTTTTTTTTTTTTTTTGAAACCGGCGGGAGAGGTCATCCTTAAATTTTATCGCTTACTCTCTGATACAGATTCTGTCCCACTCTCTACTCCCACATAAAATTGTGGACTTTTTGAAAGGCAGTGAATGCTACGAATATGTAGATATTTGTTTTCAGAGCCCTCAGGTAAAAGTTGTGTGCATCGTAGTACAGTAAAAAACTGGGATTTCTGTACCACATACTACTGACGTTCATCAGTAACAAAAGAAATGTTTGTTAGCGTGTAAACTTTGACGATTAATCTGTGGAATGCGGTTAATACACAAGCACCAGAAAATCGAATAAGTCTTTTAAACGACCATTTTTTCTGACAGACTAAACCAAAATTTTACACAAGTTATTCCGTTTCTAAGTTATCGTGTTTATATATACACAAATCGACAAAAGGTCACCCGATCGACGATAAAGATAATTAATATCTATACTTTCAACGCTAATTAATATCTAGATAAAGATAATCAATATCTATACTTGCAACGCTAATTAATATCTATATTTGCAACGCAGATCTATACAACGCTAAAAAATATCTATATTCGCAACGCAAATCTATGCAACACTAAATAATATCTACATTTGCAACGCAGATCTATGCAACACTAAATAATATCTATACATGTAACGCTAATTAATATCTATATTTGCAACGCAGATATATGCAACGCTAAATAATATCTATACTTGCAACACTAATTTAAAGTGTAGGTCTCTATTAAATTCTATAACTAAATTTGTGGGCTTATTTTTTTATCTCTTTAGTTCTTTTTGTTTCGTAGTTATCTAATTCACTTGTAAACAATAAGCCGGACAATCGGACTTCTTCTGAATTGCTTTTATTCAAAATTTGATAAAAAGCCACGCTTAATGTAAAACCCATACCAAATCTCAGCCATTTATCTCAAAGCATTCTTAAGTGATAGTGTTGGCAGGCAGATAGATATAATTTCCAAGAATGTGTTTTTCGCACTCAAGAAAACTGAAACGTAGAGATACATCAAAATTTCGAGTTCGAATTTTTTTTGACAGTTAGAGTTATTTTCTTTTAGTAAGCAGAAAGTAAATTTCAAGCAGAAAAAAAATAAAAAAGGCTATTAATTTTTTTTCTACAACAGAGCAATGATGTAATAAGGTTAAGTATCACTAGAAAAAAAAAGTTTTTTATTTTCGTTTTTTCCCACTATATTTTGATTTAAAATCTAGTTTAAACATACTGTAGTTTGTATATAGGGCACGTCTTAAGATTGGCATTCATGCATTTCCCCGGTAGCTATTGGGCTAGTTGCTAGTACAATATAATCACAGCCAATGAGCAAATCGAAATACGCAATGAAATATCAAATATACTCTTGACACTTTATGCATCTACGTATCTTCGTACTGTACATCTTAAGACATCTGTACATCTTCGTACATAATTCGTACATCTGCATTAATTTTTTTTCAAATCGGATAAGAAGTCGAAATTACATATTCGATTTTCTTTATCATACTCTGAAGCACAAAAATGTTCTTCTGCTGGTTGAAAAATATTTTCTTCAAGGCGTTTTTAATCCGAACATGTGACAATCGGACTCAACCTGAAAAGATATTTTTTGTGAAGAAACTTCTATTTCCTTTGTGTGATCTTATTTGATTTAGAATAAACAACTTTCTGTATTTTTAATTTCTCGTACACAAAGTACAGAGAAAGTACTGTAATCGTCAAAAAAAATAATAATAAAATAACTTGAAATTTAGAGGAATCTCCTCTTTTCAGATCTTTCTGAGTTCGAAAACCCCTTTTTGAAATTACGTCTGTCAATCTGTGAAGGCAAAATTCAAATGATATTTGAATGAAATGAGAAATTTGGCATATGGACTATAGGCCAAATTTGTAGGTTTCTATCAAATTCTGAACGAAATATTTTTGAGGCAGTCTGTCTGAACTCGATAATTTCAAAATACAAATAGCAAGATAGATAAGATTTGGCATGTAGATTAAGCATTCAAAATATAAATTTTTCTCAAATTTTGAATTAAATCTGTCAAAGAGAGGACCATCTCTTGGTAATTTTGCATATATGGAAATTCAGTTATTCATTAATGCAATGACTTAATCAATAGATGCAGTTTCGAGTTGAATTGTTCTTTCAATTGCTTGGTAAAAATCCATTCAAAAATATATTTTCACGAACAGATTCAGTAAAAATACTAGATTTACTCCAAGTATCTATATTTCCTTGCTATTGTTCGCTAAGACCTTGCGAGGCATATGCGGCCTTACCCTATGATCACAATTTTATGAATGATAGAAAGGAATAAGCTCTTTATTAGAGAGTATGCTAGAAAGTTTCGCCAGAGACAACTCCTATAGTTTTCGTTTTGAGAATAAACACAATGATAACGTATTCTCTTCAATTTTACAGAAAAATTGCTTCATTTTCATTGTTCTCAGTTTGTTTCTTTTAATTAACTATTACATAATCCAGCAAGCACATAAAATTGGTAATAGATCCTCCAAACATCAAAACAAACACGCGTTCTGTCCTTCGATGAAGAAAAATGATACGAATAAAAATGACAATCAGCGTTTCATCAAGCCACGAAACGTTTAAGCGACAGAAAAAAGAGCTCTTGTTTCGATTATGATGTCATTATAATAAGGAATTGATCGTAAAATATTTTAGAAGCCAATAAGCTCATAAAAGCAAGGTTGTATGGTGTAACGATGTAGTGATGACCTTAAACATTTTCTATTCAAAGGAATCCTAGGAAAAAGAAGTTTAAAATGAAAGAAAAAGATCAATTCTGTTGTTAAAAAAAGCGAAATAGTTTCTTTTAGTATGAAAATATTAGTAAAAAATAAATTAATGCATTTATCTATCTATCTATCATATAAAAATTTGTTTTGTAAACATTGCGCTTTATTCGCTTTGGGATTGGTACATAGCCAGTCACCTGACATACGACATTTGAGGTTTGTTTTGCCAGTATTGTTTGAAATATTTAAGGAAATTTATTATTATCTACTTACACGCGAACTACCGTGTAAACAGATCCAGTAACATCGGGATTAAATGCAGTCCCGCTGGTGTTTGAGAAAGATTGGATAGAGGTGCCAGTTCAAGTATTTTCAACATTAACTGTCCATGATTCGAAATAATGAGATTTGCCCCAAAATAGTATAGATAAAATAAACTCTTACAAAAAAGGGCGCTAAATTTTGTCATTCTAAATTAAGAGCCATTCTTGCAGCGGCACTCTGACTTCGGGATAACGTCTTCTTAGTGATCTGGCCGTCCCGGGTTCGAGTTCTGGTTCGGACATGGTTGTTATTTACCCTGTGTTCTATCTATGGGGTGTATGAAAGAGCTCTTCCCCGTAAAAAGGGGTTATGCAAGCGAGTGTGTGAGTGTCATCTTCATATGAGCTAGAAGTCACAATTCTGCCCACGGGTGCTCAGGGGTCTTACCCACTGAAGCTATTGCACAAACTCGTCTTAAAGTCGCTGACTTTGTCAGTGGGCTTGTCTATGACAAGTGCCATATGTAACAACAACAGAGCCATTTTGCCTTACATTTGACGAATATAAGTAGATAAAATAGATTGCCCATGTTATGCAGGATGGCTATTAAATACTGTTAGAAATATTGAATCATTTTATTTTATAAAAATAGGAAATGATAATCGCGCCAATAGGATGAGCATCATAAATGAAAAATTGAAATGATTTTATTTGAATTAACTTCTATAGCTACCATAAAAGATGACAGAAAATGACAAACGATAATCAGTTATCCCCTGGTCCGATTGTAGCACGAAACATTTTAATAGATAATTTATATGATTCATTTCAGTACTGAAGTTTTAAAATATTCAAAACTTATGATGGCATCTTAAACCTTTAATGCAATTGTCTAAAAGATTTAGATCCGGCGAGGAAGGTGGCTTGAATTTTTCTTAATAAATTATGAACAACTAACATAGAATATATTGATTAGACCTTAATCTTACTGAAATATACAATTCTTATTGAGATATAATATGTCAGCAATTGACAACAAATGTGTAGCTCCAATATGTATTGTTAGAAAAATTCCTCATTGGTTTTTACTCTTTTATCAATGAATTTCCTATACAAATAATGATAAGTTTCCATCATTTGAAACTGCAATCCAAACGACATCAGAATTATTATTTTGAAAGAGATAGAAAGATCTTCAATTGCATCTTCAAAGCCTATTGATTGAACGATATCGTTTTTCATATTATAACATTGAATAGTACGAAATAACTTATCGACGAATAATATTATTCTGTCAAATTTTTGCTGCCATGCTTGTTCGGCAACTGATAGTATCGTTGTATCTAATCATTTAAGTGGTAGAAGACTCAAGTCTTCATTTATGATAATTTGCATAGTTGTGTGGCTTTGCATTGCCCTCAATACCATTTTATTTGTAGGAAGTAGAATTGATTCGTATTCATATACAAATCAAAAGAATTCGTATTTTTTATGAATTCTTTTAATGAAATCTTTTATACAAATTCATCTCAGACGACCATATCTAGTTCACTTTTAAAATTATTAGTATCCAATAGTCCCTTTATAGTTCTAAAAATATATGTATTAAAATCACGAGATTTTAATGGCTTAATGATTTTTATCTGCAGAAAGTCCAAGATCAAAATCTCTTTGATCATTATTTTATCCATTTTTAAAATAATCATAAATTTTTATTTTCTACAAAAAAAAAAAAAAAAGTTGTCATTGCTGACAGAACTGCTTCGATTATAAGTTGTCAGTTGCTGACAAAACTTGCAGTTGTGGTCTTCACGAATCTTTTTAAACATTCTCTAATAAATGCACTTAATGTATCATTAACCGCATCCCAATGGCGAATAATAGTTATGAAAGAGTTTATCAATGTGCATTTTTTTCGATTTTTTTTTTGCAATTAATCGCTGGGATGTGGTTAACACAGAAATACTGGAAAAATCTAACGTGTATTTTGAACACTGTCTTTCCTAAACATTTGAAACCAAAATCTAACACAGAACTACAAATGTAGTCACTAAGCCCATGCCAAATTCCATTTATTTAAGTTATAACGTTTTCGCATTAACGCGTTGACATGATTATGAAAATACAGACCGAAAAACCCCTTGAAAGATATGGCTCCAAATTTGATTCATATCAACATTTTAGATTTTAAATCTGTTTACCAAATTTTATTCATCTAGTTCTCTACGTTTTGTAGTTATCATATTAACTTATATTCGGACAATCGAACGAACAAATATTTTTTGAACGGATTCGTTCAAAATTTGATAAATATCTACAAATTTGAAATAAATACTCCATTCTAAATTTCATCCGTCTAGCTCAAAGCTGTGGAGCTATTGTATTCATAACCGGTAAACACAGAGATCATTTCAAAAATGTGTTTTTAGGACTCTAACGGGTTTGAAATGTTTGTCAAAGTTGCGCATTCTTTGAGACTTAGAATGGTTTTTCTTTATACCGTTCGACTAAAATAAAGTAAAACATTATTTTATCAAGAAATTATAGTTTATTCTCACTTGTTTAGTGTTAAGTATTTATTAGCTGTACTGTAGAACTGATCTTTACAAGTAATTGGCTGGTGTGAACTTAAGATGTTGTGTGTTGTGAGTTATGGCACTTTACAAGCCCGCTGACAGTTATCTGTCAGCGATTTAAGTCGAGTGACCGTCTCTTGTTTTTTCAGTAGCTCCTAAGGCCAAGAGTGTGACTTAGCTACTTCATGCGTCACATTCGCTTGCACAACCCCTTTTCACAGGGGGGCATATTCACACATCTCACCGATACAACACAGAAGAACAACCATGCCCGAAACGGAACTCGAACCTGGGACGCCCAGATCACGAGGAAGACGCGCTAACCCTATGTCAGGACGCAGGCAAATTAATATGTGTATCGTATTAATAACCAACTGAATATGTACTATGTAAAATTATCGAACTCGCAATGTCATCATGAAGTATCTCTATACATGCTTTGAATAATCCAACAACTCTTTTAGACAAAAAGAGACGAAATCTCATTACATTAAATTAAAGAACATTCTATGTCACTTTTGATGGTTATATGCAGCTCATAAAATGAGTTGCTCCTAATGGAGAAATTATCTTATTGAGATACTAAGATGTTAGACATTAATAAAGTCCTTAATCTCATTAATAACCAGAACTTGATTGAAATCACTGCCATGGCATGTTTTGTCTAAACAGTAGTTTTACGTAAAAAATTATTTACTCTACGACTTTTTTTACCCATATACGGCTATTTACTTCGTTACAATGACGAACGGAGCTGATTCACTAGAACCGAGCTAATATTTCAGCATTAATGGAGAATTCCACGAAGAGTCAGTTCTGTTTACACTAGAGGAAGACTCCTTCAACTATTTGGCACAGGAAAACGTCACTTACATGTCAAAAGTCCGCCCATTATTTACAAGTGTTTGTTCTTTTGCTGCGTCCTCTTTCAACCGAACACGTGAACATCGCCTCCCAAGGTCGCAAAAACCATATTTTTTCAGGCAGTGGACACACGACCGTGGCTGCTGTTCGAATCATGCGTGTCATGTTCGGAGCAATTCATGACCTTCTTGTTTGAAAAATTGGGGCTGAAGTGAACTTTCGATTGGCGTATAAATGTGCATGTTGTTTGCTCCTATCACAGTGTTACAATGTGCATTTTACTGGGTGATTTTTCGCATTCGTGTTGCTTGTTGCAGTTGTTCGCATTCTTGAATAAATAAATACTCATCGATTGACAATAACTAAAATTTGACTGATAAATTTATCTTTATTAATATGAAAAATATGTGTATTCGCGTTTACAGGACCCTCGTTACACCATGACTTACAAAATTAAATGCTATGATTTTAGGATTTCCTTTCTAAAATTTTAATTAGAATTCTAGTAAATTAGCATCTGTCTCTAGCTCAATAAAAATGAAGCAGACTCATAACATTTCAATTAGAATTATAGTGAGATTAGCATCTGTCTCGAGCTCAATAAAGTGAAGTAGGCTCATAAAGTTTTAATTAGAATTATAGTGAGATTAGCATCTGTCTCGAGCTCAAAAAAGTGAAGTAGGCTCATAAAGTTTTAATTAGAATTATAGTGAATTAGCATCTGTCTCTAGCTGAATAAAAATGAAGCAGACTCATAACATTTCAATTAGAATTATAGTGAGATTAGCATCTGTCTCGAGCTCAATAAAGTGAAGCAGACTCATAAAGTCTTAATTAGAATTATAGTGAATTAGCATCTGTCTCTAGTTCAATAAAATGAGGTGTAGTTTTTTAAACAGTTTATAATGAAACTCAACAAAAGTATCAAATTATAATTTAATACTAATTAAATTATTTAGCATTATAAAATTGCAATATCAGATCACACCGTCGCTTCATAGGAAGTAAATGCGAGCAATAATGAATAAGAGAATTTCTTTTATAAAATTTCATAAAATCTTAATTATAGAATTATAGCGAATTAACAAATGTCACTAGCTCAATAAAGTAAAGTGGACTGTGTAAACTGTTTAAAAAGCTTTTAAACAGTTTATTATGAAACTCAACAAAGATATCAAATTATAATTTGATTAATACTAATAAAATTATGAAAGCATTATGAAATTGCAATATTAAATCGAAATAGAAGGAAAATGTGAAGAATAAAAAAATAAAAGAATTTCGCCACCTACTTAGTAGAGGAGCATCTATCTCTTGGTCCAGATCGCACGAGAACCTAATCTGAACCGAGGGATTACCTCTTTCGCCAACCCAGGGCCTGAAGCTGTAAGTGAGCTTGAAGAATTTTTTTTCAAAAATATCGAAAAATATTAAAGTACAAAATGACTTTCACGCCATTTTAAAAAAAGGAAAAATAATTTTTTCTATCATTTCTATATGATAAATTTTTGAAAAATTATTCACTTGTGTGTTTACAGTGAAAACTTATTATATTAATATTTAACATTTTTTAGTTAATTAATTAACAAAATTAAGTTTGAATTCATCCCATTGGTTCGAATTTGAAAAGAAAATAACTACAAACTTAAAATGCAAAAAATTGTTAAATTGGAAAAATTCTACTCTTCAAAACAGTAATAAAAATGGGTCTTTTTAATAAAATATTTTAAATAAATTTAAGCTCAAATATAAGGAATTCTTGGATGAAAATTAAGTGCTTCGTTTTTTATTCAAAAATTAGATGGAAAAAAAATTATTACAATTTCATTTTTTTTCTAGTATTTCTCAATTTATAATTTTAATACAAAAATTTTTTTACTTCTCACAAATGCTTCTAAGCTTTTGATTTAATTTGATATCATTAAAAGAAATCATTGTAAGAAAAAAGGAATGTATTGTGATTTTTTTTATAAAAAAAATTATTTTTTATCTCAATATCAGTCAGTATTAAGACGATTCATTTTTACATCACTTTGAAACCAACATCGATATAAAGCGACCATTATTAATAAAGTGGTCCGAGAACATACACCCTTCAGATTTCAAGGTTATATTTGCAGGTACGTGACACAAGATTGAACTTTGATCTGCCCTATCAGAAATCTGGAGATATCCTGTGATGATTTATTACGAAGCTCGGAGTGTTACAAAGGAAGATGAAGAACTTACAAAAGCATTCATTCTCCATGTTTGGGCATGCTGAGCAACGATGTTTATCGTCATCATTGATAATTGGAACTACAGCCTTTTTTTTAAAGAATAGATGAAAATGAAATTATTTCAAAAAGTAAAGAAACAGAGAAAGCAAGAGATATCACATTTTTTTAAAATGTTACATTTCGTATCTCTTTTAATGTAAAATGACTTGTTGTGACAGTTTAGTTGACTCCTGATTGTTCGGTAAATATCATAATCTAAATCTGTTAATAGAGATTTAGCAGACGATTCCTTTTCAGACATTTTATAACTGCTACTATTTTTATTTTGTTAAAAAATTATTAAAAGGTAAAAGCAAACGATTTTTTTCTTTGATAAACATATTTTATTAATATTATTTCGTTTATTTTTTGTATAATAGCTGATGATTATTTGTAAACCTTCTAGAATCTGGCAATGCTTGTAAGATACGTTGTTATGTTGAAAGAATAAACAAGCCGATGGAATTCTAAAATGCTTGGAGTATTATTTTAGTTTTTAAGAATTTAAGATGCTCTGCAAGCTATAATTTGAAGTTTAAGAAAACGAGTAGTTGTCTAGAAAGCATGCAAAACCTGATTATTTATGTCGGTTTTTGAAATGCACCCTGTACACATATATATAGGATACACACACGCACACATAGATCATAATTCACGCACATAATCATAATTCATCAGGTCCATTAGAATTTAAAATGTGAATTAAAGAAGTATTGTAATCCTTAACTGATTTATTCATTTTGGCACTACAATATATAATAATGTAATGATACCTCTTTATCTAATTTAAACTCTAATTATTTTCCTATTTTTAAAAAAAAGTTAAATTAGTCCATGTTACTCTATTTTAATATTTTCTCTTATTTCGTCATCCAAAGCCTACTTCTTAAAATTTAATTCTTTCTAACATACACTCTAAAGAAATGTCTTCATTTCAGTTCTCACCCTATAAATGAAGAGATAAAAATCACCAAAACCCACGATATAACTTCGTTTCTAAAGAAACATAAGTAACTTGATGTGAAAGACTGACCATTTCACCGATTCGCCCGTGCATCAAATGGCATCGAATTTTCGTATTTTTAAATTAAAAGTAAAACTGTTCGTAGACATTTTGTTTCGATACGAAAATAATGAGAATCCTACGAACCTTTTAAATTTTCTTTTTCAGGTTAAAATTGGATTTCTCCCAAAACAGAATTTACAACTTAGTTGGATGGTAGAGATTATTACTAAAGAATTTGAAATCCAATTTTGATTTTTAGTATTTATTATTTCCACGTATATGAAATATTTAAATTTATTATTTTAACGAATATCTTCATTTCAAATTTGCTTGAGTATGAAAAGCAAAATTTTGGAATAATATCTGTACAAGAAACCAATAATTCAAAAACGTGTTGAGCTAGATTGATGAAATTTAGCATGTGGTCTTTACACCAAAGTTTGAACTTAATCCATTCAGAAAATTTGTTTACAACAGCAAACAGTTGTATATATTGAAGTATTGAACACGATCAATACAAAACGAAATGCAAAAACGTTTAAATTGAAGTATTGAACACGATCAATAGAAAACGAAATGCAAAAACGTTTAAATTGAAGTATTGAACTCGATCAATACAAAACGAAATGAAAAAACGTTTAAATTGAAGTATCGAACTCGATCAATACAAAACGAAATGAAAAAAACGCTTCAATTGAAGTACTGAACACGATCAATACAAAACGAAATGAAAAAACGTTTAAATTGAAGTACTGAACACGATCAATACAATACGAAATGCAAAAACGTATTGAGCCATACAGAAGCTGATTACGTTTTAATTCCTGCAGCGTAACTTCATATTATTCAGATTCAATTTTGGACCAAATCTGTCAATGGGTTGACTGCTTGGTCAACCCATTGACATTGACAGATCAACCCATTGCGTTTACATATTCTCATGTATGTAAACGCAATAACTAAAAATGCAATGACTACGATAACTTTAATTTGGCAAGTGATCTTAACACAAAAACTGTAGTTCAATATCAAATTTTGATATCAAATACTCCAACAAAATATCCAAATAGAATATTCGGCTTTTCACTATACTATGAAGCACAAAGAACTCATGTGCGTTTGTAAATAAATGAAGCTGAACACTCGTAGCTTTAAAGGTTTTGCATACGGTCCACAATTTTTAAGCAGAAAAGGGAATAACATCATTATTAGGAAATATGCGAAGAAGTTTCGGAGACATCATTCTCACAGGTTTTAAGACATATTATCTGTGAATTTTTACCACCAAAAACACTGAACTGATTGCGATAATTTTGGTTTTAGACAGCTCTTGACTCCAAGATATGTCTTCAAGGATCCCCTAATATTCTTCTTTTTGAGACAAATTGAAAAAACAAAACTGTATAATGTATTTCCTAAAGAGAAGTCTTGAATCAGAGTTCATCTTTCAAAACCATTGAACCGATTTCGATATTTATCATTTTATTTGAATGGTCTCAAAACACATCTTCAACGGTCGCTTGCTCTCTTTCTCTTACTTTTCTAAGATATTTCAAAAGATTGAAACTGGATCATTCATTCTCCATAAAAAAATTCTTCCGATAAGGTTCGCCAGCCAAAATCACTAAACCGATTTCGAGAAAATTTGTTCCATAAGAATACTATAATCCCAATATGTAAAAATTGGCCAAATCGACATATTTGAAATTTTATTTACTGATTGTGACAAACTTATTCTATTAGGGGTCCCTCCCCCACTGACTTGTTTCTATATTTTTTGACATAGAAAAAGCTTACGACCGCACATGTCGTTACGGCATACTTTCAACACTTTTCAATCTTGGTTTTAGGGGAAATTTACCTATATTTTTAAAAAACTTTTTATCTTGTCGAACATTTAAAGTTCGCATAGGAAACGTTTATTTATCCAAGCTGAGGGTGTTCCACAGGGAAGTATCCTTAGTGTTACCCTTTTTATCCTACATTTTAGTCAGATACTAAACGTATTATCTCCACCCATTCAAGGCACTTTATATGTAGACGATCTTCAAATATCTTGCCAAGGGAGCAATATGCACTTGATTGAGCGGGAATTGCAAGTTACTGTTAATAAACTCGTAGATTGGTGCAATGAAAACGGACATACGATTTCCCCAGAGAAAAGTCACTGCGTTCACTTTTGTAGGAAGCGGGGTATTCATTTGGGTCCTATAATCCGTATTCGAAACGCTACCATCTCTGTGGTTAATCAAACTAAATTTCTTTGTATAATATTCGACCATAAGCTCACTTTCCTTCCACACGTTTTACATCTGCGGAAGAAGTGTGACAGGTCATTAAATATACTCAAGGTACTTTCTAGAACCACCTGGGGAGCAAATTGTACTTCCATGCTCCGAATTTATAAAGCAGTTGTTGATTACGGATGTATGGTGTATGGCACTGCGCGTTCTACCATCTTACGCAGACTTGACACTATACACCATTCTGCTTTGAGAATTTGTTCAGGAGCATTTCGCACCTCACCAGTGAATAGTTTGTATGTTCTCTGTCACCAATTACCACTTAGTTTACGACGCGAAAAATTATCCGCACAGTACTACTTTCGAGTTTTGTCTTTTCCGAAGCACCCCTTGTCTTCTATGACTTTTCCGGATAGTCTTCGGAGACTTCATAATGCTCGACCGTCTCACATCCTTCCCTTCTGCGAGAGAGCTAAATCTATCCTTCATGATTCTGAACTCCATGGTAGGGTAATCCAAACTACTGATCTCTTTTCCTTTCCCCCTTGGGATATTCTCCAAATTTCGTTTTTAAATCCCTTCTCTGGGTTTGGGAAGCAGGGTACTGCTCCTATTGTCTATCAGCATTTATTCAATGCTCATTGCTGTCAGAATGCAAAATACTTAAAAATTTTTACGGATGGTTCGGAGTCAAATGATCATGTTGGTTGCGATATTGTTTTTGATGCCGATACATTCAGTTACCGTCTTGATACTTCTCTTTCAGTTCTATCTGCTGAATTATTAGCAGTTTTTTATGCTCTTCAGAAGATTTCACTCTCTCCTGAGCGCAAATTCTGCATTTATACTGACAGCATGAGTTCATTGAAAATGCTTTCTAATCTCCAAAATCAGGTTCATCCAGTTGCCTTAGAAATCCTGAGACTCTTAAGGACTCTACAAGACAGGGATTTTCAAATACTTTTTTTCTGGATTCCTAGCCATGTTGGAATAATAGGTAATGAGATGGCGGATAGTGCAGCAAAAAATGCGTCTTTGGTTTTGCAGCAAGATATTCCGTACAACGATGCAAAAAATGCCTTTACGCGTCGTGTATACTCATTATGGCAAGAGCCATGGAATAATCAGACGAATAATAAACTCCATTCTGTAAAACCGATTATTTCTTCCTGGCCTTGTTTACCAGTGCGAGAGTTAGATGTCAAATTGGCTAGACTCCGCATTGGCCACACACGTTTTAGCCACAAACATCTTTTATTCGGCAAACGGGCTCCTTTCTGCTCAAAATGCCAAGTGTTTTTAACGGTTTTTCACCTTTTAATTGAATGTCCTAATTTTAATCATCATCGTTTGAGATTTTTTAATGCTTCATCAGTAGATATGCAAATGCTTGTGGGGGAACATCCCTACAAAAACCTTTTTAAATTTTTAAAAGCAACTGGATTTTACCATACTATTTAACATTTTTGTTTTTACCTTGTTTACAATTTTAAGACGTACTGCTTTGAAATTTTATCAGTGTTCAGTGTTATCAGTGTTCTATCCAGTTTTTAAAATTATTTAAATAAAGTCAAAGACTACCTTTTTACCATGTGTCTGGCGCAGTATAGTCAGATATGGCTCTTGCGCCAATAAACGCCAAATTCCACTCCACTCCCACTGAGAATATACAGAGAACTAATTTTTTAAAATGTCTCTCTGAAATGGGTGTGGTTAGAGAAGGGTACTATCGATTTCATTCGATACATTGATCATGTGACAAATGGTGACATTCATTTCATATGAAATAAAAACTGACGAAATCATTAGAGTGAGGGATAAGGACTGTTATTTGATTTTGCTGATTATTTTAAATATACACATAATGGGAGAATGAATGGTCGCCGAAGGCGGCTATTTATGAACGAAAACAGGCGCTTTCACGTGAATTTCTTATTACAAACACGATGACGTTTGTGCGGTCTCCACCCTATGTCATAGCAAAATGACGCTCCGAATCGTGGACTAAAATGGATGAAATTCCCCCTGTTTTTTTTTTTCCTTTTATCTCTATTTCTTCTAATAATCTTTGAAGGATCGGAGGTCAAAGACGTGACGTAAAAAACAGCACGTTATCGCATCATTTTTTCACTCTCATCTGCCCGAACGAGCAGTGCGTAAACATCGTGATAGTTCTATCGCCCGCGCCTATCTGGTGAACGTTCGGTTGATCTGACCTTCGAATAGAGTCTAGAGAGTGGAATTTCTCTTCCCGCCGTTTTTTTTTTCTCTAATTATTTTCGTTGGGTGTAATAAGTCTCATATATATTAGAAGATGTGCTTGTCTAGACGGGCTGTTACTCTGTTAATAATATCTGGGATATGATTGCCACATACAGCCTGAGTAAAAACTTTAAGGCCAGTAAAAATTTTTGAGAAAATGTAAAATGAAATAAAATGTATTCAAATAATATTAATTATTAAAGTTTATTGATAAGAAATAAATGCCATAAACATAATTTGTAAGTACATAATTATGAGAAACATGTGGTTATTTAAAAAGTTAGTATTTCTGCCTGAGTAAAAACTTTAAGGCCACCAGTCATTTTTTTAAAAATAAATATAATATAATCGTGTAATTACCATTGCAACTACTAGCTTGTGACAACGCTGCAATTTTCATATTTGTCATACGTTTCTTCGAAGTATTGGTGATCTTTGTGAAGATGGCGATGGGTAAGAAGTTAACTGATCGTGAGAGAGGACAGATCGAAGCTTTGTCTTCAACAGGAATGAGTAGTCGTGCTATTGCGATAAAGATAGGAAGATCAAAGACTGTAGTCAACAATTTTTTAAAATTGAAAGACAATTATGGTAAAAAGAATACTGGGAGAAGACCTAAAGCTTTGTCCCCGCGTGATGAAAGAAGAGTTTGCCAACTTGCATCTACTGGAAAATACTCAACCAGGAAACTGATTTCGACGACAGGTTTAAAAGTTTGTCAAAAAACGATTTATAACTCAATTAGAAGGTCTGGAAGGTTCACTTATACAACAAATTGACGAAGCCTCAGTTACTGCAGAGACACAAAATAGAGCGTTTGAACTTTGGCCAGAAAGTCATGACCTGGGACAACCAATGGATAGAAATTATTTTTTCTGACGAAAAAATATGGAATTTGGATGGACCAGATGGCTGGAATTTCTACTGGCATGATATAAGAAATGAAAAAGAAATATTCTCCAAGCGCCAATTAGGTGGAGGGTCTGTCATGACTTGGGGCTGTTTTGCTTACAATGGTGTGGGCTCAATTGCATTCGTTTCAGGTAGAATAAATTCACAAGGATACCAAAATGTCCTAACAAATTATCTTTTGCCAAATGCCGAATGTCTTGCTGGAGAAAATTGGAAATATCAGCAAGACAATGCATCGATCCATTCGAGTAACAGCACAAAAATTTGGTTCCAAGTCAACAATGTTGAAACTGTGAAATGGCCAGCTAGATCACCTGACCGCAACCCAATCGAGAACCTTTGGGGTGACTTAGCAAGAAGAGTTTATGCAAATGAGAGACATTTTACATCAACAACAGAGCTGAAATTTACTATCGAAGATGAATGGTATAAAACCGACCCCACCCTTTGTCAAAAACTCGCCTCATTAATGAAAACAAGAATATTTGAAGTAATTCGAAGAAATGGCTCCTACACAACCTTCTAAGAATTTGCAATTTTTTTCTTATATGTTATTTTCTATGTTGGCCTTAAAGTTTTTACTCAGGCTCAAATATTCATCTGTATGTTCTGTAATATTTTCTAATAATAAAATATTTGCAAATTAATTTTTCTACTTTTTTTACATTTATTTAAACTCAATAATTATCTATCAAATGGTATTTTAATTCCTCAGTTTATATGTTTCCATTTTCTCAAAAAATTTTACTGGCCTTAAAGTTTTTACTCAGGCTGTATTAGCGAAGTAAGCTGTAATGAGATCCCATGCATATTGGCAGAGTGCTTGGGAAATAAAAAATATATATATATTATCCATCACTAATATATCTATCATCCAAAAATATCTATCCATAATATTCAGGAGCATTCAGATGAAAACTAATCGGTCAAAGTGAGTAGTGATCTATTAACAGAAAAAAATGCAGTGCCGAAAATCTAAAATAAAAAAAAAAAATGCTAAAAGAAAATTTTAACAATAATCTGCAATTTTTATCTGTGAAGAGAGAATGTAATGAATCAGCCTATATATCAATAAAAATAATAATAATAACAACAATAATAAAATTGCAGACTTCAGTTCATCAATCTTTGCTATCTAATCATGTTTAATTTTATTTCTACATCGATAAATATGTAAATTTAAATATAAAAACCCTATTTCAGTTACTAGGCGTCCAAACAGAAATTGTGATTTTGCATCCAATAATAACGCAAACGAAAGGAGTGGAGATATTTTTAAATACACTCAGCGTTACAGACGGAGGTGGAAGATTATATATACTGATTCTTACTACAAAACTTTTGGTATCCATATTTTTACAGAATATTATTGAAACAAATGTAGACTATACAGCATACACTTATCTACAGAGTATTATTGAAAAATATACAGACCATCTGGTATCCACTTTTCTATGGCATATTATTGAAATAAATGCAGACCGCTCGGCCTCCATGTTTCCATACAACGTTATTGAATCAAATAAATAACCATCTGGCATCCACATTTCTACAGAGCATTATTGAAATAAATTCAGACCGTCTGGCATCCACATTTCTATAGAGTATTATTGAAATAAATTCAGACCGTCTGGCATCCACATTTCTACAGAGTATTATTGAAACAAATTCAGACCGTCCGGCATCCACATTTCTATAGAGTATTATTGAAACAAATTCAGACCGTCTGGCATCCACATTTCTACAGAGCATTATTGAAATAAATTCAGACCGTCTGGCATCCACATTTCTATAGAGCATTATTGAAACAAATTCAGACCGTCTGGCATTCACATTTCTATAGAGTATTATTGAAACAAATTCAGACCGTCTGTCATCCACATTTCTATAGAGCATTATTGAAACAAATTCAGACCGTCTGGCATCCACATTTCTATAGAGTATTATTGAAACAAATAAATGAACGCAATAAGACATAGAGAGATCTGACGAATTACACTTGAAGTGTTAATATTATTCTATTACTTTATTATTCATAGAATTTGTATTTCTCACAAACATATTTATTTGATAATTAGAAAAATAAAATGTTTTCATTAACTTGCTTGTGATCCGTCCTTAGTAGCTTAAGAGCTCTGAGCAATTGCAAAGACGCATTAGTAGTAAATCCGCCACTGGATGTATACCAAAAAAAAATTGCAATTGACAGAATATCTGGCCATGAAATTCTGACGAATTGTATGAATCAGAGCTTCTTGATATTAAAAACGGTCGCTTTTAGATATTAAATTGAAAACAGAAAGTGAAATACAGAAACAGATAGATTGATTTTAGCTTCACTGCCCAAGGCCGGATTAAACTTTTCAAGGGCATTTCGGGAATACAAATTTCCGCTCTAAGCTTTCTAAGCCAAATACTTTTGTATCGATCTTATTTTATAATATTTATATATGTTGCTTTAAGCATCAAATTTTGACAAACATAGATATCAAAACACCTAAATGTGGATAGATTTCTAAAGAGTTGGCTTCAGTATCTCGAGTGCCCGCAACGGAGATTTAAAAATAATTTCAAACAAAATAGTAAAAAAAAGACAACTTTTAAATTTTTTTTCAATAAAGTTTAAATAATTTTCAATAATAGGATCAGGCATTTCTTTAAAATTTAAAAACCACCACAGTTTCTTAGAATCATAAAAGAATTTAGTATAAAAGTTGTAAGTGGAATTAGGAATATTATTAGATGAGTTTTCTAAAATGGATATAGCAATATTTGATTTTAATTTTATTAAGTTTGATTCCATGGCTTTTATAATTAAGTGAGAACGCGAAATTAAAATACTTTTAAAATACCTCAAAAAATATCGAAGGCTGGAGGTCTCTTAAAATTGTGTGATCCCTAAGCAACTGCCTATTTTGATTATTTCATATTTCGGTCCTTTGAATATGATCCGTATGAGGAGATATGATTATATCGTCAAAAGTAAGAAATCGGCATCAAGATTTTGATAAATTGTTCGCTTCAAAATTTTATGTGTAAAAATACCATTTTTATGGATTTAATGCAAAAGAAAATCTGTAGAAATTAACTAAAACTAAACAGAAAATGATAAATAGATGTAATTTGGTTTAGTCTCGATACAAACATTAAGGTTTCTCAAGATTTTAGATCATATATGTCAGTCTATCTATTTCATATAAACACGATGATTGAAAAATGCTATCATCGTTATGATTGAAATGAAACACATTGATTTGATACCAGGATTGCTCGAGTGTCTCGAATTTTGAATCGCATCCTATAGTGATTTGATTGACTTTCGGTTTGTCTATTCTTCGCATATGAGGATGATAATTTAAAACCGCAGTGAATGTTCAAAGCAAATTTATGTGCTCTTTAGTTCAATTTTGTAGATATATATAGGATTCTTGCATTAGTAGACTCGATTAAAGGTAAGAGGTACTGTTTTAAATGTATATCTGATCTTGTTTCTTATGGTACTGTTTATGCATACTGGAATAGTACCCGGATGCTTTAGGTATTATTACAATTATATAATATTGATTATCTGCTGAGTTAATGGTAAGAAAAATAATTTTGCAGTTAGTTCAACTATATGCTGAAAGGATGCAAAGAATTAGCATTTTTTACTGAATCTATCGTTTCAGCCTTGGCGAATTATTTGGCGATAAAACCCTGGCATGCGGCTATTGGCAGCCGATACTTAGATAATCGATTCTGAGTCGTTGATTTCTAAATTCTGAGTGTTTTTTTTTCTTTCAAAAATCAATTGAAACAAAAATTTGTGATATAGCTACAGTCAGAAAATCTCATACCAAATATAATATATTTAACTCATTTTGTTTTTAAATTACCGCGTTTATATGTTTCTGAAACTATAGACTGACCGAAGGTCAACTGTTTGTTGTATATGGCTAAAAATTTAACAGGTTTCTACACAATAGACGTTAAATCTGTGCACCCAATTTTATTTATATAGTTCTCTTTGTTTTGTAAAGAGCGTGCTAACTTATATTCAAATAGTCGGACAGTCAGACTTTCTCTTAAAGGAATTTGTCCGAAATTTGATAGAAATCTATAAATGTGATTGCAAGCTTGCATACCAAATTTCATTTGTCTAGCTCTAAGCATTTTTGAGTTATCTTTGTTACAGACAGACGGACATTTTCCAAAAATATGTTTTCGGAACTCATGGAGGTAGGTCTGAAACATAAAGATTCGCAAACTATGCAGTTCGAATTTTTTTGACGATTACTATACTTTATACTATATATACGAGAAAGTAAAAACAATGAAGAGACAGTTGATTAATGCGCGCAAACGTATCTACAGTGACTTACAACCTTCAAAAAGGTTTGCAAATATCACTGCTTACGAAATTAGAATTATAATTAGAATAAATGTCTAAACTGATCTAAAAGTAAAACTTACTACAGTTTTATGTATTATTACAAAATGCAGGTGAGTTATTTTGTAATGAAGGCAATTTAACAACTCAAACCATATCCGGTTACAAAATACATAATATCTGTGATAACATTAACAATAACTGGCTGTCCCAGGCAGCTGAATCAGCGCCCTCAAGGTCTGAAAAACTTCAGAAAAGGCAATGAGTCAATGAATATGCTACTAATGAATATTTCTCCCATCTGTATTTTGTATATATGTTGCGGTCGATTTGATTAATCGATTATGATTAATAATAATCGGACAATGTGATGAATCAATTAATCAGTTTTACCGGCAATTATTTATACTAACTCTTCAATGCGATAAACCAGTTAATAACTTTTGCGATTTAGTATTAATAACCAATTAATTACATTAACCACATCATATGCATTCTTCAAATTACTATTTTAAACTTTTCCGTATACAGTGTAACCTTAATAAGTAATTATCATACTGATAATTTAATAAGTAATTATCATACTGATAATTTAATAAGTAATTATCATACTGATAATTTAATAAGTAATTATCATACTGATTAGATTAGTTATCTAAAGCGATTCCAACCACAATTAGGCATTTAATTTTTCGTATACATAATTATCCTATCAGGACTAACTTAAGCTCAGTGTATTCGGTATTCTTCAACTCATTTAAATAGGTCATGCCAATAAGTTTTTAATAAAAAGCAAAAGCGCAATGTGCGATGAGACCGTAGCATCTTGGTCGGTAGTTTAGAATACTGTATTTTATTTATCACAATTAATTTTCTAAAAAGTATGAAATTTCTAAAGAATTATTTTATATGATATTGCAAATCTAAAAGTTCTCACAAGAATATTCAATATTTCTTTAAAATAATTAAAAAAGACCACAATTAAATTTAAAGGTAATGGTATTCTGAAAACTCTACAAAAAACGAGAAAATTACCTGTTTAGATATTATTTTTGTTAATATTAAACGAAGTTTCCAATAATTAAACGAAGACGCCTTCCTGAATTTGTTTCACACATTTGATTGTTCTTCACAATTATCTAACAAATTTTTTTATTTGTTCCATGGCAGGATCATTTCTGAGAACTTATAAATTAGGTACAACTAATCTTTATCTTTGTTTCGTTTCATTAACATTTCGATTGGAAGGCACGCTGAATTAATTTTGGACAAAATTCTTTATTTTGGACCATGATCGGATGACGAAGATGATACCAGAGTTAGATTCTCTTCAAATTTGGTAACCGTATAAGTAGAAGAGGAGAACACATAAAACATGGTCTTAAAATAGCACCTAAATCATGCAGATATCGATGATCTAAATCTTTTTTTTCTCCTTTGCAACAAGAAGAATCCTTCCGAAAAGAAGAGAACTGCCGATTTGAAGGGAAGTGTCACGGAGTTCTTGAACTGAAGGTTCTTAACCTCCGTACATAACAGGTGAATAGAGTAATAGCATGGCAATGACGGAAGAAAAGAAGCAATGACATTAGAAAAATTCATTAATGTTCTGAACGGGAAAAATGTCTGATGAAAAAGCGAGTATTTTAGTTATTAGATACACATTAACATAACACAAATAGGGCATTTTCTTAATGAATGATTGATTCTGACCTACATAGAAATGTATATGCTAATTGATTATCAGTTAACTAATATCACCTTGGAACTAATTATGTTTATCAATGGATCTTCCAGTTTTGCCTAATCCAAGGGGAAAAATTCATAAATATCCTGGAAGTGCATCGTTTTGTTTGCAGTAGAGAGTGCAATAAATTTGACGCAATAAAAGTATAGGGAAAAAAACATCCTCAGTGATAAACTGATTTGAAAAAAGCAAAATCATTAGGTATGTTTACGATGAAGGGGGAAAACGTATTTTGCTCGAATTTCAAATTATGGGAAAGAAAGTGCGTACGAAAAAACGTGCAAAAGAATCAGATTCACATGTCTTATGAAACATTCCTCATTAGGTGTAATTTAAGAAAGCAAATTATTCTATCCTGTGAAGTTAAGCCTTAACCAAACAAAATTAACATAAAGTAAGTAGTTTGTAACAGTCGTGCATGACATGAACAGCATCATGCTAGTTCCACTTTTCTGTCCCCAAAGCGAATTCAATCCACTTTGTCTTTAATAACGATTAATTTTCAAAAGTTCAAGAATTCTTAATTGAATCAGAAGTGAATTCTTCTTTCGACTTTTTCATACAATTGGATGAACTAGTACTTTTTTTCCCTTCTCATTTTATCCTCTTCTCTATCTTCTAAAAGTATAATCTAGGTGGAGTAGTCTAAGAAGGAAGATGGCAAACCCTCGAAAGGCATTGCAATCCGCAAGCGTGAATGCGTATGTTCATCGACTTCCGCGTGTACACAGCACGGCGGGTTTCGGGTCACATAAAAAAATGACGTAAACATTATATGACGGAAAATATAATGACGCAAACATTATATTATGAAACGTGTAATTTGAAATTGCCTTTTTATTCAGCGATTAGATAGAATATTTGACATAGATCTATGTTTTTGTGCACAAGACAGCATTCCAAATTTCATTTATCTAAATTGTTACGTTTTTGAGTAATCACATTTACAATCAATTGCTACCTTTTGGACAAATTTTATGCTTGCTTTAAATACTCATCTGTAATTCTGATAGTAACTTTATAAGCCACACTTTATCTGTATAATTCTTTACTTTTATAAAATATCATGCTTACAGTAAAGGGGTGAAACACATAAATGAACCTTTTTTTGACGAATTTCGCAAAAAATTTGAAAGATATCTAGAGATTTAACTCCAAAACTGAATATAAATTTCATCGTTTCCTTGCGGTTTTGAGTTATCATATTCAGCAAACAGCTAAAATAACTTTAAAAATACATTTTTCGGACTCTGCAAGGTCTGAGACAAGGATGTTAGATAGAACATTGAAATTGCATTTTTCGAAGATTTCGATCTACTTGTCTTCGATCTACTTCGATCTTAACCGAAAAGTGAAAAAAAAAATTAATAAGTTGATTTTAATTATTAAATTATTTAATTAAAATATTTAGTAAGTTGATTTTTATTATTAAATTATTTAATTAAAATATTTAGTAAGTTGATTTTTCTTGTTAAATTATTTAATAAAAATATTTAATAAGTTAATTAGTTAATTTTATTGTTGATTCATCTTAGTAAACTAACTATTCTTGGCGACCAACTCATTCGCCATACAAAAGGATTTCCTGGTTGCTAAACTATAAACATGCATTGCATTTATTTAAAACTTCATTTAATCGTTAAAAAAGAAAACTATGCACCTGATAGAATCAGTCTAACACAAATTACTGTGCGAGCAAATTGCATAAAATTATTACACACGCAAATTAAAAAAATGTATGTGCTACGAAGTAAAAACGAAGTGAATGTTGAAAATGAAAATTCAGCTTCGGGCTAATATTTAAAAAGAAAGCAATTTTATTTCATCTTAATTTTAACACTGTCAAAAGCGTGAAATTGGATGTTTTGCAGTAACAATGAAATTTTTTTGAATTTCATTATAATATTAGAAGTATTGTTATAGAACGAATTCCGAATTAAATTTTAAACTTTATTTAAGGATAGAGGCATAAAATATTATTGCGCTTTAAGACTGCGCAAATAATATTTTAATGAGTTACGATTTTCGAAAGATAGAGCTGAAAAAAAACCCAAAAAGGTTGCTTAATTTTTAATTACTCATATATTAATCCTTATCAATCGTTAGATTTTTCTACATATCATAGATAGCAAATCACTGTTACGTGAGAGATGACTTACGATCATTAAGAGAAAATTCATTTTTGATCTTTGAATAATGACAGCTACAATACTTTTTATTTGAATAGCTGGTGTGAAAATTTCATTGTGACAGGTCAAAAACAGTAGATCTCTCTTCTTTTATATATATATGAAATGATATTTCTTTATTTAATTTAAATCTTAATTAAGTTCCTAATTTAGTAATCTTTATTTAACCCATGTTAACTTAACTCTAAAATGTTCCTGATCCAATTCCCACTTTTTTTTACATTAATCCTAATACACACTTCCGTGATTCCGTGGTTCCCATTCGAAGAGCGAAAGGATAAAAATCCATTCATACATACTTTTAAATGATACCTTGGATTCTTCTGTTAAAGCCGACCTGTGTAAAAAAAAAGAAAATCCCTATTAAATTCTCTTAGTAAAGTCATTGAAGGGAAAATTTCTGTTTCTTCGCTCTTGTAAAGCGATTTAAACAGGCTTCATTTGATCATCGCTTCGCTCTTGTACAAATTATGACTCCCTTTGTGAAATATATTGAAGTTAAAATTTCAAAAGTTTCTTTTTTTCGGCTACTCATCTGAAAAATATTTGTGTGCGCTTGCATACGTTTTCGTGAACCTTATCCGGCAATCCTCTTGATTGGATTTATAATATCTATCTATTATTTTTTTTGTGTTACCTAAGCCTAACCTAAAGAACTAATCGGTTAGATCTGAATTCGATTTGTGCAATTCTTTAACTGAATTTATTCTATGATTTTTGCGAAATTCATTGGATACGTAGATACGTATTCCGATATTTTACACATGTGTACTAATAGTAAAAGAAAGATACGGAGAAATATATGGATGTATATTTAAATTTTATATTTAAATTATGCATTCTTTTTAAATACACCATAAAAAATATTATTATTTTATTCAAATATAATATATATTAAAAGAAATTTGCAGAATTTAAAACTACATTTTCTATTTCTTGAGAGACACATTCAGTAAGTAAACATTTGGACATTGTCATAATTATTCGAGCTGAAAGATTATACATGGAGATATATAAATTTGTTGAGTGTGAAAACCGTCTGTAAAAAAACATTTTCAAAGTCTGTAATAGACTATTTTCCCAGACATCCTTCGTATTTATTTACGTCACACTTTTCACAGACTGTCAGAGTGCATTAATAGGCATTTTTGTCTGGAATAGGCATTTATTTTTTCTTGTCATCTGTTTTAGACAGACAACGAAAAATATTTTATTTAAGACTTTGTCTGCTTTTAATTCATTTCAACATTATTTATTTACATTTCCTGCAAAATTTTTTCCTTAGTTCAAGAAATTGGCATCTGTTCAAAAAAGTATGCACTGAAATCCAGCTTAACATAAAATCTCTTATTTCTTTTGAACGTTAAAAATTTTATTTCATTGACGTAAAAAGTAACATTCTTCATAAAAGTTCCCTTCTAAAAAAAGTCAAATTTTTCTGGGAAATGGCTTGGATTAACGATTTAGCCATTGCCGCACTAAAAGAGAATGACGGTTTTAAAATCGCGTCTAGGAATACGCTTTTAATTTCTCCTAGTATACTTTTATAAAATATTAAAGAGGAAATATTGTAATTATTAAAAAACCCAAACTCGAAATTTTGACGGAATTACATTTCAGAGCTCCTTAAGTTCGAAAAACATATTTTTGATATTATATTTGTCTGTCTGTTTGCGGACACGATAAATAAGAAAGAATTCAGCTAGAAATATGAAATTTGGTCTTTACCCCAAATTTATAGTTTTCTGACAAATTTTGAGCTATATCCCTTAAGAGAAAGAATGGGCCGCGGTGGCCTGGTAGTAAGGTCTCGGCCTCAGAACCAGAGGGTTTCAGGTTCGTGGCCCGATTCCATCGAAGAACCGTCGTGTAGGCGGGTTTGGTACACGTCAAAACCGTCCGGGCTAACGTCCCCCGCTGTTGTGGCATGGTGTGGAGAAGGGGGTGCCAGCTCAGGTGTCGTCCTCGTCATCTGACCGCGGTTAAAAAGGACGATGTCCGTCCCACAATAGCCACAGTGTTGCTTTAAAACTGTACTTTAATTTAACTGAACTAAACCTTTGAGAGGAAGTCTGTCTGTCCGGCTGTACGAATATAAGATAATGCGGTAACTACAAAACGAAGAGATTTATATGGATAAGATTTGGTACACGTATTTAACATCCAAAGAGGTAGATGCCTATTAAAAATTTAAAATCAAATTCTTCAAGCGTCTGATCAGAAGTATGCAAACTTTCAGAAGTATGTAAATGTAATAACTCAAAAATAGAATGACTTAAATATATGAAATGTGTTATATGATTTTGTGCATTCTAATTTTGGAATCCATCGTTCGAAAATACGTATCAAAAATACCCATTCGGCGTTCTGGTTACCGGGCGTATTTCACCGTATTCGAACGATTATTTGCTAAATATTGCATGCTAATAGTAACAGTTGTTCACCAATAGCATGAGATTCATAGTACCCAAGTACATTTATTAAAGTATGCGAGAAAGTTAATGGGGGGAGCATTCCCGCTGCTTTACTTTCTTGTAATTAAAGTATACAAAAGGAAAATATTCTAATCATCCAAAAATTCGAACTCAATATTTTAACGAATCTTGACATTGTTCAATTCGAAAAATATATTTTTAGAATTATATCTGTCTCTGAACACAACTCAAAAATGTTTTGAGCTATACGAATAAAATTTGGTAAAGTATGCCACCTTTGCACTCAATTTGCAGATTTCAGTCAAATTTTAAACGAAATACATTCACGAGATGTCACTCTAAGTAGCTACTCGAGTGTAGGTGAACATGATAATAAACAGTAAAGAAATGGACATAAAAAATCTGGTGCCCATTTTATGCATCTAATATGCAAATATTGATCAAATGTTGAACTGTGTACCAACGGGTTGACCATCTGTCGGTCTGCACTTCTGTATGTATGCAAACATGGTAGCTCCAAAACACAACGACTTGGATAAATGAAATTTGGTGTGCATTTATAGTATTTATTTTAGAGATTAATATTCATTAGATTATATTATAGATTATATTCAAAGATTCATAGATTATTATTCATAGATTCATAGATTATTATTCATAGATTCATAGATTATTATTCATAGATTCATAGATTATTATTCATAGATTATATTCATAGATTCATAGATTATATTAATTAGATTATATTCATAGATTATATTAATTAGATTATATTCATAGATTATATTAATTAGATTATATTCATAGATTATATTAATTAGATTATATTCATAGATTCATAGATTATTATTCATAGATTATATTCATTAGATTATATCGATTAATATTTTAAATCACATCTATTAAATGAATGACCATCTGTTAGTTTTCAGTTCCGCATACTTGTAAACTCGATATCACTGGCACCTTCATTAGGAAATACTCTAGAAAGTTCAGCGTAGACCATTTTCGCTGATTTATTCCTTTAAAAAGTCAAAACACATTCAATCAATGATCAAATTATAACTACATCAGTTAGCATTTTATGCATTTTTCATTTATACATGCTATGTTGCTACTTTCTTTACTTTTAAGTATATAGAAAGTAAGCCTGCTAAGTATTGTATTCTAAGTATAAAGAAAGTATTGTACTCGAGATTTTGACGAATCTCCACATTTCAAACCTCTCTGAGTTCGAAAAACACGGTTTCGATTTTATGTCTCTCTATTAGTGACAAAAAACACTAAAACGATTTTTGAGTTAGGTTAAATTTGGCAGATGGTCTTTGCACCAAATTAGTAGATTTCCATTATGTTTTGGGCAAAATCTATTTAGAGAGAAATATTTCTATCCGTTTGTTCAAATATAAGTTAACACAATAATTACAAAACGAAGAGAGCTAGATGGATAAAATTCGGTACACATTTAACTGTTGTAGAAAAATCCAGCAAGGTTCAATTGGTCTGTACCTTCAGCAATATGTAAATGCGATGACCTAAAAGCGCCTTTTTTTGGGAGGGGGGTTGCGATAGATTGAAATTGAAATTGGGCACATTGATAGAATTATAGCCCCAAAAATCACATACAATTTTTCATGTATCATCATTGAAATTTTGTGTTTGCATGCAGACAAACATACAAATACAATTCTAACAATGTCTTTTTCGTATACAAGGGATTCGACAAAATCTCGAATTCGAATCTTCTGACGATTACAATACTTACTCTTTGTGTATTCTATTAACAAGAAAGTCAAGTCACGTGAACGAGAAAGAAGAATCCAAAATAAAGAAAACAAATTAATTTCATGTTACAGACAACCGAATTAAACAATACGGATAATAGATGACATTATTAAAGCGTTGACTCCAGATAAGGAAACGACTGACAAACCAGACAAAAGATCGGTCAAGGCTTCTCGGAATCACCTAGATCAAAGAATCTGTCGAGGAAAAAAGGGTGATTCTAATCACTCCGGGCGCACATGACTAAGGCATGATGGTGAATCGACGTAATCACGGCTTTCGAAAAAAAAAGGAGGAATCTATCTCGTTGTGATTATGTCCGGAACTTTCTTGGAGGAAGGAATCTGGAAAGGTGCAAGAATGACTAATTGACTAATGCGTTCAGAGTCAATAACATGGCGCACCGCCACGGGAGGTGTGTGTGTGACGCACTTGTAAGTTACGGGAGATCATCTCATTTGGGAAGATTACGAAATGGAGTGGGTGTGCCTTGAACTTATTTCGGAACGTCATCGCTCGTTTTGAGGTAATTGGAATTACGTGGCTGAATAATTTCCCGTAATGCGGTTGAGGAATGTTAATTGAATTTCAATCATGTTTTTGCCGTTAACGGGGTGCCGTGCTGGCCTGGTGGTAAGGTCTCAGGTTCGGAACCGGAGGATTTCAGCTTCTAGGCTCGATTCCATCGAAGAACCGTCGTATAAACAGGGACGTTAAATCCGTTGGGGCCAAATGTCCTTCCACTGCTGAGGTGTGGAAGTTTGGAGAGGGGGGTGCCAGCTCAGTTGCCGTCCGATTCATCTGATCGCGGTTCAAAATCAGGAAGTCCGTCCCAAAATATCACTAGTGTTGCTTTAAATCGGGACGTTAATATAACTAAGTTGCTGTTGTTACGAGGTAAGGCTCATCGAAACTTTCTTACATAATCCCTACTTCGGTGTTGTTCCGCCCATCCCTCACGCATAAAAATTGTAGACCTTCAGCAAGCTCATGGGCCTCTCTAATGCTTAAGTTTTATTGTTTCGGCAAATGAGAGGTTTGCAGAGCTTTAACAATCATAATTCGTTCCCAAATCATACTTATAATGCGAAACACACGTTAAGAGAATCGGTTTTTTTCCTATAAAAATCCATCTAAAATAGACCAATACGTTCCATTCCGAAAGAAAAGTATTCCACCAAATTTAATATAATGTATTATTTATAATGCATGCTTTTTTCACTTGAAATATGTTGAAATACAATTATCTTTTGCTACGTTTCAAAATGTGTCGATAATGAGACACAACGTTATCGCTACATGAATTTGTCGAGCGTATAGCCTTATCAAACTGATGATTCTCAAAATACGAAGCAACAATTTCCAATCCTTTCAGTGTCTCCCATACTTCATTGGAAGGTTATTGCATTGTTCAGCTTATTATTTCCTCCTCTCCTGACCACATCTCCTCAGCAGCATTTTGATGTGACACAGAATGCAGCTTCTTAGGTTCTTTTATAGTGCTGCTATTCCACCAGCTCATCAATATCGCTTCCATCCACATTTCGTCCCATAAACTTGACCAAAAGCAGAATGTCATTGATTAAGACTCCACGGGCACTTGCTCAATCTCCTGGAGGTCACTTTGATTATACGGCCAAACATGTCCAATACTCCATGTGCATATAATGGCTCTCTTCACGTGATCCAATTCAGCACGTAACATCACGATGCTTTCTCACCATTCATTAAACCAAATACCACTTATTAAACGCGTAACTTTTTTTAGATCTTGTTTTGGTCGTTATGCAAGGTGCCCATTAAACGAGGTTTCGCTGCATAGTGAAATATCGTTTACCCATTTTTGAAGGTTTTTTTTTTTTTTTTTTTTTTTTTGCTGATCGATTTAGATCAAATTTTGATTACGGAGCTACAATTTTAGTTATTAATTTACATACCAAATTTCATTTATCTAGATGTTACTACAACAAAGCTAGACCAACAGATAGTCATCTCTTTAATGAACTTTGATGCTAAATTTGATACGTATTTACACTTTAGATGCCAAAACTGTGTACAAAATTTTATTCAGCTAGAGTTTTTATGTTGTAGTGAAAGCTCATAAGCCAGTTAACAGCTACGCTGCATGAGCAATTGCTTTTGTATCGTGGTCATGTTACTGGGCTGCGAACTACAAGGTCCAAGGTTCTATTCCCGCGCATCTAAATCCGCTATAATGGTGACCCAGACGTGATCCTTCAACTTTCGTACAGCTGTTGTGGCGCCATCAATCCACAGCAAACCAAAGTATCCACTATAATGTTTTGCAGTCATCGTATTCACTAACTCTCAGATATACATAATTCCTATAGATGGATTTCGTTCAAAATTTAACAGAAGTCTGTTGTAGACACCATATACCAAATTTCATTATTCCATCAAAAATCGTGTTGAATTATCATATTCAGAAAGATGCAAATACAATTCCAAAAATATGTTGAAACGTCTGAAACGTTCGTATAGAAATTTGATTACCTTTGCCTGTTGTCATTCGATAATAAGTAAAAAGGGCGATTTGTGTGCCACGTACATTAGTTAAAGTTTTATATATAAAGATTTTATCCAAAAATTAAGTTTATAAATAATTATAAAGAGTTTATTTTGTTATGAATAAATTAGAAATTTTTATGTTTTATCATTGTAACGTATAAAAAAACAAATAGCTTATAATAATTAAATGAATAATAAAATGCAATGGTTTTCCAATGAATTAGATTTAAGCCAGAAATCCTTGAAATGGAAGCCTAAACTTTATTTTATTTTAAACGTTTGTTGTGATATTTGGAGATTTCGCTTTTATCCGTTTATAAGAATAAATATAATACAATCGAGAAGCATTACATCGAGAATAGAAAAATATTCGGGTGTTTCCTTGACGTCACAGGAAAAAAGGAAGTCTATCATTGGTCGAGTTGGACAAATAAGCCGAAGGCCAACGCTTTTTAAGTTCATTTTTATTCCCTGTTTGAAACAGCTGTCAATTGCAGGAAACCATGAATTGTTCTGTGTTGCCAACGTGTTTTACTTCAGAGTACAATTGTACTCACTTAAATGAACATCGCGATGCCATCAGAAATTGTTTGATTACTCTAGGAAAAACCTTGAATACTTTCAAAAAAGCACATAAATTTGATTATGAAATAAATCATAATGGGTGGCTTCAGTGAAAATAAAATAAAATATTTATTATGCCAGGAAAGAATTAAAGCTTAGATCTATGGCTTTTAATTTTTGTTTTGTTTTGTTTAAAGCTTATTATTTTTTGAAATTTTTGCCAAAATGAATCCGTTTAACTTACATTTTAAAATAAGGCTTTATGTAAAATATAATTTTTTTGTAATTTAATTAAATACTTTATTTTGAAAACCCATTTAAAACATTTTTATACATAAATTCTGTCTTCGTCTCTAAGCATTTCCCATAGACGTTTTTATTGTATGTAGCTGAGATTTATCATATTTCAATCATATTCAAATAGCATTAAATTATTTCATCAAAATAATTTAATGCTATTTGAATTAAAGCTTATATCTATGGCTTTTGATTTTTTTTTGTTTTGTTTGAGGCTTACTATTTTTTGAAATTTTTGCAGAAATGAATCCGTTTAGCTTACATTTTAAAATAAGACCTTATGTAAAATATGATTTTATTGTAATTTAATTAAATACTTTATTTTGAAAAACTATTTAAAACCTTTTTATGTACAAATTCTGTCTTTGTCTCTAAGCGTTTCCCATAGACGTTTTTATTGTATGTAGCAGAGATTTATCATATTTCAATCATATACAAATAGCATTAAATTATTTCATCAAAATGATACATTTATTTCATATAACTAATTAAATAACTTAATAAGATTGGCAAGAAAATTTACGAATCTATTTTTTTATGATTCTTATTGTAAATCTAACTTTAATTATTTTTAATATTAAATTTATGCAAAGTATTAAAAGTTAAAAAAATTAAAGTCAATTAATAAATCAATTTCACTCACAGCAGCGAAAATAGCTGCATCACATGCAAAAGTTCGAAAGAAAAAAGTTACAACAACATGAATTCCTGTTTGCATACGTTTCATCATTTTAACAAATAATAATAACTTATAAAGATAAACTTATAGAAATTCCTAACGAATGCTAGGTATAGGATACTTCAATTATCTTTGAACTTGGTATCATTTACTGACTCCGTAACAAAGTAGTGACATTGGCGAAAGATATAAAGGTTCTGGCTAGGGATTGCAATACCGGTATACCGGGATACCGAATACCGGTATTTTGAGCCATTTGTACAATTTTGTAATACCGGTATTCACAAGTTTAAATACCGGTTTTTCGGTATTTACTAGAAATTTTTAAAATTGTCTCCACTATATGTTCTGGGATCGCCAACATAGCAAAATAGTATACGTTTTTGTTTTTATGTCTCCCTAACGGGCGAAATTAATTAGCTAATTAATGGCTTAATTAATTGCTTCAATCTAAATTAGCGAAACATGGATTATCCCTGAAAGAAGATATTGTATCCATAACGACTAATGGAGCAACAGTTATGAAAAAAGTTGGAAAGTTGATTGGCACAAATCAGCAGTTGCGCTATGCACATGGAATTCAATTAGGAGTAATAGATGTATTATACCAAAAAAATAAAGAACAGAAGAATCCAAATACTGTAGATATAGAAACTTCGGATTCCAACTTAGAAGAGACCTATCAAGCCTAACATATCAAGAATTGCTTCCTATAATTTATGAAGTTCGAAAAATTGTTAAGATATTTAAACGTTTCCCTATAAAAAAGGATATATTACAAAAATATATAATAACTGAAAATAAAACAGAAGATATGTAAATATTAGATTCTAAAACACGTTGGAACAGTTTACTCCTAATGATGGAACGATTTTTGAAACTGAGAAATCCAATCCAAAAAGCAATAACCGACTTAAACTTGTAAATTATTTTTTCAGATAGTGAATTCGACTTTATATCCAGAACTACATGAGCTCTACTTCCAATAAAACTGACAATTGAGACATTATGTCTGAGAGATTTTAATTTATTAACAGCTAATGCAACAATAAATTTCATGTTGCAGTCACTGAAAGAACAGCTCACATCACTATCTGAAGAATTATATATTACATTGAAAAATAGCACAGAAGAAAGGCATACCGAAATAGAAAATGTCTTATGGTATTTACATAATTATAATGATTTTAAAAATGAAAATGAAAAAGAAGAAAAGAAAATAACCAATTCAAATCTGATTAAGTTTAGAGTAAATTTTCTTAAAAATTTTTACCCACAAACCTATCCACATTCAGAAGAATTCGGTTCAATTATATCGAAGATTATAATGTCACTACTGTCGATAGTGAAAAGGAATTGTCTCTTGAACAAAATTAGAATTAGCAATAAATTTCAACGAACCAAAATACAATACAGAAATCAGCTATATCCAAAACCATCCGACGATAAATCAATTTATTTGAAGATGAGGGATTTAGAGGTAAATACTTGAAAAAAATATATCACGCATTGCTAGCAGTACCACCAGCTAGTGTAGATGCCGAAAGAGCGTTTTTGACAGCTGGTCATTTTTACACAAAATTACTTTTCAGGTTTAATGACAGTACCATTGATGCATTATGCGTTTTAAGATCTCATTTCAAAAATTTGTAATAGTACCACACTGAATAGTGATATTTACACTTTTTTGTGATTTAAATAAATAAGTTCCTTTACTTTTTTGATTATATACTGTTATAATTTATAAGTTACAAATTATTTTTTGTGATATTTACACTCTCTAACAAAACTGGCAAATAAAACAAAGAAAACATCTGTGTTTTCTTTCTTTTTCTAAAATTTCTAATACCGGTATTAAAACCGGTATCCCGGTATTAAGATTTAAAAAATACCGAATACCGGTATTGAAATTTCGGTCCGGTATTGCAATCCCTAGTTCTGGCAAATGAAAGATTTTTGATCATATCTCTATTAAGAACTGAAATTTGAGGGTTCTCTAGAAATTCCATAGGGCATCATACCCGATGTGGAGACTATATAAAGCAAGATGCTCACTTGAGAACGATCTTCTTGCAGAATTCTGCTCGCCGAATGAGCTTTCTGGCTGTTATACTGATCGCTATAAAAGCTTTCTAATCACCGATTTGCTGCCTGTTTCCATTGTTAGTTTCCACAAGTGCTGTTTTTTAGAACCTATATTTTGTTATATTAGTTTTATCTGTATTTCGCATTTTTTGGAAGTTTCATAGTATAAGGTATCTTTTTCCAGTATCTTGGCTGTTGGATATAGATTATGAATAGATGAATAGATTTTCATAACTCTATATAATTAAAAATCAACATATATATTTTTGAAAATATTCTATATGCTCACATTTCGATCTGTGGGTTACGATTAGTAATTATTAGCTATCATCATAAACTAATGCGAAATCCTTGCAATGTAATTTTAATTTAGCATAGAACTAATATTATTATAAGACTTAGAATAAAATGCAAAATCAAAAATAGAACCTAAAAAATATTATTCACTTAATTCAAATAATTTAATTCATAAACTTACATAAGCTATTAAATGTTGTTAAAAGTTAATTGAGTTCATTTAAGTTCTTTCTAAGATGTTAAGATAATTTTGCACTTTCTTTTTGGCTTTCTTTCTATCCTCCTCTGTATCTTTTGAATATATAGCAGCAATGGTGTAGTGTTTGGAGGAAGGCGGCAAACTCTCGAAGTTAACAGAAATCCGCAAGCATGAATACTGTTTAACCTCGATTTCTGCGTGTGCTGATACAGTATGGGGCGCTCTGTATTTCGTAATATAATAAACAAAATTGAGAATTCATTTTGGACACCTTCTTTTCCAGTGTTTGAATTCAAAACTTATCTATAATTTTGACTACAAGTAAGCATAACATTTTTTTTAAATCTATGTTATAGTATTTTTCAGTACTCGCGGTCAGATGCACATTAATGAAAAACGACAAACAATCCCACTGTTAACAAATTTGGTTTAAAATTTAATACACATTTACAATTTTGAAGTTAAATCTATATACGAAGATTTATCCCTACAGCTTTTTGCATTTTTCAGGTGTTATTTCTCAGCATACGAACTTCCCATTGGCTGATTTCATACGGATTTTGATAGATAATTGCAGATTTGCTATCAAGGCAACATGTCAAATTTCATCCATTTAGTTCAATGGAGATTTATGTTCTCATGCTCGCAAAAAGATAGAATAATTCCAAATATGCACATTTCGGAATTTAAGATCGTTGGTCTAGAATCACTTGTTCTAGTCTCGCGCTCATTCCAAACATGAGTAAGATTTGTTTTGAAATTTTCCTTCGTTTTCTCAATAAAATAGTGAAGTAAAGGATTAACGATAAAGGGTTATTCAAAGTTAAAAAGACCTGTCAAGGAATGCAAAAGTTAAAACAAATTGTTCCAAACATTTTTTTAAGATACTTGTCCTAGACTCGCACTCATTCCGAGGAGATGTAAGATTTGTTTTGAAATTTCGAATAAAATAGTATGGTAAAGGAGAAATGGTAGAGTAAAATCTTGTATAAAATTAAAGAGACCTTTTAAGGGGTGCGAGAGTAAAAAAATGAATTTTTGAATTCGTTGTTCTAGAATCACTTGTTCCAGACTCACACTCATTCCGAGCTTGAATAACATTTGTTTTGTTTTTTAATTTTTTTTTTCTTCTTTGATATAGAATGAAATGGTGTGCTAAATAATAAAGAGTTAATGATAAAAAGTTTTTTTCCAAATTTAAAAGACCTTTTAAGATGCGTAAGAGCAATTTGTTGTTGGAACTGTTGATCTAGAATCACTTGTTCTAGACTCTGACTCATTCTGAGCATGAGTAACATTTTTTTAGGCTTAACTCTATTTGCAAAACCGATTCTGTTGTAAAGGGTTTATGATAAAGGATTATTCAAAAATTCTTAAGGATTATAGAAGGACTTTTCAAGGGTTATAAGAGTAAAAAAAAGTTTTGGAGCCATTGATCTAGAGTCACTTATTCTAGATTCGCACTCACTGCGAGCATGAGTAAGATTTGTTTTGAAGTTTCTCTTCGTTTACAGAGCAAAGTGGTGTGATCTGCTCCTGCGTAATCTTCTGTCTCGTGGTTGCGGTTGCACCTGGCGAGGCTGGATCAATACAGAAAGGACAAATTCCGCTCACAAATGCGCATTCGATTCTAGAATAAAACGCAGAGGAATAGAATAGTAAGATGAAGTGCCTTTTAGAGATACAAAAATGCAAGAATACTTAATAAGATGTCAACAGCTGGCATCGCCCGATTTGCGTAAATATACAGCATGCGTTTCTAGAATAAGTATGAAAGATTTATAATTATACTGATTTATACATTTTCTTTGCACAGTAGTAAAGCGCGTGCGAGTGTCAAAAAGGCGACAAGATTCTGTGATTGGATTGGAAATTTTTTTTTATCTCTGAGATGCATAGGAACTTACGGCACAGAAAATGTTAATTGAACATTTTTGTTAAGTATAACATACTTATATCATGTAAAAAAAGGAAATTTCAACCTTTAAATGCTGAGTGTTCCCATTAAGGTATGTGGCTACGTTCGAGATGAACTTTTTTGAAAAACGCTCGAAAATAGTTTTATTTTTGAATATTTGTATAAAAAGAATTCGAAGAACATCTATCAAACAAAAATATAAAAGTGACAAAAGTATTTTAAAAATAGAAAGAAAGGATTTTTTTAGCTAAAAAGAGGTATAAAGCAAAACTTTCTAATTCGGATCAAATTTATCAAATTATTTGCTTAATATTTTGCAGATGGTAGAGCACGAGACTCTTAATCTCGCGGGCATAGGTTCGAGACCCACGTTGAGCGCCAATGTGGTGCAATGTAGATTATTATCATCCGTGCAGGAAGCAACAGGACGAATGTTTTAAGGAACATTTCTTTTAATAATCACATTCATACACTAAACAAGCACAGACACAGATTAGACATTCACGCGCTCAGCTTAACAGTACAGCATCACATCTCATTCTCATTACACTCGCAATGCATTATGGGATGATCTAATCAGGCATCGCCATCTAGTATCCAAAACAGAAGAGAAGAGTAATGTTACTGCTACATCCTCTGCGTACACAGCGTAAGACCGTCTCGGCGAGGTGGTCTGATGATTTAGTTTGGGTAAAGCTGTTGTTGTTGTTTCTAATGGCACTTGCCATGGACAGGCTCGCTGATGCAATCAGCGATTTTAAGCCTAGGGTGCGTCTCTTGTTTTTTAGTAGCGCCAACTAGGGCCAAGAGTACGTCTTAGCTACTCGTGCAACACATCCCCTTTTTACAGGGGGGCACATTCACACATTTCACAGATAGAACAGATGAAGAACAACCGTGCCCGAACCGTGACTCGAACCCAGGACGCCCAGATCACGGGGAAGACGCGCTACCCTTATGCCAGGACGCCGGCTTGGGTAAAGCTTCACCCATTAAGTAAAGCGAACCAAAGCAAAACTGCAAAGATGAACTTTTTTGCAAAACTGCAAAGTTTATGCAAAGAAAGGATGGACCTTATATCATTCTATTGCAGATATCACTTTCATCTTTCGTAATAGCTAGTTGTGACACACCTGATGAACCTTTAGGTGTATACCATGCATCAGCTCTTACACCTTTTCGAAATGTAGCACAGAAACAATATCCTGTGATGCCTTTAAGGAAAAGAGATCGACATCTAAACAGACCTCCCAAACAACTTTCTAATGTTAATGACAATCCTGGGACAAACGCCACATTATCCAAAAACACACCACCTCGCCGAGACGGTCTTCAATTCTCGAAGGCAAGCCATGTCGATTCCCAATTTTGCGACGCTTAAGTCTAATGTTCCACTAAATTAAATCTTCTCCTTTGTTTCTTTTATATTCTCTTTCTTTTGACTAAATATGCTCTTTGGTGGCTCTACAACCATCTCCAGAAGATGTCTAATAATATTTTGCAGCTGCACTAACCATCTAAACGAAGTGTTGGATTCAATGCAGCTGTGGAAAGTTGGAAAACAATAGCAAAATTTGTAAACATGCATTAGACAGAACTCGTGCTATATGAACTTCTTTATGTTAAATTTCTGTATTGGTTTAGAATAATTAGATTAATGTTCCATTCATAAACTATTCAGATGTTATTTGGGCATGGCCCCTATTATTTTAAAGCTTTGACGGTTAAACTGGACTTAAACATAATTGGAACGCCCTCTCCAACAATTCACACCATTTTCACACTCTAATATTGATACACACACACACACACTCAGGGCGTCCAGTAAAGACTATCTAAGAAACGCTAACTTGACAGTGGCAAAAATGGACACTCCATATTTGTTATTTTGATATAGTTAAATGACCATGCGCAACACGGTGAGATCAATTACGTCACTAGAGAGCAAACAATAGAGTTAGCGTTTCTATTTCGAAAATGGTACAAATGGGAAAAAGATCAATCACGAAATTGCAGGACGTATTCAATTTAGTATTATCGGGCACCTTGAGCGCAGCAATTGTAAAAAAATGTGCATTTGTTTGGTCACAAATTCCAACATTTTTTACACCAGAAAACTTTAGAAAGGTCAGGGAAGAAAACAGATTAATTAGTTGTCAACAGATTTTTTTTTCGGTTTCAAAATGTTATCTGTCAGCTAGAAAACACATCTAAAATAATTTTTTTTATTCTTGCGGCACACTTTTTAGCGCATTAAGCGATATGCTTGTTCACACCGTAGTAATACTTTGTCGTAGGTCCTAAAACGTTCACGGAGGGGCGCATACATTTGGTGACTGAAGAATCCCCACTCAACGTTGTTCCAAAAACAATATTTTTCTGCTGTTATCGCAAGGTGTTACGCCACAAATTTGGAAAATCGCCAAATAAATGTGCGTTTTACAGGTTTTTTTTCTTAGCATTATTGTGCGCAAGGTATTCTGAACTGAAGACACTACAGATTTTTAACTGACTTTTTTCTTATATCCTGCGCCATCTTTGAGATATGAATGGTAGTTCCATTACTCGCTTCCAGATGGCGCTGTAAATATATCGAGTACAGCATGATCGCTTTACTATCCTAAACGCAAAGTGTTTGGTAATACTTGTCGCCATATATATATATATATATATATATATATATATTGTTACGATTTCCGGGGTTCGTTTGGATAGTGGGAGTTATATGGTGTGGAGAACACTCAATCAGCAGTAGAAAATGAAACAACGACGTTTATCTACACGAAGACACACAGGACAGCACAAGACGACAACTATATACAGCACAGAATTATCTTCAGCCGACGAGACGTGCGGACAACAGACTCCAATGCAGACCGTAGCGCACAACTTAATTCAGCACTCACTTGACTCCGTCGCTGCTCCACTAATCTCCGGAAGGCCAATTCTTTCTGTCGATTCCGACTACTCTGCCCTAGCAGCTGCGGCCGCTTCCTTTTATAGGTCTCAGGAGGCGGGGCTAGACGCCTCTCAACCAATCAGGAACGTTCGAGGCGTATCTCCGTTCCTACTCGACGGATCGGGAAAATTCTCGATGTTTCGGGTATAATCTATTTTGGCGCCAAAGTCGCCAAATTCGTCGCCAAGTCGTCAAATGGTCGCCAAGCTCCCGGACCCTCCGACGCGACACCGGACTCCGCCCTAACCGATGACTGTAAAACATTCTTTCCGATGGTGGAACCAACTATGCTGGAAAGCAACATTACAGATTCGTAACAATATATATATTAGTCATTATTAGTGGCTGATTGGGCTGCCTAGGATATTGTATATATTAAATTCCTTTTAAATCGTTTAGATATCTTTTCATGTTCATGATTCTGCCAAATTGTTAGGCATTAAAGCTGTGTTATTTTAATGATATAATGCACATAAATCTTTATAATAGACACGAACCATGACTCATAATGCTATTAAAAACTTAGCTGTGCGGTTCACTTATCTTCTAAATTTCATTTTGCATCGTTTCACTTCACTTCATCGTTCATGCAGCAATCAAAATTCCGCTCACCGAATCGGAAAATCATGCTACATTTTAACTGAAATAATTATTTCAATATAACCTCACCCATAATATTTGTTTTCCAGTTTAAATTTCCAACCCTTGCCTTATACCTAGATTGATAAGATATATCTATTTCCCTTCTTTTCAAATCAAGGGAAGAGTAAAACTAAATGTTGAGGAATTTTAGAATATCATTTATTAATGACATTAATAAGGTTTACGGAAAATAAACCTTAATTTAAAATTATTCCGGCAAAACAACCTTTTTCTTTTTACTACAATTAGTGAACTAATTCGTATATGACTTGAAGTTTTAAAAAATTTGAGTTCTACTGAAAGAAATTTTTAAAAATAATACATGTTTTAGACATTCATCTTCAAATCAATGAAAAGCAAAATATCTGCTTTTTCACTATTTTTCTCTTATTAATTCCAATCTAATGTCCGAAGCGTGTTACATAATATTTCACATTCCATTCATTGACGATTACTCTTTGCGGGGAAGTCGTCATTTGACGTGAGAGATCACGCCGTGTGATAGTGGTCGACGAATGCTTCGGTTCATTCATTCAAACATTGACGGCAAACAAATTGTGGCCGCTGTTTGATTTTTTGGAAGAGAATGCGGACATACCTCATTATTCCTGTTTGATTTACTGCCATGTTTCCGAGGAGAGAACATTCTATAAACAATATCAAGTAAATGAAGATTTTAATATGAGTTTAAAAATGAATAATGTTTACGACAGTGTCACTTTTAATTTTTACACTTCAGAAAACAATTATTTTTGCTCTGTAATTTTTTTTGCCATTCTAAATATTATTGTTTAATATGATATATATATATATATATATATATATATATATATATATATATATATATATATATATATATATATATATATATATATATATCATATAAAGTCAAACGTTTATTTCTTTTAATTATTAATTGCATATTTCTTTATACTGTATTATTTTCCATCATTCTTTTTAACGTAAATATATTGGATGAAAAAAATATGATTCCTCTTTTTTTTGTAAAAAAGAATAATCACTTATTTGGCAGAATTAAAGAAATATTTATTTAAAGTATTTTTAATCAGAAATCACAACATTAGTTTATCCATCATGTAAAAAACAAATTCCACAATAAAGATACTTGGTTATTTTGAAGCTATTCGGATATGAAATCAATTTTGAGTCTGTGCACAAAATCTGAAACACTAAAATCCATCAAGCAAAAAACCAATTTCCGCTATGAAGGAACTTCGTTACTTTGAATCGTTACTTTGAAGCAATCCATATATCAGGTCAATTTAAAGTCTGTACATAAAATTTGAACCACTCTCCAGAATGCGTTATCTGCATGGATCGAAACAAATGGTGATCTGAAGGAGCAATATCTGGTGAATATAGTGGTAGTATCAACAATTTCCATCTATGTACCGCCAGAATTTTCTCGACTTAATTTGAATAGTTTTTTTTTTTGCGATAGATTGTTAATTGTACCTTTTTTCCAATAGTTTATGGCTGACTATACTATTTTGACCCCATCGGATTCAAAGTATAGCATTATTGAAATATTCTGTCCCAGCATTAATATATCTGCTCTGAATACATCCATTCATTCAGTCGTTTAGAATTTTTTTTTTTTTTTGAATTTTCGTAATAAGTCTACTTTTCGAATTCTCCTTCCGCAAACACAATTACAAAATAATTTTCATTTTTGATTCTGATGTAGAAGTTCTCGTATGGGATTCTATGTTCACATCTTTAATTTTATTCCCGATATAAATTTTTTTCTTTCATTCTTTGTCCACTGAATATTGATATTGTAAAATGCAAAGATCGGCTATATATAATCAACTGAGATTGTATTCGGTCGAAACTTTCACTTCATAAACTTTTCAATTCTTTTTCTCAACATGTTTGGTAGTCTTCTTTGTTTATCGAATCGAAATCTTTATTTTAAGGCGACACAGCACCTAAAATGATAAAAACATCGAAAATTTTTATAAGTTCACATAATAAATAGAGCCTTTCTAAATGTGCCTGTAAAATTTTAAAGTTGTATCTGTATTTTTTTATTAAGTTATTGACGAATTATTGACGCATGATAGGAGAGTAAACTATATTGCCATACCCACTTTTCTGATCGTCTGCTGGAACAGAGCTCAATAATAAATGAGTTATTAATTTTTCTCTGGCTCGAAGGTGTTACTGAAATAGCTATAGTTACACCGAAATGAAATAAGTTACTTAATTTTATCTCCATGCAGTTTTCCTTATACGAATGTAAGTTTTAAATGAGAGAGTTTTTAGTTTTGTTTCTATCCGCCTACAGTTTTAACACTAAGGCTTTTAAATTAATGAATATAAAGATGTTTCTAGTTTTAAACACGTTGTTAATTTATGTTTGTGGTAGAAATATGCTGAAACTCTGAGATATATATTTATTTTTTAAAACTTATTATAATTATAATTTGAAAAGCATTGATCATTTGTAAGTTATTTTACTTTCATAACACATGCATAATATTTTATTTCAATAAATTTTTGAATTTAAAAATTTTTTTAAACACTTTAGAATAAGTTAAGTAATATTTTGGGAAACGTACAAGCAAATTACTGTACTTTATACCATGGGATTAAGGAATGTAAACTTTAAATTTATTTTTTCCGTGTTGTATTCTTGTTCAAATACTGTTTTTCAAAAGTTTAGGGCGTTCTTAAAAATGGAATTACAGGTGTGATTTTTTTTAGTAATACTAAAATGTAATTTTTATGGAATTTGCTATGTAATTATTTGTAAGATGAACAGTAATTTTTTTAAAAAGTTCGAAATGCATTTAATTTATTTATGCATTTCAATTATGCATTTTTAAAAAATTTTTGTGCGTTTCACAAGAAAATAAATAATAAATAAAATGTCAGTAGAAGAAGGAAATCCATAATAAGTTATATGTAGCATATTAGTAGCTACCTGGAAAAAAATTGAAGAAATATTTGCATATTTAAAAAAGTGTAACATTTAAAAAAAAAAAAAATTGCAAAATCTTAGAAATTATTCAAAATTTTTAGGGGAACAGTTTTATTCTATATAAAATGCGATTAAAATATACTTCCTAAAATAAGAGTTTAAAGAAAATTGTCTAGAAGTAATTGAGTTGCCTGAAATTCTTCTTTCTAAACTGTGGTAGCAAGACAAGTTTCATCATTAAATTTTAACAGAAAATGGAGCAATTTTCTTCGCTGTAACATGAAAAAAATCATCTTTTCCGAAATATACATATTACCAAAAATAGATATCAAATGTTCGAGAAATATATATTTCGAAATACATATCATACATATGTTAGATACCAGCGTAAATTTGGAAAGGGAAAATCATGATTATTTACATAGGATTTGAATTAATGATTTTTATTTTTTATTCGGATTATGTTTTATAATATAAATATTTATTAGAGCTTAAAGTTTCTATCTGACGTAACTTCCAAAATTTTGTGGCTGGAGGACATTTTATAATGCTTCTGATTTTATATATAAACAGTGTGTAATGATGGAATATTACTATGTAAAATAGTAATATTCCATCATTAATCTAATTCATTATGATTACCAAAAATAAAATCATTAAAATTTCTGAAATTATTCAGTACCAGGTATCTTTCCCCCATTCCCATTTTCTATTTCCTTTTTAAAAAAATTTGATTCCAATTTATCTTTCAAAGATATTTTTGTTTCAAAAACAATATTACTTTTATTGCATGAAATAACTAATATTTCCGCTTTTATATTATTTTGTGAAAGAAATTTTAATTTCTATATACAAATGCTCTTAAAGCTTGGGGGAAAAAATGTTTAAAAAATGAGAGCAAACGCATTTTTTTTTCAAAATATAAGAGGTAAAATGCGGAGGAGGTAAAAATAAATTTCGTAGGAAGTAAAAATATTATTAATTTCACAGATCGAAAGGCTTCGTTACTTTACATAATACACCGAAAATACAGTTTCAATTCGTGTGAACTTTCCTTTAAGACCCTTACAAATCAGTTTAAAAAACAAACATTGTAAAATGGATATCTGATGTATCAGTTTGGTGACAATTGTACAACTAATTGCCATCATTATTGGAAATTATCATCATTATTGGAAACTTATCAAAAGATAATTGATGTGTAATGGATTTTTTTTTCTAATTGAATCTTGTAAAAATGCTATGCATTTCTCCTAGAAATGTATTAATGCTGTCTTCCGTGCTTTATATTGACAGTAAATGATTATTATAAAGTAATATTAGAAGGTATTTTAAAAACGCGATTTATTCTGGAGAAAAATCAAAAATATGCCTTATTTTTAAAAGGAAGAAAATTATCTCTTTAATTCAGTTTTATAAAAACAAATTAGTCTTTTAAAATTCTGAAAGTACAGAATGCCAAAACTTTAACCGCAATTCAATTATTCATAAATCCTTTTAAATGTTGTACAATTTGCTTTTATTTTTCATAACGCAGTGAGTGCCTTAATGTATTTTTTATTTTGCATATGTGCACTTAATTCATGTTTTTAAACTCCTAACCGTTTCCATCTAAACAGCGCCGACATCGTGAAGTTGTAGCATTCATTTAAAAAATATTTCAATTAGAATATCATCATCTTCGATTCATCGACAAATGGTTTTGTATCATAAAGCTTGTTTCTTGAGAAATTCTTGTGATATGAACTTATTTCAAATTAATCGATTAATCGAATCCTTCAATTCATCGACAATTGCAGGTTTTGTACCATAAATCTTGTTTTTGTGAAAACAATATTAAAAATTTTTATGATATGAAATTCATTCCAAATCATTCGATTTTGAAACTTTTGTTCAGATTTTCTTCTTTTCCGGGTTCTTTCTTTTGTTCAAAAATTGTGATCTTCAAATTTCGCCAAATACCTCGCCAAACTCAACTCTTCTGTCTGGATCATCTTCATCCATAGTGTGTAATTTGTCTTCTTAAATCCCTTGAAAATGCACTGGACACTATAATTTGGAATTCGTACTTCTTGAAAAACCTGGTGAAGCAATGCTCTTGATGTTAGACGTTACATTTATTTTCCTTTCTTCATGTCTGTGTCACCTGTTGTTGTTTTTAGTTTTCTAGAATGTTATATCTGAAAATTGTGAAATATATTTCTAACTCATATTATAGGAATATGGAAAGCCTCGTAGGTTGAAAAGATATAAATTTTCTGTTGATTTTTTTCTTATGATTCTAATGTGCTTTTACTCTCCCAATAGAGCATTTTTTTAACTTTCTTTCTTCAAAACTTACCCGAATTTGGCCAATATTTCTGAGTAATGAAATCTGCAAAATAAATAAATAAATAAGTAAAGTGTAAGATTTTACCAGCTTATAAAATGTGATTTTTTGTCCCACCTTTATTTTGTTTTATAATACTACCTTAGGAAAAATTCTTTGCACAGCTAAAGACTAAACAAATATAAGGTGATTTATATAAAAATCAAATTTATATCGTTCACATTGTATTCTGAGTTCATCTTTGTTCTTTGAAATAGAAAAAAATACTTGTATAAAAAAAGACGATTGACGTGTACAGTACTGTACCATTAGCCTGTACCATCAACATCACACAAAAGACAAACAATTGAATTTACATTTTACCTAATTCTAATACTTACTACTGTTTTTGTGGTTTTATATTTTCGTATTCGTTACTACGTCGCAGAAAAGTGCATTTCATTACCACATTACAGAACTCAATGGTAGAAAAGCATTCAGTGAAAGACCTTCACCATACACTGTAACAAAATAATAGATTACTTTTTTAATTAATTTTCTAAAAAGATAAAAGTTTTGATTATAAAATAAGATCCAGTAGAAACAGACGATAGCTTACCTGCCTTTAAAAAAATATTCAAATAGTCTTGCTTTAAAAATAGAACTTTTCAGACTCGAATCAAGCGCCAAAACTTATTAAAAATATTAAATAATTATTATAAAATTATTATTAAATATTATGAATTACTATCATAAATTATTAAATAAATATTATAAATTATTATTATAACATTATTATCAAATATTAATATTAAATTATTGCTTAAAAAACTCGGAAAAAAGAAAGAAAATAGTTTTTTTCTTGTTTTTATTAGAAATTTTAATTTTGATACCTTTTCCAAAAACGAAGCATAATTGAAACCTCTAAATGGCAAAGTTTTAGCATAGGTTGCTAAATTTTAAATGTTATTACATTTGATTTGTTCTAGAAATATCTTTCTCTCTCATTAATTCCTAAATATCTAACTATATTTGGGAGATATTTCTAAAATGTTAGAATAAAATTCAAATCTTTTAATTATATGCGAAATTTAACCTTCGCATTTCCCTAAGAGCATTCTTACATAATTTGATCTCTCAGTTACTTTTATACTTTAGATTTTTTTTCAGAATTTTAATCTGACATTTGACATACATATTATGGCTAAATTTAGGGCCATATAAATTTAATTTCCTATCATAACTTGTTTCACCGTTAGCTTATAAGCCATGTGTACTGATTCTTTACAGCCTCGATATTTTTTTGAATGATTCAAGGAAGTAATACATCTTTACTAAACTTTTAAAGAGTAGTAATAATAACAAAATAACCGGTGAAAGTGTTCTTCTCTCGGATTTGTAATACATTTTAAAGATATGGTTTTGAGTTTAGTCTCTTAGCACAGTGAAGAAAATAAAATATGCATTTATGTTATTTTTCTTCGATTGATTGTATAAAATTTGATACAATCTATAGATATCAAGACTGCATACAAAATCTCATTCATACAGCTTGTTTCGTTTGTGAATTATAGCTTTCAGACATTTGCCGACAAACATTCAAGGTTCATTCTAAAATGTACATAAATTGGGATATAGATAAAATGTATATTTTGATATTAATTCTATAAACAAAGTTTCATTTAGTTAACGGGTTAACATTTTAAATAACCTTATTCGCATGTACAACTTTTCATAGAGGTTTATTGTAAAATTTGACTGAAGAATCTGTAACTCTTGAGCAAAAACCTTATAAATTTTATTTACCTCCATTTTATTTTTTAACTTTTTTTCACAAATATGAAATTATCCAAATCTTTTCTTTTTTCAATTTAAAGTTCCGCAAAGCACACAGGTATATATTATCTCTATTCTCACGATTTGACAATTAAACCTTTTCTCTTTGTATGCTCCATATACAACAAAGTTAAAATTCATTTTGTTTTCGATCAAAAAGTACAGCTAACCGAAAACTTTGTTCTATCTTAACATATGTTATTTATCTGTTAATCGGAACAAAGTTCCTTATCGTGCAATTTTCAAACCATTTCAATATTAATGTCTTTTGGTTTTCCGTCTCCGTCCAGAATTTAAAATGCAGTAAAGCATAAATGTATATCCTATGTTGATGATATGACAATTATAAAATTTTCTCCTTGTATATTTCATATACCATAAAGTTAAAATTTGTTTTAACTCCAGTCAATAAATCCAGTTAACCAAAAAATTTTGTTCTATCAGAAAATATGTCAGTTAGCGTTGATTGGAACGAATTTCCTTAATGTGCATTTTTCAAACCATTTAAATATCAATGTCCTTCGGTTTTCCGCCATCGTTTCAAGTACATGCAAACTGAGAAACACGAATTATGAGCAGTCAGTCACCCGTCCGTCACGCAACATAAAATAATGTCTTTTTTTGAAATACACGATCACTGTTGTAATGCGAAGAACGCTGTGTCAATATAATGGCAGATTCACTGCACCATCCCGTCACGTGGATTTTCGCGTGAGTTTGTCGGCGCCACGACGTTACGTTTCTGCCACTATGGACAGCGTGCCCTTTTCTCATGCTCCAGTCCCGTTGGCTTAAAATCATTCTAGTGCTAATAAAAAATTTTTCAGACACTGCATAAAATTCACGCGATCTAATATCGAGAATTTCTTACTGAATTTCGTATGTGAAAAATGTTTTCCACCTCGGAAACATGCTGATTATATGACAGAATGTGCAAATTCTTTTGACAATGTCTCATTCTGTACATCAGGGAAGTATAAAGGTTTAAGGTATCGATAAGATTGTAAAAATGTTTTTTCCTGAAAAATTCGAATTCTTTTTTTAATGATCTGATAATAAATCCCAAACTTTGTAGATTCTAAAAACTTTATATCTATCTTGATATCTTTGTTTTTAATAGAAGTAAAACAGAACTGCAGATATAGATGTTTCAATAATACACAATAAATAAAAATGAAACCAAAAAATACTGATTTTTACCGTAAAATTCTCCAAAAATAATAAAAATACAGTAAAATAATCCAAAAAATAAATTTGAAATGTTTATATTAACTCTCTACCTGTCCAGTCACAGTTTGCTTTATTCCAGGCAACTCTATTTAAAAAAAAAACCTGGAAAACGGCATAAGTTTCAAATGTATCTAGAGAAATTAATGTGCAAGTACATCTTTAAAAGCATTTTCTGAAGAATGACTATTTCATAAAGATTGGTTCAAGGAAAACATGATATCTCAAAAAACAATCCTATAAAATTTCATGAAACTTCGAATGTGTAATAGATCGTGGAATTTAAATAACTTTATTTAGTCATGCTTTACAGACTTTCACTTCAAACCATGGAGAAATTTTAATAAAAGTCATTGGTTGAAAATTCGTATGCTATAAAATATATATTTATTAAAATTCTTTTTATTTTGAAATTATTACATTCAAGGTAATTTGAGAATTATATTTGTCCAATGAAAACTAAATATTTTCATTAATTTTTGACTTGTGCTATTTCCCCTAGAACTGAAAATTTTCCTAAAAGTTCATTAATTAATTGCTTTTTTTAAAAACCTATTGGTGATATAAATAATTTTTCTTCTAAATGTCATCTTTTCTTCTAATTGTAACCATTTCTTTAAAAATTCATCTCCGAACTTAGATACCTTAAACTGACTTAATATGCAATTCAGGATCTCTTATAATGGTTTGTTATTTAACTAAATGTTTAGAGCAACAATGGGGAAAAAGGACATAATAATATGAAGAATATAGGGATGTTTTACCTCATAAATTTCATACTGAATGCACTTTAAAGAACTTTGTGAGAATCATACTGCAGAATATTTATTTTTGCTGAATTTAAGAAATGAGCATAGATATTGTAATTTCTATATTATTGGAATAATTTTTAAGCTGTTAATTCTTTATCCTGCTGACGACTCCTTAGTTTTACTAAACATATTAATAGCATTAATTAAATCATGTTTACCACCTTTGATATATTACATAGTGTCACAACGGAAGAAGATATCGTTTTAAATTTAAGCAATAAACATAAAGCATTCTTGTTGATTAGCAATGCATGCAAGTTAGCGAAATCGGCTCTAGATTTGTAAGTTTGCTTTTACAGAAACCTGTCATTTTGATGGGTAAAGTGAGGTCTTAAAGTAAATCTTACTTCTTTTTATTTTTAATGTAAAAAGCTATTAATAAATAAGATTTATTCATCGCATTCAAGCGTTATACAACCGTTATAACACTAAAAAATTGATTTCGACAAGTTGGAAGGCACAGGCTTAGATTCCTTTACATCTAAGCTACAATTTGGCAACATAAATTGCTGATGTTAGAAACAGTGAAAATAAGGCTTGAAAATCGCTTTTCAGATCCTAAATTCTAAGATATTGCAGATCGAAAAACTTTAAACACAAAGTTATTCATCTTAACGAGGTGCTAATTTGGCCAAGTGCATTTTTTTATCTTCAATATTAAGAAAGTTATAGCAAAATGCTAAATATCCACCCACTTTGAGCTAGATGGGCCATTTACAAACTCGTCCAAGATTTTTACATTTCCAACAACATATTCAAGCCTGTTAAAATTCAAACACAATTACTGCAGTTATTCTTTTCACAAGATAACTATGGGAAAAGTGATGTTATATATAAACTTTTGAATAAAGGGTTGTTTTGAGCTCTAGAAACACTGATCGGTGAAAAATTTTAAACACAAAGTTTTTCGTCTTAACGAGGTGCTAATTTGGCTAAGTGGATTTTTTTATCTTCAATATTAAGAAAGTTATAGCAAAATGAAAATATCCACCCCCTTTGAGCTAGATGGGCCATTTACAAACTCGTCCAAGATTTTTACATTTCCAACAACATATTCAAGCCTGTTAAAATTCAAACAAAATTACTGCAGTTATTCTTTTCACAAGATAACTATGGGAAAAGTGATGTTATATATAAACTTTTGAATAAAGGGTTGTTTTGAGCTCTAGGAACACTGATCGGTGAAAAATTTTAAACACAAAGTTTTTCGTCTTAACGAGGTGCTAATTTGGCTAAGTAGATTTTTTTTATCTTCAATATTAAGAAAATTATAGCAAAATGAAAATATCCACCCCCTTTGAGCTAGATGGGCCATTTACAAACTCGTCCAAGATTTTTACATTTCCAACAACATATTCAAGCCTGTTAAAATTCAAACAAAATTACTGCAGTTATTCTTTTCACAAGATAACTATGGGAAAAGTGATGTTATATATAAACTTTTGAATAAAGGGTTGTTTTGAGCTCTAGAAACACTGATCGGTGAAAAAAACTGAAGAAATTTTCCCGCAATCTTGTCATGAGAACCATTGCAATAGGTCGTCTTCCTATAGGAATCTACCTAAAATGACACGAAGCACGGCAAAACAAGATAAATAACAATAGGTTGCAGGAATGGATATGCATATCATGTTTACACTTATAATTTGAAAAAGTCAATTGAACCAATTTACGCTCGTTATGAATTGATATAGATACGAATTATAACTCATCATTTTTTATAATTATTTAGACCATGAGGTTATTATAGTGCTTTTCAGAATTAAAAAAATAATCATCCAGTGAATGCGTTAATTTGACTGGAATCTGGGAAAATATGTATATTGCATACATGTACTCGAAATTTGAGATCGTTAAATGAAAACGAATTCATATAAATACAAGTTTCAGTATATATTTAATAATCACATATTTTAAATACAACATATTCTGGTTTTTTGATATATTTAATACCAGATTTATGTAATCATCAAACTGATTGATCGCTTAAACTAGTGTTAAAACTATTACCTTCTGCAGAATTTTATTTTGTGACATATTTGGAAATTTTATGTCGTCTGTGGGAGGGTTGGTGACCAGTGATGACGTGTCTACGACGTCATTAGGTTTTATATTTGAGAAATTTATGTCGTGGATATAACTGTTAAATTGTCGCTGTTTCTTTCCATAGAGAATGTCTACAGAAACACTGTTCTTGAAAATTCTGTCATAAATAGAGAATTTTAGGAGGCAAGTAAACTTTGATGACATATAAAACTTGAATCAAACACATATTTATTTTGTTGCTCATTTCAAATAATCAATCCTTTTGACTTTTAATTATTTAATGCATCGCATGTGAACTACACAGATTCAACTTATAAAAATATCAAGTATATAAAACACATCAACATCTAAAAATATCAAGTATATAAAACACATCAACATATAAAAATATCAAGTATATAAAACACATCAACATATAAAAATATCAAGTATATAAATCACATCAACATCTAAAAATATCAAGTATATAAAACACATCAACATCTAAAAATATCAAGTATATAAATCACATCAACATCTAAAAATATCAAGTATATAAAACACATCAACATATAAAAATATCAAGTATATAAAACATATCAACATCTAAAAATATCAAGTATATAAAACACATCAACATATAAAAATATCAAGTATATAAAACACATCAACATATAAAAATATCAAGTATATAAAGCATATTAACATCTAAAAATATCAAGTATATAAATCACATCAACATCTAAAAATATCAAGTATATAAAACACATCAACATATAAAAATATCAAGTATATAAAACATATCAACATCTAAAAATATCAAGTATATAAATCACATCAACATCTAAAAATATCAAGTATATAAAACACATCAGCATCTAAAAATATCAAGTATATAAAACACATCAACATCTAAAAATATCAAGTATATAAATCACATCAACATCTAAAAATATCAAGTATATAAAACACATCAATATAAAAATATCAAGTATATAAAGCATATCAACATCTAAAAATATCAAGTATATAAATCACATCAACATCTAAAAATATCAAGTATATAAAACACATCAACATCTAAAAATATCAAGTATATAAAACACATCAACATCTAAAAATATCAAGTATATAAATCACATCAACATCTAAAAATATCAAGTATATAAAACACATCAACATATAAAAATATCAAGTATATAAAACATATCAACATATAAAAATATCAAGTATATAAAACACATCAACATATAGAAATATCAAGTATATAAACATATCAACATCTAAAAATATCAAGTATATAAAACATATCAACATCTAAAAATATCAAGTATATAAAACATATCAACATATAAGAATATCAAGTATATAAAACATATCAACATATAAAAATATAAATTTCTATGAATAAATACTCAATCTGTTCATAATCAATCTATCAGTTTAAAATTCTATTGGAATATTAAATAGATAAAACTAGAATATTATTCTAGTTCTTATTCTCAGAAGAAAATTTTTAATTTCATAATGTTTTATTAATTTCTTACTTCAGTTATTTTTTTTTTTTTTTTTTTTGTTAAAAGTATGAACATTAGTAAAAAAGCGTGTAATCATGAGATTCTCATAGAAAGATTCAAATTAAATTGGAATTTAAATTACATTTATTACGTTTCAGCTTTCAATGAATATCAAAGAATTTCTTTTTATGATTACAATGTGGCTTAATTTCTTCTTAAAATTATTTGATTTTTGATTTAGAAACTATTATTTTCCACTTTTTACGGCACTAAAAATGAGGATTAAAGCTCTTTAGTTTTTATGATTTTTTTTTAGTTTTTAAGTCTTTAAATATTTCATAATTCATGGTTTCAAATATTAAGAAATCTTAAAATTATTTCTTAAATTTGTTTCTAGATAATTCCATCTTTGTGAAATGCATATTAATTTAATTTAACGTCTAAACTGATAAGTGAGAGTTTTTAAATCATTAAAATTTTCTCTTGTCACCAATAAACACAAAATAAAAGAATTTCGAAATGTAGTACATGACAAGGTGAGTGAAAACGTAGTCTCAAATTTGCATGTTAATGCATTTTTGTGTTGTCTGGTATGCTGATACTATATCCAATTCATTAAATAAATATCAAAAGAGATACGGCATGTACTAGGAAGAAAAAATAATAAGTTTATGACTCTTTTTTATAGGATAAAAAATGTATTGTCTATTTTTTTTTACCATAAACTTTTACTTTCTTGTTTAATTTCAATTTTATTTGTCTGGTTGATTTTAGTAGATTTCTTTACAAATTGTGGCATCTTCCGAATTTGGAATTCATGATTATGAATTATTCTCATGAAATCTAAAAAAAAACATTCCGACAGTAAAAATAAAATTAGAGTCATAAAAATAAAAATAAAATTCAAATTAGAGTCATCTTTATTGGTCTATTTGACTTGAAAGTTCCGTTTTCCGTTTATGTTTGATTATTAATATTTGTCCTGAAGCAGGTTTTGAGGTCTAAAAGGCTGGAACATACTGAAATATGTTCTACTAAGACATATGTCGAAAAAATAAATTAATAAATTAGAACAGAATCCTTTGAACATTTCAGCATAAATCTCAACTATTGACCTTTATCAAAGAATGCAATTTCCGCTAAAGGATTTTATTTTTTTAAAATTCAAATTAAAAACGTTCTGGGTGAAATCTTTCTTCCTTGTAAGCTATCGAGTTTCGAATTTGCTGAACTCAATTTCCGTTCTTCACATTACAAGAAAGAAACTTTTGAAAGAAAATGGGGTTGAAGTTCTTTAAAAATGCATTATTTTCAAATTGAAAATGTAGGGAATGAATTTATACTGCTAAATGCAAAAGTAGTTTTTAAAAATTACTATATTTTATGTCTTGATAAGTTATTAAAATGCACAGACTAGATTCTTTCAGATGTGAACAAGTATTCAATTTCCTAAACATGCGGATTCGATTAGTTGGAATATGAAGACGATACATTGGTTTTTAAATTTTGTTATAAAATTTTATTTCACACAAAATTGAAAATCAGAACTTATATTAATTGTTTTGTAGTATTACTTTTTCATACAGCAGAAATTCATTCATTTTTTCCTGTCTTTCGAATTTGTTAAATTTTGTTGTATTTTACTTTCTCGTATCCGCAGAGAAGATATTGTAATTGTCAAGAAATTCAATATGATGTTAATGAATCTTCACGTTTCAAACGCCTCCGAGTTCAAAAAATATGCTTTTCGAATTATGTTCAGTCGGTCGGAATGAAAACGCGATAAGACAAAAATACAATAGACATGGCATGAAATTTCTGATATGGCTAATTTTTTAATAATATAAATTGAACAGTATAACATATGAAAATTTTAAAATGTTATCTCAAATTTGGTATCTAGTATAAATAATCAAAGAAAAGAATCGTCGTAAAATTGTTATTATTCAGTCAGCTACTATTATTGTTATTATTCAGTCAGCTTGTTATATTTACTAGAAAAGTGAAAATATTTTTATTTTATATTTTTTCGTGCAATTTGGTGTTTATCAAATAAGATGCATTTATTTGTCAAATAAAAGAAATAACAAACCCCGTTTACAGTTGTTCTCGGTGTTTGTTTCTACTTCCATGTAATGCTTCGAATGAAAACAGCAGGTGGTGAATGTTTTCCGAAACTTACTGCTGAATAATTTTTTATAAAACGCACATTTTGTTATCCTGTCATTCAAATGGAATCTTCAAACTGTTTCTTGTTCAAAATATACTGCGTGTAATATGATTTTTTCTTTATTTTTTTATTAAAAGATTTTATTTGTTTTAGATTTACTGTATATTAAATAAATATGTAATATTTCCATCTGCACATAACATATAGAATTTAAAATGAATTTTTAATAATATTGATCTGTTTATCTTTGATTAGTTTGCTGTAAAAATTTTATTTAATAATAAGTAGTATCAAAAAAAATTTCCACTTTATTTTTTTAAATAACATAAAATAATAAAGGCTTTCTTGCCAATATTATATGGGGTTAGTTTTGAAACAATTCGAACCTCAAATTAGTTACCAATTTATGAAAAAAAAAATAAACACGCTATTTTAATTCATTTCAAAATACATTGTAATTCTATTTTTTCCTCAGAAAACTGTATAAACATTTTGTATTCATCTTCAATTAAAGCGTATTCCTTGTTATGATTCGACAGCCTTTCTTTTTTAATGATTCCACGGGATTTCGGTCGCGTGAAACGTATGAAAATTTATCTTTTTCCTTTTGTGTTATTATCTGTTACACAACATAAAAATCAAAATAAATAGAATTAATACTAAAGAAAATAAATAGTAGTTTGACCGTTCATTAAAAATTTTTATGAAAAATATTGTACACCCAATATAATGCCATATTCCATCAATTGAATTCGATCAATAATGTCATATTCCATAGATTGAAGACCACTGCATTAAAAATTTCTGAGGTAAAAAAAAGGTTTTAAAACAGGCAACTAAAATCATTTAGTACTTTAAAAAAGGCAGAGATTATGAGAATTTTAGAACAATTATGTTTATATTTCTCCTAAAACAAATCCAAGATCTGTATCGTATATTTTTGTATTTATGCATCAATAATGCAAAAATACAAACGAATATACATTTTATTTCATATTTTCAAAATGATTTTCTTTATAAAACGCAATGCCATGACCCAAATTCCTCAAATTTTTCAAACTTTAGAGATGAAATGCTATACCTCTATACATCAGTTAGTAAATGCTATACTTCTGTTATTTGGTAACACATTTTTCTTGGAATAAAAAGTGAAGTTATAACAGGCTTTTAAGATTTTATTTGAGTCACTGGATAAATACATCTGAGCATACAGCAGCATTTCAGAGTTATTTGCAATAAATGGAGATAGATTTCTCTAGAACTATAAAGCAAAGGGTAAAAAAAATATCAACATTGCATCCGAGCATTATGCCATTTTTATGTTATGACATAATAAGTCTTTTTTAAATGTCTCGGTACTTATACAAGATAAATAAAGTTTGAAGATTTTTTTTCTAACATTCCAGTTGGTAGTTAATAACGCGCATTTTAAGATTTTTACAACAGCATCAAAAATCTCAAATATTAACTTTTTTAATAAATAAATTTTTAAAATAAGGCTAAAATGAACTAATTTTAAACAATGCAAACTATTTCATGAAAATCATGTTTCAATGTTTATGCGACTAATATATGTATGCATATATATGATATGTATATATCTTATAAGAACAATTTCTCTTATAACAAATAGCTATATATTTCTTTAAAACAATGAAAGCTAGAAGAAATTTGCATATAGTATTGATTGAAGTTTCAAATTTTATTTGCATCTATAATGATTCCTTTATTCAATTTCTCACGGCTAACTCATTTCCCTACGTAATAAATGTTTCTGCCTGAATCCTTCAGTTCTTTCACTGTTGCACGTGTTACGAATCTACGATATTGCTTTCCTACAATGCTATTCTCATTGCTAAAAAGAGATACTTACAGATTCTCTTATTTGGCGACCATTTAGCGACTTGATGGCGACTTTGGTGGCAAAAATAAAGAACCAGATAAATTGATGTCGTTTCCATTAGAAACTGAGACTTAAAGCGTATTCCTTGTTATGATTCGACAGCCTTTCTTTTTTAGCGTTTCTAATGGAAACGACAGTTTCCATTAGAAACGCTTGACTGGGAGACTATAAAAGACGAACTCTCACATGAGGAATGTATTTTCTTTTTGGAATGTTGATCGCGAAGTGAGCTCTCTAGTTGTGTATTTTGTTTTCTATTATTTTTTCTAATTAGAGATTTCTATTTATTTGTATCGTGAGTTTTTTTACAAGTCCATGCAAGTGTCCATAGCATTCGCCGTATTTTTGCTATGGGTGATTCGTATTTTCCAGGAAATAAAGTTTCTTTATCGTTATATAATATGTTGGATTTCTTCCACTGCACATGTCGAGAAATTTTTGATCAAAACACCCAGACTGAACCTTTGGTACATCTTACTGAAATTAAAATCGAAGATATAATTTCAAAAAAATTTATATTTAAATACTAAACAACGCGAAGATTTTTTTCGTTATCGTATCCATAGATATATGCATATAATTTGCATAATTTGGCTTTTAAAACATAGGGAGTTTGAAACATAGATATTCATCAAAATTTTGTGATCGAATTTTTTGATGATATCTGAAACTATTTAAATCGTCAAAACGTTCGATTACATACGCGAGAACATAAAAATGCGACGAAGAATACGAGGCATTTAAATAGAGAGATTGTCCCTGGTGTGATTACTAACTCCTCTTCCGAGAACAGAATGAAATTATCTTCGACTTTAAAAAATTTTTTAAAAACGTTAGATAAAAAGTAATTAGCACTTGACAGCACTACTATATTATTAATATTTATTGGTAATTAAAATTATCAATGACCCTAACTAACATTACCAACTACTTAGTTTATATATCAGTGTATTTTCCCACCACATTTCTTCTTACTGAATCTATAACATTTAACAAATGTAAACTAAGCACTTCTTGACACCTCTTGTCGATAAACTACGGATGACTGATGGACGTTATTGATCTGAACAGGTATGTCCTGTACGCAGGAGTCCTGTAGCGGATTTCCACCTGGACAGCTGCCTAGGGCTAATAAACAAATTTTTAAGAAATACAAATTTTATAAATTATAATATATTAGGATATCGTTAATATTTTTTAAGCATAACAGGTCGGATTCCAATATGTTTCATAATGTTCCTTTAAATATTAGAATATTTATAAACATAGCACCTCTGCTCTAATAGGACTTTATACAAACACAAATACCGGGGAGTTTTATATTATCTATCTGCATAGCGTTACCCCAACTGGCGTAGAAAAATTCACGCATTTGCGTTACCGTAACTGGCGTTGAAAATTCACGCATGCGCAATGTGTTTTGATTGTTGACAACTATTATCAACGTATGATTCTTGATTTAAATTATTTTTAGGTTAGTTGCATGCTTTTGTAATTAAATTGTATTTATGTTTTTGTATTAATTGTATTTATGTTAATTGTATTTATATTTTTTGCATATGCTTATAGTTTTAAGTACATCGTTTTTTAAGTAGTTTTTTTAAACCTGTTTTCGACCGATTATTTTAAACGATTCTTGTTTATTTTCTTAGTGTTTGATGCATTTAAAAGGAAACATTGTTAATGAATCGATCTGTTCATGATGAATCTGAGAAAATTTTGTTGACAAATTCTTGAGATATTACATAAATGAAGAAAGATATTCTTTAGTGCCCATAAAATTTAAACGCTCAGTGACTCTGTTATCAGTAATCATCTATATCTATATCTATACTTATAATAAAGCTCAATGTGTGTGTGTGTGTGTGTGTGTGTGTTGGCGCTCTACAGGCCAGACCGTTTGACATACAGCTACCAAATTTGGTACATGTATACCTTGGAGGTTGGGAATGTGCACCTGGGGTTTCTTTTTTCGAAATTTTAATTAGAATTTTAATTATTAATTAAAAACTAACTTTCCCGCCAAAAAAATCTTCCATTTTAACCACCGCCAACTTTTCCGCCAAAAAAATCTTCCATTATACCCAGCGCCAAACGAGAAAGGCTTCAGTTTTTTTTTCTCCCAACAGTAATGAGGCTAGGGTTAAAGTTTTTTGGCGGATTATTTCAATCGGTTCTGTTTATTTTCTTAATGTTTGATGCATTTAAAATTAAACATTATTAATGAATCAATCTTTCAGATTCATTCTGAAGTACTTTTGAATTAAAATAAAACAGAATAAAGGAAATTAAAAATTTCTAATCCGCATAGCGTTACCCCAACTGGCGTAGAAAAAATCACGTATTTGCGTTACGTAACCGGCGAAGAAAATTCACGCATGCGCATTCTGTTCTGATTGTTGCCATGACAACGTTGTCAATGGATGATTTAAATTATTTTTGGGTTAGTTGCATGCTTTTGTAAGTAAATTGTATTTATGTCAGTTATATATATTTTTGTATATGCTTATAGTTTTAAGTACATCGTTTTTTAAGTAGGTTTTTTTAACCTGTTTTCAATGATTTAAATTATTTTTAGGTTAATTGCTTGCTTTTGTAATTAAATTGTATTTATGTTAGTTATATATTTTTTTGTATATGCTTATGGTTTTAAATACATCGTTTTTTAAGTAGTTTTTTTAAACCTGTTTTCGACCGATTATTTTAAACGATTCATTTTATTTTCTTAGTGTTTGATGCATTTAAAATTAAACATTGTTAATGAATCGATCTGTTCATGATGAATCTGAGAAATTTTTATTGACAAATTCTTGAGATATTACATAAATTAAAAAAGATATTCTTTAGTGCCCATAAAGTTTAAACGCTGAGTGACTCTATTTTCAGTAATCAGATTATAAAAAAATGCTTTGTTTCAGTAAAAAAATATTATTATATTAATTGAAGATAAATTCTTTCCACTTTAATTTAAAGCATAAATTCAACGGGTGCTAACAGAAAATGAGAGAGATACATATTACGTTATAACTGAAGGCCTTTATAATATTATGAGTGAAATATATGACTATCAAAATTTGAAGTTTTAAAATATTTTATGAAGATTTAATTATTATTTAATTATTAAAATTTAAACGAACATTAAGATTGGCGAACCGGCTGTTCGCCAAAGGCGGATAGTAATAAATAAATTAAAACTAATTCATTTTCGCAAATTTAATAAAATAAGAATTATTAATCTATACTTATAATAAAGCTCAATGTGTGTGTGTGTGTGTGTGTGTGTTGGCGCTCTACAGGCCAGGTCATTTGACATACAGCTATCAAATTTGGTACATGTATACCTTAGAGGTCGGGAATGTGCACCTGGGGTCCCTTTTTTGGAAATTTTAATTATTAATTAAAAACTAACTTTCCCGCCAAAAAAATCTTCCATTTTCCCCACCGCCAACTTTTCCGCCAAAAAAATCTTCCATTTTCGCCACCGCCAAACGAGTAAGGCTTCCGTGTTTTTTTGTTCCCAACAGTAATGAGGCTAGGGTTAGTATTTTTCGGCGGATTATTTCAAACGATTCTGTTTATTTTCTTAATGTTTGATGCATTTAAAATTAAACATTGTTGATTAATCGATCCTTCAGATTCATTCTGAAGTACTTTTGAATTAAAATAAAACAGAATAAATGAAATTAAAAATTTCTAATCTGCATAGCGTTACCCCAACTGGCGTAGAAAAAAAAATCACGTATTTGCGTTACGTAACTGGCGTTGAAAATTCACGCATGCGCTTTGTGTTCTGAATTCCGCATTGTGTTGACGAATTATTATCAACTGATGCGGACTGGATTTAAATTTTTTTTAGGTTCGTTGCATGCTTTTGTAATTAAAATGTATTTATGTTAGTTATATATTTTTTGTATATGCTTATAGTTTTAAGTGCATCGTTTTTTAAGTAGTTTTTTTTAAACCTGTTTTAAACCGTCTATTTTAAACGATTCGTTTCATTTTCTTAGTGTTTGATGCATTTAAAAGTAAACATTGTTAATGAATCGATCTGCTCATGATGAATCTAAGAAAATTTTGTTGACAAATTCTTGAGATAATACGTAAATTGAAAAAGATATTCTTTAGTGCCCATAAAGTTTAAACGCTGAGTGACTCTATTTTCATTAATCAGATTATAAAAAAATTCTTTGTTTCAGTAAAAAATATTATTATATTAATTGCAGATGAATTCTTTCCACTTTAATTTAAAGCATAAATTCTACGGGTGCTAACAGAAAATGAGAGAGATACATATTACGTTATGACTGAAGGCCTTTATAATATTATGAATGAATTATATGATAATCAAAATTTGAAGTTTTAAAATATTTTGATGAAGAAGCTATTAAAGTAGGAATTGCATAAAATATTTAAATATAAAAATTTTAATGAACATTAAGATTGGCGAACCGGCTGGTCGACAAATTCTTGAGATATTACATAAATTAAGAAAGATATTTTTTAGTTCCCATAAGGTTTAAATGCTCAGTGACTCTGTTTTCGTTAATCATGTTATTAAAAAAATTAACATTTATTGACGAACACGGACACACTGATATTCACCGTTACTCTGATTAGATGTTACAAAATCTGAATAGATAAACATAAACGTGTAAACAGCTGTGCGCCGGTTTCTATAGCAACACAGCTGCAAAGGGAAAAGAAGTTTCTAATACAGAACATCTGCTTTACACAATTTTATAGAATAACTTTTCCCCTTTTTCGTTTCATTTTTTTTTAAATTACTTATTTAATAAGAACACCTGCTTTACCCAATTTTTTAGAATAGTTATTTTCCCCTCTTCGCTTGCTTTAAAAAAACATCTATACTTATATATAAAGTTCAATGTGTGTGTGTTTGTGTGTGTTGGCGCTCCTCAGAAAAGACCATTTGACCTACAGCTACCAAATTTGGTACATGTATACCTTAGAGGTCGGGAATGTGCACCTGGGGTCCCTTTTTTTGAATTTTTAATTAGAATTTTAATTATTAATTAAAAGCTAACTTTCTCGACAAAAAATTATTCATTTTCCCTACCACGAAATGAGTAAGAGTTCAGTTTTTTTCCCCGACAGTAATGAGGCTAGGCTTAAGATTTTTCGGCTGATTATTTCAAAGGATTCTGTTTATTTTCGTAATGTTTGGTGCATTTAAAATTAAACATTGTTAATTAATCGATCTTTCAGATTAATTCTGCAATACTTTTGAATTAAAATAAAACAGAATAAAGGAAATAAAAATGTCTAATCTGCATAGCGTTACCCCAACTGGCTTAGAAAAACTCACGCATTTGCGTTACCGTAACTAGCTTTGTAAATTCCCGCATGCACATTGTGTTCTGATTGTTGACATGACAACAAATATCAACGGACGATTTAAATTATTTTTAGATTAGTTGCATGCTTTTGTAATTAAAGTGTATTTATGTTAGTTATATATTTTTTGTGTATGCTTATAGTTTTAAGACCATCGTCTTTTAAGTAGTTTTTTTTAACCTGTTTTCAACCGATTATTTTAAACGATTGGGTTTTTTTTTTTTAGTGTTTGATGCATTTAAAATTAAACATTGTTAATTAATCAATCTGGTCATGATGAATCTGAGAAAATTTTGTTGAAAAATTTTTGAAATATTACATAAATTAAGAAAGATATTCTTTAGTGCCCATAAAGTTTAAACACTCAGTGACTGTTTTCAATAATCATATTACAAAAAAAAAAAAAAAATACTTTGTTTCAGTAAAAAATATTATTATATTAATTGCAGATTAATCCTTTCCACTTTAATTTAAAGTATAAATTCTATGGGAGCCAACAGAAAATGAGAGAGATACATATTACGTTATGACTGAAGGCGTTTATAATATTATGAGTGAATTATATGCCTATCAAAATTTGAAGTTTAAAAATATTTTGATAAAGAAGCTATTAAAGTAGCAATTGCATAAAATATTTAATTATGAAAATTTTAACGAACATTAAGATTTGGCGAACCGGCTGGTCGCCAAAGGCGGCTAGTCTAAAATAAAGAGGTCGTTCATATAGTGTGCGCTACCTAGGGTCACAAGATATTGAATTCCTCCACTGATAATGATATTAAAATTTTGTATTTAGATATAATTTGAATTCGTATAATGCTACGAGAAAATTACAACTAATTCTCATTCAGAGCTTTAAAATGTCTCATTTTATGCATAAGATAAATGGAAAATTTCTATATGTTTTTATTAGAGAAATAAATTTATATATGAACTTGTTATTTATATATGAACTTGTTATTTATATATGAAAAAATACGATGCCAGCTTAAAAAGTGTTTGAAAAAGAACTCCCAATATTTAAAACAAATTTAAAGTTACAAAATGATAGTATTTTTATTTCAACATTTAATGAAAATAATTTTGAATATATTTAAAACAAATTAAAGTACAATTTGTTTGCGATGAAGTGTTCTATATGGACTCGCATCTCGCAAGAATTATCTGCAATTATAATTTAGAAACGCTTAATCTTTCATAAAATCGACCCGTATTTCCATATTTCGCAATTTCTGATTACGCTAAAGGTATCTTAGGGTCTGATGTATTATAGTGGATGCATTATCAAAATGCTGAGAACCACTGACTTTGTGTTCAAGCTTCTTTCAAAGAAATATGAAATGTTTCTAAGGCATCAAACCATCAATTAAGTGCGGAGGAGTCTCTTAATGTGTAAATATGTCCATTTCTCCGAATCGTTTCATGCTCCGTTTTCGCCTTGCCGTCTTTTAACTTTATTTGGTTCTTTCAAACACGTGCGGTAGTAATTCGTTTCATCCGCCCTTTAAATTAATACGGTTCCACAAGCAATTTGACTTTCGTTTGTCTAGTTGCCATCCGATTCGAGGCAATCCTTGTTTTTATTTATTTGAATAAAATGCTTCGTATTGCTGTCATTGTTTTTACTATTAAAAAATATTTCGCATTAAAAAATTGAAGAAATATTAACCATAATAAAAAATGAATAAATATATTATAAGATCTTTTCTAATTTTAACTATCCCTAGATTACTGCCAAACTTAGAGGCGATAATCTATTTATAATGAAATTTTATTACTTGATTACTTAAATAAATGAAATATTTAAATACTTGAATCAATGAAAACACCACTTAATTTCTCATAATATAGTTTCTGCAAAAATTGACTCAATATTGAAATTTTAAATTTATTTTTATTTTTTTTCATTAAAAAAAATAGAACCAGCTAATGTTATCTCTTCGAAAGTTTCTCATTTACTCCTTAATAAAGGTGTTATCTGGAATCTTGCGAAATACCATGAATGTCACATGTGTTCGGATATATACTTTTAAAGAAAGCAAATTTTTTATATAGCAAACGGAAACAAAAATCAGTTGGAGTAGTCTTCACAAAACTTTGTCGCAAATTCTCTGATAAAAAAAAGTTTATTTCATTATCTCCCCAAATTAAACTATGATTATTGGGTGGAGGTCCAAAACTCTTAAGACGACTGCTCAAATTTTTGAGTCCGAATATGAAAACGGTGTGCTTTGTGAGCAGTGAAGTAACTCGAGTGCGGCATTCTTTTGCAGACTGATTAAAAAAAACTTCGCATTTAATTAAACATCATTAAGATAAAATTCCAAATTTGATTCGTTTAATCATTCCTTTTTTTAATTACCACACTTATGTGCTTGTGATAATACAGACGGTAAATATCTTGTTTCAAACTGTGACATGGATATATACCTTTGGCACTAAATCTGTAAGCCAAATTTTACTAATCTAACTCTTTATATTTTGTAATTAATATTTGTGCATGCTTTCTAGAAAATTACCCGTTTACTTAAGCTTCAAACTGTAGCTTCCAGAGCATATTAAATTCTTAAAACTAAAATAATACTCCAAGCAATTTAGAATTCCATCGGTTTGTTTATTCTTTCAACACCACAGCGTATATTACAAACATTGCCAGATTCTAGAAGGGTTACAAATAATCATCAGCTATTATACAAAAAATAAACGAAATAATATTAATAAAATATGTTTATCAAAGAAAAAATCGTTTGCTTTTACTTTTTAATAATATTTTAACAAAATAAAAATAGTTGCAGTTATAAAATGTTTGAAAAGGAATCGTCTGCTAAATGTCTATTAACAGATTTAGATTATGATATTTACCGAACAAATATATTCACTCGTATTCGGACAAGCAGATAGATAAATTCCTTGTGAATAGACTGCGATAAAAGTTTGATAGAAATTTACAAGATAAATGTAAACACCTATGAAATCCATCAATCTAAATTAAAACGATTTTGAGTTAAGTTGTTCACAAGCATAATTATAGACATAAATCCAAAATTGTGCTTTTTTTAACTCAGGAAAATTTGAAAGATTAGTCCAAATCTCGTAGACGTAGTTAAAGTTCAGATTTTCAGTAAATTTATTATTCGTTGTACCATATAAAAATATATTGTCAAAGTGTAGTTTTCTGATTTATTTTGTGTTCAAAACCCTATTTCTTCTGTACTTTTTTGCGGACTACTTTACTACATTACGCAATGACCTAGTCTTTAAAATATTGCCCGTCATTTAGTTTAAATCGAAATGTAGGTCATTTAGAGCCTCTGCAAATTTTGTGAAATACATTTATTTTTCAATTGAAACAGTTGCATCAAAATCCACGTAACTGATTAATATGAACTCACCTTTTTAATTGCATTTTTTAATCTTAATAATACAATTAAAGTTGGCTGGTTCTAAATTTGCTTCAGTAGAACAATACACCACGCGGAAACCTGCTCATGAACTATACGATTTCAAATGTAGGACACTTGTACCGAAATACGTGCTACTCATTTCAATAAACTTTATAGGGAAGCTCATTTCTGCAGCTGTCGCAAACTATTTTGATATGAAGAATAAAATTCATCCAAAAACTGACAAGATTGTAGTCAGAATCAGTATTTTATTTAATCTCAGATTTTTTAAAAACTTTTTAATTCGAAGCTTCTACTCTTTTTTTAATAATATTTTCTTTTCTTCGATTTCTTTTTTCTGAAAATTTGTCTACTTGTCCAGCATTAACATTCCATTTCTTACATCGAAATGTTACAAAAGAAAAGTAGGTTAGATGACTTACAAGATGTAAGAGAGCCATAACCATTTTAGAGCTCGATTTGGAATGGGAATCGTAAAAAAAGGGACATGGTATAGTGGTTACATTTTTTATCAACTCAGAAATTGCTCTCATTCGGACCGAGAAATTATAGAGTTGCGAAGTTTAAACAAGGTTCTGGATATTGACCAATGGGGAGAATCAATCTAAGACAGTTAAAGTTGGGGTTTCAAATTTTTAAAGTGCTGGATAGAAATTTTGTTTTAAAATTATGGATAAATTGGATTTATCACATATGTACAGGGTGATTCATAAATAAATATACATTTTACAAATGCTGTAAATGAGTAACAATCAAAGACGTGAAACAACTTAGCAAATCTTAAGGTAGATGTAGGTACTCTTAAAGTTTGTGTCTTATCATTGACAGAAGTCACATAGACAATAGCAAGTGTGTCATGTGACTAGTCAGTCGAAATGGTGGCATCTGCAGTGGAGAAGGCTTTTTTTTTGTTCTTCAGTTTAGCAAAACGGAATCCGCAACATACTGAGCTGTTGAACGCAACTGTTGTGCAATGATATACGAATTGTGCGATCACAATTCGGAAAAGAAGTTCCAACTAGAAAAATTTATCTATCAATGGCATAAAAAATGTAAAACTACGGGCTGTTGGCGCAAAGGTATATGTCCTGGACGACTGACTGTATCGTAAGAAGTTTGTTATTCAACGAAGCCTTGAAAAATCAACCCAGAGAATTAATCGTAAAGTGCACATTTCTCAGCCCACTGTATGGAGAATTTTGAGAAAGAAGCTGAAAATGATTCCATATGAAGTGTAGGCGTTGCAAAATCTGAATGACTGTGACACACAAAAGCGCTTTGAATTTTGTGCCAATATGCAGCTTCGTTTTGAAAATGATAATTTTGCCGATCACTTAGTTTTTATTAATGAATCAACGTTACATGTCCGTGGGAAGTACACAAGCACAGTATTCCCTTTTGGGGAAGATAGAATCACAAATTCACAATGCAACATATGCGATATTCCCCTAAAGTAAATTTGTTCTGTGCAGTGTCCAGAAAGAAAGTGTATGACCCCTTCTAAGAGGTCAGACGCAAAACATCTGCGACTGCGAAACAAAAATTAAAATAACCCCATACTATTCAGTTACAGGTGACATATAAGTATTTTACATTGTCCTTGAATTAGAGTGCATTGAAATTGTATACTTTTTTATGAATCACCCTGTACTTACTTTTATATACATAATTAGGTTGCTATACAGAATAGATACTTTAAAGAAGCTGGCAATGTTCACTCAAGCAAATCAATGCATTTATTAGAAATCTATGTTGAATGTTAATAGCAAGTTTAAAATTTAGTTAAAATATAATGATATTTTATTTGAATGCTAGTTGAAGTATGATACAATCTTTTTTAAAATAAATCGCCTTTTTTCATTTAACTTTAAATTATATAGAAGACAGTTAAGCAATTATTTTAGAAAAATATTTGTTATTATTAAGGAATTTTTTAAAAATGTCACATGTCTTAAAATATCAACATGTCACATGTCTTAAAAGTCAAATTTAGAATTTTATTCTCAAATACTAAATCCAGTTTATTTGCTCCTTATATTTTCTTTCAATTATTGTGTGCAGGCATCCAACAGAATGAAAATATGAAAAAATGATGCATGGAATTTTATCAAAAATTTAAGGTCAAATGTTTTTAAAACAATTATAATGTATTGTGTCTAAGAAAGAAACAGCAGAGTTTAATTAACATCTGCTGGTTCCAAAAGATAAAAGCTCTCTGTTGGCTAAAATTATCGTTTGCATATTCTGCACACTATTACAGTCCTTTCAAGTACAAGGTTTGTTATTCATTGGTGCTCGTACGGTTAAGAAATCCTTCATTTAACCTTTTATTGTCCTTTCTATCGATGTTGTTCCATGCATTAAGTATGTATGTCTCGCGTCCGACTTTTAAATCTAGTGTTTAAAAATCATCTCACGTTTTGGCTTAGTCGTTTTTCCTTGACCGGCATTTATTTAAAAAAACCCATAAAAAACAGTTTGACTATTAATAATTATAAAAAAGCAAAACATTTTTCACGATTTTACTGCTCATAGCTGAAATTCTTCATTTATTTTAGTAGAAAAAGAATCTTTTAGCACATTTTTAAAAATTATGATGGAAACATTATATAATATAGAGGTTTATATCAGGGGAGCTTTTGATATATCCATTTGCTCCAGTGTTCTTATTTGATTATCTTACTCCTAAGGCATGTTTTGTTTCTTCATTTAATCTACAGAAGTCATTCAACTGTTCTAGTTAACACTTCTAAAATTTTAATGCATTTAATTGCACAGTTAGAGAAAGAAATGTATAAATCAATCTGCCAATCATTAATATAAATATTAATATAAAAATTCTGATGAATTCTTTTTCCTTCAATGTAATTTTCGTTTTTGAAGAAGAATTATTACAATAAAGGTACGATAACTATTATCACAGTATATTTAATTATTTAATAAAATTCAAATTTGAAATTTTAAAAACTTCAATCTCAGTGTCTAAAATAATAAAATTCGTCTATATGTTTAAAAAAAAGCAGAAATATAATCAAGAAATAGTTTCTTAGCTTCTATTACTATAGTTTTTACTTTGTGAAGAAGCTCACGAGATTTAGATACTTCATCAATGGCTGCACGTTTCCAATTCCCCGTACTTCCGAGAGAGATTCTGCCAACATTATTCATAGTGTTGCCAATCCCCCAGCTCGAATCATTGTACCGATTTCGCCAGTTTTTAATTCATTTACAAACCCTGGCCTTTTGCTGTCATCAATGATGTTCTACCCGTTTCAACTTTCATTTTCGAGATGTATCACAAATAAAACCTTGACGTAGTCCTCCAAACTGAATAACTGAACTGATTTCACCAACTATTCTGTTCTTTGTTTATTTTCCAAGTATGATCATTTCTTACTTTCGTAGGAGAAATTACTTTCATTTGCTATGATAAAATATAGTTTATAAGAATATGATTAAACGAATACTGTCAATCTGGTGGCAGAACAGTTGGTCACTGAAGGTGGTTAGCAGTAAACTGAAATTATTGTGAACATTCTTCAGAATTGCACACATTGCAACTATTAAATAAAGTCATTATAAAGTCCAGACAGAAGCGTTTTTTTGCTTAAACGAATTTCAGATAAATAACTTTAAAAGATTGTTCTGTAATTTTTATGTGTTGATCCTTAGTCTATAGACTTTTGAGAGCTTAAAATAAATAACATATCCCAAGTAAATTTAAACCTTGAAATTTTTGCAAATATTTTTCTGTAACAAAAGGAAAATACTAGGAAACGTTAGAAGCAATTATAAATCTTGGGACGCCTCAAGGAAAAAATCCTCTGTTGTTTATGCAAATTCACTTTTTGTTTGAGGTAGTGCGTATAAAAATTCTTAATTTATGCAGAAGGAAAATGCTTTAGGAAAATGGTGGAAAATGAAGGAAAACTTGATACTGAAAATAAATAAATAAAATAAGGAGGACAGAAATGATTGAAAAAAAAAGATTTCCAATTATTTTAGAATCTTCTATGTGATATCTATTTTTATAAAACTATACTGATTTACTATATTCACATGACAATATTTATATTTAAATCAAATATACGTTAATCTCATTTTTAATATGGAATGTTGTATCTATTTACTAGAAGAAAAATTGAATACCGAAAAAGAAAAGCAAATTGTTTGTATGGTTGTAAATTTTTTAAAAGAATGACATATTTTAGAAACGAAGAACGTTCTGCGATGTTTATACTTTATATTATATAGAATTAAAATGTTCACCTAATCGCAAAAGTATACTAGAATTGTTTTCCGAGTTTCCAACGTCTTTCTAGACAATGTATTTTATTTATTTTTTTAATGTAACATGTATGTAAATATATGCAGAAATTTAGCTATTGTAAATTACAGGATTCTTACTTCCTTAAAGAAGATGAGGTGTAATACAAATTATACAGAAATTGATATATTGGTGTATTCATTTTTTTAAATTGGTCTCACGCTGGTGCAAAATCAGTCAGTTCAAAACTCAGCATTTAAAAAACGACAGTGCAAAGAATATTTCAACGTCATTAAGGCAGCCATACAGCATTCACGCATTCTCTGTATATATTTAAAATCACATCATGGTTAGTTTCTAATGTTTCACATTTGGGTAGCACTTCAAACGGAATCAAATATTTCTTTGCTGAAAATTGTAATTTGGATAGAGGGACTTCTTTAACGAACATCAAACTTCGAAATGATAACTCTTCAAATAAAAGAATAGCATTCAATCTTCATTCAAGAAGCTCATTATCAGTAACAATTTTCTATAGATGTGTCGTGTGTCATTTTTATAATCTCATTGGTTGATCCTCTTTTGTATAAATGTATATTGAATGGTGGAGAATACATTCATCTAATTTTAATGGCATTATGTCTTTTTTTTTCTTGCCTTTGACAAATGTAGTTTCAGACATTATATCTTATTTATTTATTTATTTATTTTTTGCCTTTGACAGATGCAGTTCAAGCAATATGCAATATGCCTGATTTTTTTTTTTTTTTTTTTTTTTTTTTTTGCTTTTGACAGATGCAGTTTCAGGCATTATGTCTGATTTTTTTTTTGTCTTTGAAAAATGTAGTTTCAGGCATTATGTCTGCTTTTTTTTCTTTTGCCTTTGACAGGTGTAGTTTTTAGCAATATGCAATATGTCTGATTTTTTTTTTTTTTTTTTTTGCTTTTGGCAGATGCAATTTCAGGCATTATGTCTGATTTTTTTTTTTTTTTTTGCTTTTGATAGATGCAGTTTCAAGCATTATGGTTTTTTTTTTTTTTTTTTTTGCTTTTGATAGATGCAGTTTCAGGCATTATGTCTGATTTCCTTTTTGCCTTTGACAAATGTAGTTTCAGGCATTATGTCTAATTTTTTTTGACAGATGTTATTTCAAGCAATATTGAATATGTCTGAATTTTTTTGCTTTTGACAGATGCAGTTCCAAGCATTATGTCTGAATTTTTTTTGTCTTTGACAAATATAGTTTCAGGCATTATGTCTGATTTTTTAAATCTTTCACAAATGTAGTTTTAGGTAATATATCTGATTCTTTGTCATCATCGTACAGATGCAGCCACACTTATACGATGTCTTAATTACCATAAGTGGTTGCAGGACAATGGTTGGATGCTGTTGTCTTACAAGGACCTGTTGAATTTCTTCGTTTTCACCTGACTTGACGTCTGTTGACTATTACTTATGGGGATTCTTACATTCTGTTAGGCATAAAATATCTTCTGTAGAAACAACAGATCTTTGTGGCGAATTCAACAAGACTCTCTTGAATGGAATGAAGTAATGAATTGGATCTCGTGTGCGCAAATATTGTCAAAAAAATGCAACATTGTATAGATGACGAAAATGTTAATTTTGAACAATTTTTTCCATTTCTTTTAATAGATTATTTGACCATTTTTAAAAATTTAATAAAACTCAATAAATGCGTCATTATGCAAATGGATTGTGATTCTACGCTTTTATTAATCTTTTGTAATATGTACATCATCCCTGAAAGAAGGCAGCAAAAAACATGTTCAAACACCAAAAATGATCAAATAAATTTCAAATATGGATAAATAGTCTAATAAATTAGTCTTTTAGTTTCACAACTTCTTTTGCAGACAAAAAAGAAAAATTAAACTTTATATGCTTATGGATGGCTGTAAGAAAAACATTTTAAACGCTGACATTTTTCTACTCTAGAGAGGAGAAAGTCATGTAAAAATTTAATTTTTGTATTTTTTTTATTATTAACATCTGCAGAAATATATATCTTATTTAAAATAATTTTACCGTTGGATATGAATGTTTAACAGCAATAGTTAAAAAAAAAAAAAACTTTGGGGGGACATCTTATATACAAAGGGGTGATCCAAAAAAACGTTTACAAGGCAAAGGAAAAATGCTTTAATAACAATAAACACAATATACAAACTGTAATTAAGGTCACTTCTCTACATAATCACCAAACCTGTTGAGGCATTTATCACTCCGCTGGACCCATTTGTTTAACCCGTCTTGCTAATAATCAGGCCCCTGGCTATTGAGCCGGTTCTCGACACTGTTTTGAACATCACCTTCTGATATGAACCTTGTTTCGGAAAAATGTTTCCTCAATGCCGGGAAAAGGAAATAATCACTGGGAGCCAAATCGGGGCTGTATGGTGGGAATGGCTCCAGACCTCCCACCTAAAGGTTTCCAGCAATCGCTGAGTCTAGCGAGCTGTATGGGGCCGGGCATTATCAAGCAGAAGAATGACACCTTCCGTCAGAAATCCAGGACGTTTGCGTCGAATGGCTTCACGCAATTTTGTTACGGTGCCCCAAAAACGGTTGGCATTACTGCGACACCATTTCTCTAGAAGTCTTGCCATTACTGTTGCTGTTTCAAGTCTCAGTACTAACACTATCTGCTCGAACGACCGGTCTAAGACAACTAGCACCATCTGTCACTATTCTGGGTAACAATATATCCATCCACAATTTCTATTTTCCAAATGCTGCTGTTTGTAAATTTTTTTGGGGGGATCACCCCTCGTATGTGTTACGCTTACTGTGATTGATCGATTATTATTAATTTTGATCACTATTAGTATAATTAATTATTGAACATATGATAAACCGATAAATTATTTTTGTCGAATTATTATTAATAACAATCGATTAATCACAATTAACACAATTATAACATATTAATTAACCAATTTCGTAAATTTGTATTTAATTTGGAACGAAATTTGTCAAATTTAGTCTGTTTGTATTTAATTTGGGAAGAAATTCTTCAAATTTAGTCTGTTTGTATTTAATTTGGAACGAAATTCCACAAATTTAGTCTGTTTGTATTTAATTTGGAATGAAATTCCTCAAATTTTGTCTGTTTGGAAAGAAATTCCTCAATTTTAGTCTGTTTGGAACAAAATTCCTCAATTTTAGTATGTTTGTATTTAATTTGGAACGAAATTCCTCAAATTGAGTCTGTTTGTATTTAATTTGGAATGAAATTCCTCAAATTTTGTCCATTTGTATTTAATTTGGAATGAAATTCCTCAAATTTAGTCCGTTTGTATTTAATTTGGAATGAAATTCCTCAAATTTTGTCCATTTGTATTTAATTTGGAGCGAAATTCCTCAAATTTAGTCTGTTTGGAAAGAAATTCCTCAATTTTAGTCTGTTTGGAACGAAATTCCTCAAATTTTATCTGTTTGTATTTAATTTGGAACGAAATTCGTCAAATTTAATCGGTTTGTCTGTTCTTTTTCATGTAAATAATCAAAATTTATCTGCCAACTAATTAGATAGATGAATTTTGGCACATGGCTTGATTAATAATCATAGATTTAAATCAAATTTCGGTTTTAAAATGTTAAGGAATTGTCATCATATAAATTTGTTTATTCATGTATACGTGTACACGATAATACAAAATCATTACATGTTAGGAAAAAAAAGAAATTTTTTACGTTATTTTCGCCTCACTAATTTCCTCTGCGAATTTTGCCCCTTATCTATAAAAATGAATAATTCTCAAATGCTTTAATGAATTTTTAATTACATACGAATTTTAGCACAAAACGTGGTATTTTGTATTAGCATACGAAAAAATTGAGGGGAAGAAAATGCTCTTATAATTTAAATTGGATTATAATTTGGATGACAAAAGATTGAATAAATTATTTATTTAAAAATAGAAACCTTAAACCGTTCATATTTTGTAGAAACGATTTGTGTTGTATATTTTTTATTTTGAATTCTATGCAATCAACATTTTTTTCTATATAGTCGTATGAAAATTTGCTTATAAATACTGCGCCTTCCATTATTTCTGAATTGTATTCACTAGATACAAAATGACTAAAAGTCGGAAACAACACCTGTTGATACGCGCGGATGCAGAAAAGCTGTCTTCCTTTGCAGTGTTTAAAAATAGATCTCCCGGTCGCTCGTTCTTCCGTTTGGATGAGCAAACATCAATGCTCGAATCTGGGCCTATCTGGGTCTTCTTCTCGGTATAACCAGCTTTTTTCTTTGAACACGCATTTAATTATAGCAGATCATATACTCCGAAAATGTTTTATAAATATTTGTATGATTCTGAATTTGAAGAACATTTTGAATGTAGGCACAGAGAAATTTTGAATAAATGTTGAATAATTTGCAAAAAGGCCGATGTAAAAAAAAAAAAAAAATGTATGCAACATATGACAAATTAACAACAGGTCATATCAAATCCTGATTTTCTAAACTATTTTTTTTCTCTGCAAAACCACAATCCATCATAATTTTTGTTGGTTTAGTTTAGTTTAATTCATTGCGCCCTATAGCAACGTTGCATCTTGAAATAATTTGCTAATTACTTGCTGAAGGAATCTGAATGATTTGAACTGTGTTTAGACGGTGGGGGGATGGTAGCTGAGCAATCACCTCCTTCTAAATATCCACACCATATCGGCGGAAGGACATTTGAGCCCGAATTAAGTCGTATGCGCTCTAATTGTCTAATAATTGAAGAACTTTTTTGCATGCAGCCACAGAGGCATTCTGAATAACCTTTGAATAATTTGTATGAACTATGGAAGAAAAAACAATTAAGGTATGCACCGTATGAAAAATCCGCAAAAGGTCATATTGGATTCTGATTTTCTAAGCAGGATTTTTTTTCACTACGAAATCCCACTCGATATAATCATTTTTTGTTGGGTTAGCTCAGTTTAATTCAGTGCATCCTATAGTAGCGTTACATTTTTAAATAACTTTCTAGATGTTTACGAAAGGAATCGGAATTTCGAAGTATGATTAGATGTCAAAGATGGCCTCTGAGTTATCACCTCCTTCTAAACATTCATACCATATGAGTGGAAGGACATTTCACTCTCGAATCAGATCGTGTACACGGTTGATGCCTAATAGATCTTTGCAATGATTCTGAATCTGAGGATCTTTTTGGTTGCAACCACAGAGACATCCTGAATAACTGCTTGAATAATTTTCAAGGAGGACTGATGTAAAAAAAACAATAATATAGCAAGTGAAGGAACTCATAAGAATAAATCATAGGAACTCCTAGATGCAGCATATGACAAATAAGCAATGGGTTATTTCGGAATTCTAGTTTTTAAACCTAGATTTTTTTTTCTTTTGTGCAATCGCACTTCCAAGGGTGTCGTCATTGTGAAAAGCACTGGTTTGAAACTCCATGAACGGCAAGACAACTCGGTGCTCAAAAACATTTCAATACATCATCATTTTTGTTGGCTTAAATTAGTTTGTGGCGTCGCATAGTAGCATTCTCTCTTGAAGTAACATGTTGATTTTCAAGAAGGGAATTGGAATTTTGAGCTATGGTCAAACGGCAAGATTGCATTTGAGGCAAGAACCTTCCTCTTCAAACATTCGGGGGGGGGGGGGTGAGATTTGGATGGGGGTATCAGTGGTAATATATTTGATCCTCAAAATCAGATTTAATTTGCGCCAGACCAGTATATATATTGGTTCTTTGGTGAAAATGTTTCGAAACTGGGATCTTGCAGTTTCAATCTCGACATCACCTTGCCACCAGATCCTGTGATTTTGGTTAATGTTGCCTAAGATTATTTGCTTTGCCCATACTGTTAAGAAACCACGGCTGAGCAGGGGAATCCATCGATTGATTATTCTTGGACCACGTATGTTTCCTTTCTCCTTAATTTCATTCTTCGCCGATTATTTCTTCTCGATTTTATTTTTCATCGATTATTCTTGGACCACGAACAATGTTTCAGTATTATACTATTGTTTCCTTATCACAGCAACCCTTATTGATTTCATGTTGCATTTGCGATAAGAAATTCCTATGTAACCAGAAGGAGTGATCTTCCTGAAACTTTCTCGCATATTTATTAATATAGGTCTTATCCTCCACAACCACTTCTATATGATTGAGAACCTTGGGTAAGGTTGTGAATACCACGAAGTGCTCAGATTTTTATTATCCTCAGAGTCCCGAACATGAGAGTTTTAGGCTTCATAGTATATATAAGAAGTATATATAGCTATAGTATATATAGTAGTATATAAAGTATATATAGCTCTTGTGCGTGCAATTGACGAACAATATTATGTAAGAGCTCATTAGCGAACTATCTTTGGTGATTAATGGCTTAACTGCGGAAGATGTATGTACACACTTGAAACATCGAAAATCGTTCAAAATATCGAATATTTTTTTTTATTTCTTCAAAAGGTTCTCTGATTCTTTAGCTTACAAACGATACCAAGATACTGTCAATATTCGGAATATTTCGCGAGTTATAATTATTTTTCTTGAGGTACTTTCACTAAAAACTCTACTTTTGGTGTTTTTGAAACTAATTTTATGAAGAATGATATTTTTCCACTATGTTGCTTCATTCAAACAATCATAACTCAACAAGAAATTAACCAAATACAATTATTTATTTATCAAAATAATCTGTATGAAACAGTGGATGTTTTGTGCATCAATCAAAGTTATATTTATAGAAATAAATTTTTAATAACTATTTAAAAAAGAAAAAAAACTCGCTTTTTCTATTCATCGTTGATGAAAAAAATTGCTAAAAAAATATATATTTATAACTTGATTGAGGCAAGCAAATAAAGACTAATATTAGGCATCATTTCCAACTAGAATTGTGTGTCTGTAAAAATTAGAATTTAAGTTATCATGTTTCAAAAAAAGGCTAATTAGCTCATTATATATTATTTAATTAATTAATAATTAGTGTAATATGGTTTTTTCTCACTGAAATGAGTTTAAACATATATTAATGACCTACTGTGAAAAAACTGGATTTTTAAAGTTAAAATTTTAAAAAATCTTCCAGTGTGTACATACACCTTTTAATAAATAGATACCTTAAACCAGCGTTTTTCAACCTTTCAGTATTCGCGGCCCAGTTTCCAATCATAATTTACATCGCGCCCCCCGATTACAATAAAATGTATACAAAAATAATGTATATTGAGTATTTTGGATTGTGTTTTTAAATTATTTTTACCTAACTGAGAGAACAAGAGTAAAAGCTAGCCAACGTTGGAGAGAAACCACATCTAGCATCTGAACAGATGAAACGAATGAAAGAGGGGAAAATTTAAATATTATACTTGAAATGAAAGCCAAATAGGGAGATAACATTAAAAGAATATGAAAGTAGAAAAATTCATTAATGAAAATTAACCTAGACGGAGTGAGCTAAATTTAGGAACTGGGAATACATTTTTTCGAATAATAAAAGAAATAAAACAGAAGCACAACTAAACAAAAGAGAAAGGAATAAGAAATATTTGTGGAAGGGAATCCACACGGCCGATGCCGTCTCGAGCATGCGCAGAGCAAATGTTTTCTCATAGGAAAAAGGAAAATGTTCGATAACACAAATTTCAATTCCAGTTAGTCTCATTCGAGTCGATCCTTCTATCGCTATCGAATCTATCGTGAATGTGTATGTTATATATGTTTTCGTGTTAATTACAATTCACCATATTAAATATTTACAGCAACAGATTTATGTAGACTCCTGGATACATTTTTAAGCGGAAGTAAGCGAGCATTAGACGATAGTCAAGCATCAACAAGAACACAGACGAACACAGGTTCCGAAAATAAAATCAAGAAAATATTCTCAAGAATAATTAAATTTTGGGTTTACCAGTACTGAAGTAAAGGAAGAAGAAAGGCCGCCGTGTATCATTTGCTCAAAAATGTTGGCCACAGACAGCATTTAATAAACTTAATACTTAATACATAGACAGCACTAATAAACTTAAACGACATTTGAAAACGCTTCATAGTGAGTACGTCAACAAATCTAGAGAATTCTACGAATTAAAATCATATGAAAAGCAAAAATCATTTTTTAAAGAAACTTTGTCTGTTAATAAAAAAGCTTTAATTGCATCTTACAAAGTTTCATATAAAATAATCAGATGTAAAAAACCTCACACCATTGGTGAAGAGCTATTTTGCCAACAACAATTGAGATTGTAGAAACTATGTTTGAAGATAACTTTTCAAAACAATTGCAATCCATACATCTTTCAAATGATATTGTTGCTCGTCGAAGTGGTGATATAGCTGAAGATGTACAGTGTTCCAGTGTACAGAGACCCTTTTCTCGAAGTTACGTGACAAATTGTTTTCAATACAGCTTGATGAAGCAACAGATAGTAATGAAGACGATCATTTAATTGCCTATGTTCGATTTTGTAATAATATGTCAGTATTAGAAGAATTACTTTTCTGCAAACCAATAGAACTCAAAACCACAGAGCTCGCATTATTTACGAATTTAAATGATTTTATGAACAAGGCAAACATAGAAGGGACAAATTGCGTCGGAATATCCACCGATGGTCCTCGTTCAATGTCCGGTAGATTCCAAGGTATACAAGCACTTGTAAAACAAAAATCGCCTCAGGGCGTCTGGACACATTGCGTGATCCACAGAGAAGCGTTGGCTTCGAAAAAAAAAATGAGTCCTGGTCTGAATATTGTGTTAACTAGGGTTATAACCGTAGGAAATTATATAAAAATGAGACCCCTGAAATCGAGAATCTTTTCCGCACTTTGTAAAAACATGAGTTCAGTACATTCAGCGTTACTATTTTATTGCGAGGCAAGATAGTTATCATGTGGGAAATTTTTGCAACGTGTTTATGAATTAAGAGAAGAAATCGCCATTTTCCTGGAAGAGGAAAACAGACCGGAGGCCGAGAATTTTCGCGATGGTTTATTTGTGATGGAATTGAGCTACTTGGTGGACATATTCGAGAAATTAAATAACTTGAATCTTCAACTCCAAGGAGCAAATATACATATGTTGGATACGAGTGATAAGATTAATGCTCTTTGTAGAAAATTAGAATTATGAAGCAGAAATTTAAAGCAAAAAAACCTAACAATGCTTGCAAATGTAGATGATTGTACTAAAACTTACAAGGCTGAAGAAGAATATGTAAAAGTTGTTTCTGTAACCATTGAAAATCATTTAGCCATGCTAGCAAAGAATTTTAAAAAGTATTTTCTTGCTGACGACAAACTGATCGCAAGTTACGAGTGGGTTAGGGATCCATTTCATTAGACTCCCGAAAGACTCTTAATTGATGAGAGAAAAAAATCATAGATTTCACGACAAATGGCGAAACTAAAAGACAATTTAGTAATAAATCAGTATTTGAATTTTGGGCAGGAGTAGAGGATGATTTTTCTGCACTAAAAACAAGGGCATTTCGCATTCTATTACCATTTTCAACATCCTACCTTGAAGAAACTGGATTTTCTGTTGTGGCTTCTTTGGAGACAAATAATAGATCTCCATTTCTAATATTAAGCCTTCCTTCGAAAAACTTTGCTTTGCAAGACAGGTCCAAGGAAGTCACTAATAATTATTAAATTTGTTTTTAATTTAGTATGGTTTGATTAAGTGAATTTTGATTTAGTAGGTTGTTTTATTTTAATAAGTTTTTAAATATGTCGAATGTATTTTAGTAGGTTGTTTTATTTTAATAAGTTTTTAAATATGTCGAAATGTATTTTGTTTTCTTTGTGTATGCGTGCTTTCCTTTCAGTCAGTTAATCCTTTTTTAAATAATATTTTCTCTTGGATATTCTCGCGCCTTCTTCTAGTGTGCTCGCGCCCCCCTAGGGGGGCGCGCCCCACAGGTTGAGAATCGCTGCCTTAAACCTTATATGTATTTTGTACATTTTTTTCCCAATCAATTGGGAACTAGAATTGGTACAGAACTATAGTTTTACGTAGCACAATTAGCACAGTTTTACATAGTACAATTGTAACTTCTCATATCACAGTAAAATAAAGACTTTAATTTTCGAAAAAAGGATATCAAAATTACGAGGTCCGTTCCAAAATAACCCTAGCATTAAAGTAAAAAAGGGACATTTACATAACTAAACTAAACCAAACAAAACAAAACGGAAAAGGGTCATTTCTTTTGTATTTATATCCTTCCATTGAATTTTTGTCTGTACATACCATATAAATCTTCTACTAGATATCAATCTTCTTTGATTTAAGCGTACAATAATGACACGTATTTAAGCGTGTCATTTATTCTACCATAAAACCCTTATTATCGATTTTATCTACGAGTCTTAAAAAGATCCATTTCTCTTCTTTTACCATTACATGCTTTGAGAAATGTAAATCAATGGGCTTTCAAAACAATTCTTTTTCAGAATTCCAAGCACTGATTTGTTTTTTACGGAGCAATTTTATCAGAAGAGTTCTTCTTTGCTTCTTGTTGAAATAAGCTTATTCATGATGAAGGCAAGTTGGATCGGAGATTCTTTATGGTGTTTTCGAGTATACAAAGTGATTTCCTTTCTTTTACTTTTCTTTTTAATGCTTCAGTAGCATCATAACCTTTGAATAGTTTCAAGAAACAAGTTTGGAATGCTCGGGAAAAATGTAACTCGTGTTTTATTCTGCGCTGAAAGATACAAGAGTGGCGGCTCTGGTGCAGTGATTGCATAATTGCAGCACTTCCACTTTTTTTAGTACACAAATTTAATTCTAATTTAACTTTGCATGTATAATCTAAATGTATTATCTATTTAATGTAATATTTGTTTCGAAGTTTCAGATGAAATGCAGGGAATAAAACTATGGTATTTGAAAGTAGAAATGAGGAAAATAATGGGCTATTTTGTCATTTTTCTTATCTAAATGTGTAATTTCCTTTCCTTTTATGTCGTTTTCCTTCTGTTGGCATAAGTGCACTTGTAATATCCGTCTCATTTATGGCATAACCGTTTAAGAAAATCGTTTTTCTTTCCCACTACAGAAAAAATCTTCACCTGAAAATACATAACAAAGGAAGCCAGAGAGAGTGGTCTCCAAAAAACTTTCTCGCATACCCTCTCATAAACTTGCCATGTCAGAGAACGAGTCATGGATTACGATAGTTACGAAAAAATAATGATTTTTGGCGTGAACTTAGCATTTTTATTGAATTTATCTTGCCATCCTTGGCGATTTATTTGGCGATTAATCCATGACATGCGATTAATAATATCTAAAAATCGAATTTGAGTTTGATATGCATTCCTCAACCGATTGAAACAAAATACAGATACAAAACTGAACTTGTAGTGACAAAATCCTGTTCCAAATTTGATATATTTAAGTCATTGCGTTTTTGAATGATCGCGTTTACATATTTCTGAAAGTACAGACAGACAGACAATCAACTAATGGTTGGATTTGGTTCAGAATCTGACATTTGTCTACACTATAGATGTTAAGAGGCCGCGGTGGCCTGGAGGTAAGATCTCGGCCTGTGAGCCGTAGGGTTTCAGGTTCGAGACCCGATTCCACCGACGAACCGTCGTGTAAGGGGGTCTGTTGCACATTAAATCCGCCATGCCAAATGTCCTGCCGCTGGTGTGGTGTGGAAAGGGGATGCCAGCTCAGGTGTCGACCTCGTCATCTGACCATTGTTCAAAATTACGGGGTCTGTCCCAAAATAGCCCTAGTGTTGTTTTACAACGGGAAGTTAATATAACTAAACAAACAAACAAAACCATAGATGTTAAATCTGTGTGCCGAATTTTATCTATCTAGCTCTCTTTTTTTATAATTATCAAGTTAACTTATATTCGAAAAGCAGGACAGACGAAGTTCTTCAGAACAGATTTTATTCAAAATTTGATAGAAATCAGCAAATTTGGTGGAAAGACCGTTTACCAAATTTTAGCTGTCTAGTTCAAATACTTTTTCAGTTATCTTTGTCACAGACAGACAGACAGAAAAATTTCGAAAAATATTTTGTGAACTCAAGGAGGTTTAAATCATGAATATTTTTCAAAATCTCGACGGTTGCTATACTTTTTGACGATTACTATACTTTCTCTATACTACATGAAAGTAAAAAGTAAAATAATTGATGATAAATAAGAAAATAAATTTGAAAAAGTTTGGTTAAATTATTTTTTTTAATTCAAAATGAATTTTCTTGGATTTTTATTTATAAATGTTGAAAGAATATGCTTCCAAAATTTCTCCAATCCCATCAGTAGTCCGCATGATACTATTAAAGATCGCAAAGAAAAAGCTTTGATATAGTATAAAACTCAAGTATTTTCAAAAATATAATTTATTTAAAAATATTAAATAGGACAGCTCTAATTTCATATATTGTGTGTTATCTATTCAAAATAAAATTTAAAAAACTTATACGACTCTAATTTCTGAAACAATATCAATAAGTGCATGCGTACTTACAGATGGATGTAATATCATATTCAAGACATTTTTAAAACAACATTTTTTTTTAAACTTGTATCTCAATAACATTAATTTTATTTTCGCATATTTTTCCTCTAATTAAAAAATTTTTTGAAAGTGTAATACTACGTTGTATATGTTTACATATGCTTTAACAATATTTTCTATTTTTCAAGTTATTGTGTTTATGCACTAGATACGAAATGCTTTTTTAAGCTTCTCTTTTCATTGCCACAGTTAAGAGTAAAATTTTATAAATAATTTTGAGATAAACTAATCGAACCTAAATCATTACAGTAGAATTTCTATTATACGAATTTTTATCAGTTCTCTTTCGAGCAATTATCTAAAAATCGAACTGTTTATTTTTTTATAAATAATTTTTCGCAGACGATATTAAGCACTTTAATAGCAATATGAGCTAATTTGATTCGTTTTTATGAAAAACGGCATTGAATAAGTACCGAAAATTTAAGTATCGATAAAAATAAGTATCGAAAATTGTCGTTAAGTATCAAACAAAAGAAGCATTTTCATTGCCACAGTTAAGAGTACAATTTTATAAATAATTTCGAGATAAACTAATCAAGCCTAATCATTACAGTAGAATTTCTATTATGCAGATTTTTATCACTTATCTTTATCTATAAAGCAAGCAATTATCTAAAAATTGGTCCGTTTATTTTTCATAAATAATTTTTCACAGACGATATTGAACACTTTAACAGCAAAGTGAGTGAAATCAATACATATTTACGATAAACGTCATTAAATAAAAAAAATTCCGATGTTAAAAGCTGAAAAATAGTTTTCAGAAAAAACCTTCATTGGGAAAACAAATGAAACAGCGAAGATCGGTAAGAAGTTTAATAATTAATAAAAAAATGATGATAAATGTTAATTCTAATGGATTTCCTTTTGTATTTTTAAGCAAGCAAAATGCTAATAAATGTTAATTTTTCTGGACTTGCCTTTGTAATTTTAAACAAACAACTCTAGAAAACTTATCTAAAGAAAAGAAACAATGATTTTAAGTGTAATCTCTATTAACCGAGTTTTCGATTATCCGAAATGTTTAAGATCGCACTCATTTTTAATAATCGAATTTTCATTGCTACACAAAACAAATGTTTCACAATAGAATTTCAATTTTTTTCTAATAGATAAAACAGTGTTTTAATTAATTAATAGAAAAATTTTTAGTACTGCTTCAACGAACTAAATTTTTCCCTCACTGCATTTGGAACAGAAATTGAACAAGTTTGCATCGAACAGATTTGGTTTTGCGGAACGGGCTCTTTTGAACTACAATTGGACCAAATTAGGCCGGAATTGATAGCAAAAATACTCTAATCAAAGGATCGTGACCGCTGATTAAATATCAAAGTGAAACAATGTAGTCAAATTGATGTAAAACGAAACCGGATTTATCCGGATCCAAATCAAATAATCGATGCTTTCAGTGCGTGAAATATGAAATGGGGGCACATAGAAAATTGAACTTAACAGCAGAAGCAGTTTTTATACCGGATGTTGATGATACGTTTAATCGGAAGTCCACTTTCACTAGTATATTCTAGATAACTTTACGACCTTCGCGGAATGGATATGACTTTTAATATTTGCCATGCTGCTGACTCACACATTTGTCATATTTGCGCCGATTATTTATTTCAAATGTTTACCGCATCTTCGCATACGTCGCATTTGCAATAAATAACTCTCTGACTCGTCGCGCTACAGGATGTTTATGCCTTCTTTTGTTTTTTCCATCTCGAATTAAGATCGTGTAAAATTTCCTTATTTGTACGGGTGAAAGTGTTTTCGTAGCTGCTCAAGACAGGGTGGAATTAAGGACAAAGATGATTAGAATTCCAAGCAGATTCTGAAAATGTCCAACGAATAGTTAACGAATCGCTTTTACTGATAAGTTTATGATCATTAATTTATGTGCATATTTTGGTGCTCTTTAGGGTACTATTTGTGAGAATTCTCAAAATTTTTTGTTAGTTTCTGGTGTCATCCAGCATGATTTTCAAATCGGCAGTGAAAATTAACCAATAAGTCCATTAGAATCATGATGCTTACTGATCAGTATATATATATATAGAGAGAGAGAGAGAGAAAGAGAGAGAGAGAGAGAGAGGGAGAGAGAGAAAGAGAGACTTATTTACTTGTAATGACATTTAAGGCACCTAACGCATGTCAAACCTTATGTCAAACTGAAATTGTGTTGGTTATTGCAATTTTGGAAAAAAAAAAGAAGGGGACAAAAAAACAAAAAAAGAAAAAGAAAACTTTGTGATTGTTTATGCTATTTGACTTTATTTAAGTTTTTAAAATCATGTTTTTTTTCATTATTGATATTTAATTTTCAGTTTAAAGTTCCACAAAACCTATTTTTAAGAAAATAATATTGGCAATTTTCGAATTTTTGTGAATAAATCGTTTTTATTCAAATCTTTCAATAAAAAAAGAATGTAGAAATAAAACGGTACCACTTCATTTTTTATGAATAGTACTTATTCCTTCTCCGGTTTGAGTGAAGTGTCAAGGAGTTCTAGACCTCCGGACTTAACAGATGATATGTGAATTAACATGGCTTGATATTCTTTAGCATGAAGATGCGCTTTATGAAGAATATTTTTCTTGGAACAATTAAATTGATTATAACTAATATTTGGAAACAAAGAAAGGAGAGAAATACGGAAAAGTACTTATTTGTTTCTATTTAAAGTAATTCAAATATAACAAAAAAAATTTCAAAAATTCATAAGGCTATTTTTAGTGCCCTTGTAAGTTGAAATCATCAAAAAGTATGAAATCATCCCAAAAATCAAAGGAAACCCAACAAAATAAGGATTTAAGCAAGAAAATTCTTGAATTTTGAGAGAATATCACTATGCAGATATTATAACTTCTAACGATTAACTGCACAATTAGGCTTTATGAAATTTCTTGTTATTCGAACAATACTTTCAAATTCATCGAGAATTATAGAAGAGATTTTAAAATCTTATTATATTCAAAAGTACATTATATTACTTGAAGACAACAACTACACTAAATCAGTGGGAGTAGTTTTTCCGAAAATTTTCTTGTAAACAATTTGCTAAATATAGCTGTGTATTATTATCAGAGACTATGCTTTTGACGAACAATACACAATCGCATGCTATCGACGAACAGTAGTTAAGAAAGATGCTGACGATGAATCACAGGTATATGACTAATACACAAATAATAGACAATTGAATGTGCATTTTTGGGCGTCTTTTGTCCAACTGTTAAAATCCAAATTTGATATAGAACAATAATTGTAGTCACAAAACTACATACAAGGGGTTTCGTAGCTTCAAATGAAAAGCTACGAAACGTCACTCTGGATATAAATGAAGACTTTATTCAAAGTATACACCATAGGCCTAAGCACAACGATCCCATTGATTAACGAGCCGAAGGATTCCTTATTCCCAGAATTCCTGTGGCCGTGACGAGACCCAGTTCTTCAGAGCCTCCATGAGTTCGCCGTCCGATTTGAAGCGCTTCCCTTTCAGATATTTTTTCAGGGGACCAAACACATGAAAATTGCAGGGTGACATGTCCGGGCTGTAGGACGGATGATCGATCTGCTCCCACTTGAACTTTCCCAGTTACACGTTTTATCATGGAGCAGAGTCACAGCCTCCATTAATAGCCACGGTCTTTTGTTCTTGACAGACCTGCTTAGTCTTCCGAGTGCCTCACAGTACACATCGGAGTTCAGGATTCTTCTGTGCTCGAGGAATTCAACAAGTAGCGGACCTTGGGCGGAGAACTCAAGGACGCTGTGAAGGACTGGGTCTCGTCATGGCCTCATGAATTCTGGGAACAATGAATCCATCGACTCGTTAATCAATGGGATCGTTGTGCTCAGACCTATGGTGTATACTTTGAATAAAGTCAACATTTATACCCATTGTGTCGTTCTGTACCTTTTCATTTGAACACCCCTTATATTAAAATTCATATATTTAAGTCATTGCATTTTTGTGTGAAAGTGTAAACTGATAGATGGTCACACCTTAGACGAGTTTGGTTCAAAATTTGGTACGTACGTTACTTTAGATGATAAATATGTGCACCAAATTATATTGGTCAAGCTCTTTTACGTTTTGTAGTAATCGTGCTTACATACGTCTAAACATCCGGGCGGACTTAATCTGAATGGATTTCGTTTCAAATTTATAGAGATCAACAAATTTGGTGCAGGGATCACTATCAGATTTCATCCGTCCAGCTCAAAGTGTTTTTTTAGTTATCGCAGTTCAAAGGCAGACAGATATAATTTCAAAAATATGTTTTTCTCTGATTCAGGGAGGTTTGAAACTTGGAGTTCGCCAAAAATTCGATTTTTGATTAGAATTTTTTGATTAGAATATTTTCTCTTTGGATACTTTGAATACGAGAAAGTAAAAATGATAACCCTTAGCATCTGGAAGTGTCCTCTCATGCTCCATTCAAGAGGGTGCATCATTTTGAGGTTTTATTTAATTATTCTTTTAATTTTGGTTGTAAAAAATATCTGGGGAGTGGCAAAAAAATTTATATTAATTCTTCAGATAAATTCAATTTAAAACACACACACACACACACACACACACACACACACACACACACACACACACACACACACACACACACACACACACACACACACACACACACACACACACACACACACACACACATATATATATATGCTTAAAATGTTTTAAAATGATCGCTTTTTTCTATATACCAGAAATTACAGAACAAATAAGAAATTATTATATTCAAAATTTGGCATTGGGTTTGAATTTATGGTTTTATGCTACAAGATTTTAACAAAAATGTAGAATTTTGGAATGTAACACTTAATGATATAAAACAGATTAAAATATAAGTTTTGAAATCATCAAATTCAACGAAATTTTCTAAAGAATGAATGCAAAAAACAAAATTTAAACGATTTAGCTGTTTAAGATTACTGAATGAAAATAATTTTTGATATTTTGGAAAAAAATCGATTTTTCTACTTAACAGAGCAATATTTCGCTATACTTGGTTTTCCCCTAATCTAAAATTCGCAGATTTTCTGTTTCTGTTATTATTTTTCCCAATTAAGAAAAAAGTTTTCTTTGAAATTATGTAAGATTTCATAATTTTCTTCCTTGTCTTTTCGAAACAAAAGACGCAAGAAAGGAACATCCCATGATTGGTTAGTGGAGTATGGACTTTAAAATGCCACTTTTCCGGACTGGTCTATCTGATAAGCGAGTCATTTCTCAATTCCTTTTTCTTTAAGCATCTATGTTCTTTTCTATATTGCTATTCTGTTTGTTTCTTTAAAAAATGAAATTCTTCAGGCGTAAAGTTCTTTCATTGAAAAATAAAGCCGAAATTTTTTGTTTATATGATTAACACACATGATAATAAAGGCAAGATTTTTCGCACTTTTGTGGGATTTAATTATGAGATTTAATTTTAAAAATTTCCTTGTTTTTATTGTTGTGTAATAATATACTAGTATTATGTTTAAAAAATTAAAATTATTACTTTCAAATGAATCATTATTGGATGAATCACATTTCAAATGAATCATCATTGGATGAATCACATTTTAAATGAATCATCATTGGATGAATCACATTTTAAATTAATCATCATTGGACGAATCACATTTTAAATGAATCATCATTGGATGAATCACATTTTGAATGAATTATCATCTCCATCAATAGCATTAGTATTGTAATAATCAAAATTCTAAATTAAAATTTCTATTTTACTTCTTTGTAATGTATTTTGGTTTAAAATACCTTATTGACATTTCAACCTCATATATTATATATACTTTGAAAGATGTTTGTCCCAAAATAGCCCTAGTGTTGCTTTAGAATGGGACGTTAATATAACTAAACCTAAGCTTGAAAGATGTTTAAGCAATACTTTATTATGCATTATAATCATATGATTAATAACTGTAATATTAAATTAACCATTTCATACACTATAATAACAAAACATTACATACTGTTACTTCAATGATACATTAAGGACTGTTATTGTAAAATCGTCATTTGGTCCGTCGAGAAAGATTGAGTATTAATTTAGTTATGTCAACCAACTTTAATGAACTAAATCATATGACAATCAGAGAAAGTATTGTCGTAAATCATATTTGCAAATTAAAATTAAAGTATTCTGATTAGTTAGTTATGATAACTAATCCTAATATAAAGTGGTGAAATTAATTACAGAACAAATCGATCATTTGCTGAATGGAGTTCTGTCATTTATTTTGTGATATCTCTCGAAAAGTGAAGGGCATTGGTCAGGGCCATTGATGATGCCTCTAGAGGGTTATGAGGTTACACGTGAAAGAAGAGAAATGAAAGGAATTGTCATATTTTATCGAATAACAATAATTGCGGCTTATGCATTTATGCTATTTTTTTCAGATAGAGAATGTAAATTCAATAGTGTTTTTGAGATTTCTCCCAGTCGGGTGAAATATAGAGGAAGTATTGTAATCGTGAAAAATTCGAACTGGAGACTTCAAAGAATCTCCACGTTTTAAGCTTCTCCGAATTAGAAAAACACATTCTTGGAAAATTTATATCTGTCTGTCTGTCTGTGACAACGATAACTCAAAAGCGCTTTAAGTTACACGGATAAAATTTGGTATCTGGTAATGATAATTGGTCATTTGGTATTACATCGAATCTGTAGATTTCTATCAACTTTGAGCAAAATCCCTCCAGAAGAAGTCCATCTGTCCGGCTGCTTAAATATAATTTAACGCTATAACTACAAAACATAACGAGCTAGACAGATAAAATTTGGTATACAGATTTAACATCAGTAGTGTAGTTACCTAACAGATGTTGAGCCAAATCCAAAAAAAGGGTTGACTGTCTATCGGTCTATGCTTTCAAAAATAAGTGAACGCGATAATTCAAAAACACAATGACAGAAATATATCTGGAATTTTCTGCAGTTTAGTGTCAAACTCTTGTTTCAATCCATTGTGAAAAACCTTTATAAAGCACAAATTCAATTTTTGGACATTATTAACCGCAAGCCAGGGAGTAATCTCCGAAAGTCTCGTCAGGGATCACACGATAGATTCAGTAAAAATGCTTAATTCATGCCAAAGATTAATATTTCATATTTATATTGTAAGCAAATGCCATGCAAACTGTTTTCTGTCGGATAACACCATTATTAGATGTTAAGCGAGAACATTTTGGAGGATCACTCTCGCTGATTTAAGAAAGGATCTTTTTCCTTCCTCTGGAGAACCAAATCATCGCACATAGAGATGCGATTCATAAGGATAGTCTCTATCAATAGGTTCAAAATTAAAATTTCACATAGATTGGCCATTCTTACCTGTATTTGCTTATTATGTACTGTTGTCGTGGAAATGTTAGTGGCATCCATTAACTCACTCACAGAATCGTAGATTTTCATTAAGTATGATCGTAATAAGAGCCCTATCCATCGTTGCTGGGCAATGGCCGCAATCTCCGTGTTTCAAATCAAAATTGCTTGCTTCAAATCTTTTAAACCAATTGCGTATGGTCATAATAGTCGTAGCATCACTCCCGTAAACAATGCATACCTCACCTGCTGTATCCTTTGCAGCTGGTGAGGTTTCATTACCTATTTTAAAGAAATGAATCATGACATATTTCAAATGCTATCATAGGGAACAGGTTAGGAGAAACTTTAAAAGAGACTGTTATTAACGAAATTTTCAGTAGAAGACTTTCATAATCGATGCCACAGACGCTGATAGATAAGCCTGCATGTTTATGAAAACATAGTTAAAATAATTCCTAACAAAGTGTGGAAGAATACAACTCAATAAGATTATAATATAAAAGTTTTCTTCTCGTAATACAAAGCTTTTTATTGGTCAATTTATATTAAGTGGTAATTAACGAAAGTTACCATTCGCAGTTTATGCTCCTTTCTTTTATTTGTGCTATTATTCTCCTGGTCCCTTTAAAAATATAAAAATGAGATTATACCGTATGTAATATTTTAAATATAGCAGAAAATGTTTTATTATTTAGTAAAAATTGCCGAACCCACAATTTTATCATCTATTTATATCTTTCATACTGCTTTAAATTAATAATTCTCAATCGAAATCATTTCTCCGCTTTTCGATCAATTATTTCAAGGTCAATGGAAGGATGCTTCTCACTAAATTCATCAATCTTTGTTTGAAGTTATGTAGGTCGGCATTATTTCTGACAAATGTTTCATTAAGGCAGAAACTTAGATGTTTTAGTTCCTAGTCTCATACATAATGGTGCATCTTGATTTGTTACTTAATTATTAATTAACCATTTAATTTAAATTCTTCTAATAATCTAAATAAATAATTTTTCTGAAGCCTATCCCAATCCTGAAAATATCCCCAATTTTTTCTACCATTACTAGAAAAAAAATGTCTTTTAAAGGGTTAATTCATAATCAGCTTAAGTTACATCTTTTGTAGAAAATAATCCTAATGTATTTAAACATCAGCATTTACAAAAATATCCGTAATACAATAAAAAAAGCTACATCCTTTCGTGTCCGAACAATAGGTTTGTTATTAAAATAAAATGAACTATAAATTCCTCCAAAAAGAAAAAAAACTGCTTCCTATTTGTTATTTAAACACAATTAAGTGTTAAACTTTCGGTCATGAAGAGTTATTAAATAATAAAAAGATGCTCTTTCTTGCAAATCGAATTAAATTAATGTCATTTACGCAACAGGAGTCCACATTTAGCAAGCATCGAAACTCTTTTTGCAGCTGCCTACAATCAAAAACATTTGCTTTCATCGTCACGTTCAAATTCCGTAGTTTGTTTATAAATAGTTTTGACTCAGAAATAATATCGTCTGTGTCAAATGGTTGAAATTATGACAAGGCGGATGGCAACAACGATCTGCTGGTGATTTTTATGAGCTATTGTATTCAAATGGTGCTGGAGAGCGCTGCATGTTTGTTGTGTTCCGGCAGATCCATTTGGTTGAGTCGGCAATTTACTATTGTTTGATGAAAGGATTAGAACGCAATGCAAGCGTGATCTGGTGCGATCCAGTTTAAATGGTATATATGCGAGTCTAAAATAAAATGAATTTGTTTTACTAATCTACGCAGGTGGGGAAAACATTTAAAAGTTTGAGTGTTCTTTGAGATGAAAATACTCACTTTATTGTCAGCTCTTAAAAAGTAATAAATAATCGGCTGAAAATATTTTGTTGGATTTAGAAGCCCTAAGGCACTGAATTATGAGAAATGGTTATTTTTTTTTAAGTAGATTTGGATTAATCCTAGTATCCGTTACGAGAACGATTTGGTGACATTGACGAGATTTGGGAGAGCGATAAAGTTTAGTAGTTGTTTACTATTACTTTTTAGAACCTGGCAACAGGGGGTTATTACTTTTTAGCCATTTTGTATTTGCATTCGTTATATTGCGGTTTGATTTTCCTGATGATGAGCATGGATGAGTCTGAGTATCACGCCATTTATTCGTAAACACGTCATTCTGGCGTTGGCAACAGTTTGGTGACAAGCACCAAAGCGTCATTTTGGCGTTGGCGACATTTTTCAAAATCGCGCCAATCGTGTAACGGATACTAGGATTTGACAGTAGATTTGAATTAAGTAAGATAATTTGGTTATCGTTTTTGATCCTAAATAATTGATCAGTTGTACCGAATATAAAGTGGCTCTGACGATTTGGCGACTTTCGATAGAAAATGGACGAGTACATTTGCTGAGAGGGCAAAAAGAACCAAATTTAGAGTGAATTGTTCAGAAATAATTAGGTTGTAATACATAAGATTGTTTTGTACTTGCCGCATCCCTCTACTTCTCAAGTATGTATTCTCATTATGGAATATCATTGGTGAATTTGGTGTTATGAAAGAGCTAAGAGTAGCCAAATTGGCTATTTCTTACGACACGGTCGCCAAATCGTGGAAACAAGTTATATTCAGTCTTGGATTTTTCTTGTTCCAGAGATTCGTTTTTTTATTGATTATAGTGCTTTTTCTTGCTTTATTTCCTATATGGAAAAAAAATTATGGTTTAAAATATAATTTCAAATATACTAGCCAGAATGCTGACAAATGAAAATTATTTGAAGATTTCTCTAATCATTTATCGTTTTTAATAAAAACAGAAAGCAAGTAAAAACAGTTTTTAAACAGAAAATGACGCACATTCAGAATGTCGATTTTTTTAAATTATTCTTTATTTAATTGTTAATGTTTGTTTGTTTAATTGTTAATTATTTAATTATTAAAATATTATAGAATATTGAAATGCTTTTTTTAATTTAATTTTATTTGATGCCACAAATGGGAAATCAAAAAGTGAATTATGTAAGCGATTAGCTAATATATAAATTTTGATAATATTAGAAAGTTAATAGGTTTTGATAATATTAGAAAGTTAACAAGTTTTGATAATATTAGAAAGTTAACAAGTTTTGATAATATTAGAAAGTTAATAAGTTTTGATAATATTAGAATATTAGAAATGAGTATTTTTTCTATCCAGAATGCATGTTTGCACAAAATTTCAGATTTTCGCAAATCGAGAAAAAAGTATTAATCGATTTAAAAATTCAATTTTCACAAACATGAAACAACTCAAATTAAATAATAATCTCTTTCTCGTATACATAGAAAAAGTATAGTAACTTTGAAAAATTCGAACTCGAGATTTTGACAATTTCCGCGTTTTAGGTCACCCTTAGTTCGAAAAACATATTTTTGGAACACGTCCGTCCGTCTGTGACAAAGATAACTCAAAAACTATTTCAGCTGCTCAGTTGAAATTTAGTATATGGCCTTTACAAGAAATGTTCAGAATTTTTCAAAATGTAAGTGAATTCTATTCAGTGGAAGTCCGCTTGACCGTCTGTTAGAAATTAAGTTAACACGATAATTACGAAGCGAAGAGAGCTAGATAGATAAAATTCGGTGCACAGATTAAGATCTTTAGTGTAGACACTTGTCAAATTTTGTGCCAAATCCAATAAAGGGTTGACTGTCTATCTATCTGTACTGTCAGAAATATGTAAATGCGATAACTGAAAAATGCAGTGAGTTAAATAAATTAAATTTGGTATGGGATTTTTGTGATTACAAGTATAATTTTTTAACAAATTTCTGTTTCAATTGATAGGGAAAAACGTGTCTAAAATACAGATTGGATTTTCAAATTACTGTTAGCCGCGTGCCAAAGATTAATCGCCAAATAACTCGCCAAGACATCTACAGTGTCATGGCTAGTTGCCTGTCAAATATTTAGTCATATCCAACTGCGGGTTGATTGTCTGTCGGTCTGTACTTTCAGAAATAAGTAAATTCTGTAATTCAAAAACGCAATGATATAAATATATCAAATTTGGCATGGGAATTTGTGACAACAATTGTCTTTTTGTGTAAAATTTTTGTTTCAATCATAGGAGAAAAACATGTCTCAAATAAAAATTAAATTTTTGGATACTAGTAACCGTATGCCAGGGGTTAATCGCCAAAAGTCTCGCCAATGATCACACTGTTGATTCAGTAAAAATATTTGATTCATGCAAACGTTAATGTTTCTTAATTATTGTACACTGACGGCTTATAAGCGTTATCCGGCAAAACAATTTTATTAAAAAGTACGCGAGAAAGTTTTTAGGACACCATACCCACTGTTATATAATAATAAAAATAATTTTCTTTTATTTTTATTTGTTTATACCGTTGATCGGATCAAGTAAAATATTTGCGTCGTTGTAACACGCAAATCCGCTCTTTGAATTATTCAATAACGAGGTCGATCTTCCTACTGGTTAACAAAGCTGCTTTATTGATTGAAATCCAACCGGTTTATTTTAAATCGTTCATTCTAAGGGCGTTCACTTCTTCTCCTAGAAACAAGATAAAACCGTTGCTTGGTTCCTAAATTTTGTAATTACGTGTTGAAAAAGACAAGACTTTTAAATAGGGTGAACGTACTGTTTGATGAGAGGTAAAATAAGTGAACACCTGTTATATGTGTACATGGCGTTGGTTCTTAGAAATTTGTCTTATTCTTTCTAACCAACAACAAAGCAACTTCTAAGAAAGACTAAATAAAGCAAATGGTTATAATGTAAGATAAATTAATTATTTTTTCATGAATTTTATTTTTCGTCTAGCTTAGAAATACGCTTAACTTAATTTAACCATAAGTCTTTATGTGATGATATCATGTTTTTTTAAGGTTTTTTTTCCCCTTACTTTTCTCGAAAAAAGAGAAAAAATTTTGTAATCTTTCGAAATTTCGAACTCGACATCTTGATGAATGTCCACGTTTTAGATCTCCTTGAATTCGAAAAACACATTTTTGGAAAATGTCCGTCTGTCTGCTTGTTTGTGATAAAGATAATTCAAAAATGCTTTGAGCTAGACGAATGAAATTTCGTGAAATTCATTATCTTTATACCAAATTTATAGATTTCTATGAAATTTTGATCAAAATCCGTTTAGAAGAAGTCTGTCTGTCTGTCTGGCTCTCCGAATAATGTTAATACGATAACTTCAAAACGAAGAGGTGTACATTGATGAAATTCGATACACAGATTTATCATCTGTAGTGTACACACCTGTTACAGTTTGAGCGAAATCCAATCAAAGGTTGATCATCTGTCAATCTGTATTTCCAGACACTTGTCAACGCGATAAATCAAAAATGCAATGACATAAATAAATCAGTTTTTAGTATGGAATTTTATGATTACAACTGTAATTTAGTATTAAATTTTTGTTTCAATCGGTTGGGAAAAACGCGTTTAAAGCACAAATTCGATCTTCGGATACTATTAAAGGCATGCCAACGATCATACAATAGATACTGTAATTGCTAAATTCATGTCAGTGGTGTTAATATTTCGTAGCTATTGTATGCCAATATCTTGCAAGGCGCTCTCTGAGATAACACCTTTATTAGAGAGAATGCTGGAAAGTTTTGAAAAGACCATTCTCCCTTTGATTTAGTTTTGAGAGTCAAAGTTGACTAACTCACAGTTTTTTCTAATCTAAATTACATATCACGTTATATACCATAAATCTTGACAAATGATATTTACTACTATATTTCTTATCAGTCAGTCCGGTTTTGAAATAAAATAATTAATTTAAATGAAAAATTTCTTAAATATACTACATTTGCAAACAGACTAAACATTTAAAATAATTTCTCCTCTCTCCTTACATATTTATAACCCCGACTTCATAATTCTATACAGACTGTCATGGAAAATTTGTGGTTTACGATTTTTAAAATTCAATTATTTTCATACTCATATTTGTAAATATAGCATGTATATTCTGGAAGATTTAATTTTTTTAATTAAAAAATCCGAAACTTTTCCGAAAAAAGCATTTTTTGTTTATAAAATGCATAGTTTTTCAGCCAAATTACATGAAATGTGTAGAATACATGACAAAGAATTATTAAAACACTGTATTAAATACTCAAGCAAATTTTGTAAATATTCAAGAAAATATCAGCAAAAAAAAAAAAAAAAAAAAAAAAAAAATTTAACTGTGCCCATGTGCAAAAGTTAACATATTTTTTCTTTCATAATTTCAAAACAAGATACATTAGGCAACGTGTATAAAAATTCCAGTCGAATGCCATTGGAATTGAGGAAGATATCAACGTTGCTGTAAGTTGAAATTCAATTATTCTCGGAAAGAAGCTAGTTACAAGATGTTTTCCTAATTTGGTAGGTCCGCGGTGGCCTGGTGGTAAGGTCTCGGCTTCGGAACTGGAGGGTTTCAGGTTCGAGACTCGATTCCACCGAAGGACCGTCGTGTAAGCGGGTCGTTAAAATCGTTTGGGCTAAACGTCCTTCAGCTGATGTGATGTGGCATGGAGAGACGGGTGCCAGTTCAGGTGTCGTCCTCGTCTTCTAACCGCGGTTCAAAATTACGTTGTCCGTCCCAAAATAGCCCTAGTTTTGCTTTAAAACGGGACGTTAACTCTTTCTAGGGCCGTGGAAAATATGCTTCCCATCAAATTTATCAATTTTTGTATGAAATTATGTAGGTTGGCATCAGTTCTGACAAATTTTTTTAGTAAGTTAGAACTTATTAAACTTAGATGCTTTAGTTCTTTATCTCAGACATAATGATGTTACTTAATTATTAATTAACCAAATTAATTAATGAATCAAATTAAATTTATCTAATAAGCTAAATGAATCCCTTTTCTTATTCTAATTTCAAGTCTAAAAATATTTTAACATAATATAGTCTAGAAAAAAATGGCCCTTTAAAGGGTTAATATAACTAAACTAAATTACCTTTCTTAAATTGATATTATTTAACCTTGAATTTCCGAACAATTATATTTCATTCTATTAAAGATTGGGAAATACTAAACATCGCTTTATGCTGTGAATCATAAATTGCAGCAAATTTGGCATCGAATACACAATACTTTATTATATTATTTGCAGTACTTGATAGATCAAACTTCTCTTGGCAGTTTTTTTTCTTTGTTTATTTGTAAAATCGTGTTTTTTCGGTGAAAATATTTAAATACGAATCACATACTGATTACATATGAATATTTTTCAATCTAACCTACATATGAACTGGTCGCTTAAATAAAAAAAAAATCATTACTGCATTTGGTTTAACATGTTATTTGAATTGGTTAACACAATAATTGCATTATTGCTACTGGATGTGAGCCGAATGTATCCTTAGTCGGATAATGTCATGTAGCGCCATCTCAGAAAATTTTTGATGTACGAGGAGGCTATCATCCTACGGCAACAATGCAAGTACTACAAAAATTAACGAGATGGCGCTATATGACATTGTCAGCATAAGAACTAACAAAAATTAACGAGATGGCGCTATATGACATTGTCAGCATAAGAACTAACAAAAAAAAAATGGCTCTATGTTATAAAAAAATGTTTTTTTTTTTAACGTAAAATCTCTTTTTTTCAGGAAAGATGCCTATATAGATAAATTTAAAAGGTAAAACCTTATCTAAATACAAAATTTGATCCAAATCATTTGGGCCGTTTCCCAGATAAGTGAATGGAATTTATATATGTATATATGCAAGAATTAATCGTTTAAATGTATAAGATTTAAAACATCCGGACATCATTATACTGTGAATTACGGGTGTGTCAATCACTGATATGAGGTCTCATTACTATTTGCAGAAACAACTGCTACTCTCTGAAAATGGCTGTCCACTAATTTTCGAAATATTTTTGCAAGATTTTCACCCTATTCTTGTAAAAGAAAATTGCAAAACCGTGTCCATGATATGAGAAATCATGGTCACTTAAATATAAATATATGTGGAATATTTAAAAATAAATTAGAAACTAAACATTCTTTAAAAAACAAACTATTGTACCTTTAAACTAAACCCAGTGGACGTAGTCTACCCAAACTTTCTAACATATTGTCTGATAAATTGTTTTATGTCAGAACAGAATTACGATAATTACGAAATATCAACTTTTGGCTTGTATTGTGCTTTGTTACTGAATCAATTATGTAATCCTTCGCGAGTAATTTGGTGACTAATCCCTGGCATGCGTGAATAGTAATCAAAAATTGAATTTGCGTTTCACGTTGTTTAACACATTTTCCCCAACCAATTGAACTAAACTTTGATACAAAACTTCACTTATATAGTCACAAAATGCCGTACCAGATTTGATGTAAGGCCGGGATAGCCTGGTTGGTAGGGCGTTGGATTCGCATCCCTTGGGTTGAGAGCTCGAACCCCAGCGGCCGAAGACTCCTCGTGTGTTTGGTGGCTGGCCCACGTATAAATCTTTCGTGGCCACAAATCCTCCAAGTCGAGACAATACCACAGAGGGTACTGGATCAGAGGTAATCTTTCTCTGATTCAGGTCTAAATTACGATCTGTGATTGAGTGAATGAAGTCCGACGAAAGAGTTGAGTAGCTAAGACGTACTCTTGGTCTTAGATGGCGCTACTGAAAAACAAGAGACGTTCTCTCAGCTTAAAATCGCTGACTTCTTCAGCGGGCTTGTCTATGACAAGTGCAAAACAACAGCTTTGATATATTTAAATCATTATCTTTATGAATTATCGCGTTTACATGTTTCTAAAAGTACAGACAGTCTGACAGTCAACCCGTGGGTGGATTTGGCTGAAACTTTCACAGGTGTCTAAACTATAGATGTTAAAACTGTGTACCGAATTTTATATATCTCTCTTCGTTTTATAATTATAATCTTAATTTATATTCGATCAGCCAGTTTTTCTGAAAAGATTTTACTCAAAATTTGATAGAAATCTGAAAATTTCTTGTAAAGACCGTATACCAAATTACACAGTGTAGTTCAAATCGTTTTTGAGTTAATCCTGTCACAGACAAACGGAGAGTTTTAAAAAAAACTATGCCGGGATAGCCTGGTTTGTAGGGCGTTAGATTCGCATCCCTTGGGGTGCGAGTTCGAACCCCGCCTGCCGAAGACTCTCCGTGTGTTTTGTGGCTGGCGCACGTATAAATCTGTCGTGATAACAAAATCCTCCATGTCGATTGTAATATCACTGGGAGTACTGGATCAGGGGTGATCGTTCTCTGATTCAGGTCTAAATGACGATCTGTGGATGAGTGAATGGAATGCATGAATGAAGTCCGCCCCGTAAAAAGGGTTGTGTGTGTAGCTAAGTCGTACTCTTGGCCCTAGATGGCGCTACTGAAAAGAAGAGACGCAACCTTGGTTCAAAATCACTGCCTTCTAAACTCAGTGGCCTTGTCTATGACAAGTTCCATTAGAAACAACAACAAACAACACACACACACAAAAGATCGTAGTCGTGGGGGCCTAAAACGTGGTGATTTGTTAAAATCTCGACTTCGAATTTTTTGACGATTATAATGTACGATTATATACATACGTATTCAAAAAAGTAAAAAAGCAGTTGACTGTTTAAAAAATAATTTATTTGGTCACTTACAATGTGAAATTCAATAAATTTTGAAGATCTTTTCTAAGCTGAAATCTTACATTATTCACATTAAGTATAATCAATTCAATCATTCACATCTTGCATCTGTTGCGCTTTAAAAAAATAAAACATTTGAAAATAAATGAAAAAAACATAACTAGGTCAATATTAGAAATATCAAACTGAAAACAATTTCATTATAATACAATGAATTAACAACCAAATTTATAGGTAATTTGGGTAGAAATGAAAGTTTTTATAGCTAATATATTAATTAATATTTAATGCATACGATCGGGAAACTGATCAACTTCTGGTGTATCAAGTTCAATCAAATACCATTATCAATCTGCACAAACTGGGTATCAATCCAACCCATCTGTATTGACCCTATTAAAGCAGCAATATTCATAATTAAGTTTTGCTAATCTAACAAACTGTGTGTCGACGAAGACAAATTCGATATATGCCATTTTGTTTTTCCTTACAACTATTATTAAGTCGAATGTAATTCAACCGGCTCTTTATGGCGATACGCTGGTATGTGAACCTCTTTAAAAGAAAAAGGAAACGAGTACGCAGTTGTGTTGATTTTTATGCGTAGAGTATCCTTCAAAATTCGTAAAAAGTCCTTGAATGGAGAGTTACGAGTGAAACTTGAATTTTGATTTCATTTTTATTTCAAATAAAATATCTCTTCAAGGCATCAAAACGTTCAAAAGAAGGGGAAAAAAGATGACAAACTAACCAGAAAAAGAAGAGACAAGAATTGTATATATCCACATTGTATATAAATTGTATATAAAGGTAAACATAATACAACTGCTTTTGATCATTTTTGTTTTAATTGCAGTTGAGTTTCTGTTTAATGAAATCTTCGTGCTCCACTTAAAAATTTACATAATAAAGGAAATTCGTTAAATAGAAATTTTTAAATTGAGTTATATAAGAGAGGGAAAAAACGAAGACTGAAATTTATCTACGAACTTTATTTATTTTAACACATATTCTATACTGTATCACAGCAATCTTGCTTTGCAGAGGTTTATTACACAAAATACATTTTTCATAAAACTTTGCACTCTTCCATAAGCACTAAAACACATTTTTTCTGACTATCTTTTAAAATTATAAACTCCTTTATATTGTATTAACTTGTTCAAGACCGTGATCACGTGATCCTCCCTTCATGATTCACGGTATCATATATAAGACTAGCCTTTCCGCCTTCAGGGGAAAGATATATATTGTTACGAATCTGTGATGCGGCTTCCCAGCATAGTTGGTTCTATAGGAGGTCCCAGAGCTTGGCGACAAACTTGGCGACCATTTGGTGACTTGGCGATGAATTTTGCGCCTTTGGCGCCAAAATAGATTATACCCGAAACATCGAGAATTTTCCCGTTCCGTCCAGTAGGAATGGAGATACGCCTCGAACGTTCCTGATTGGTTGAGAGGCTTCTAGCCCCGCCTCTTAAGACCTATAAAAGGAGCTGCAACTGCTTGGGAGTAGTGGTGAATTCAGTAGTCGAAGAGTAGTCGGAAGCGACAGAGATGAGTGGTCGGGATCGACGGTAAAGAACTGGCCTTCCAGAGATAAGCGGAGCAGCGACGGACTAAAGCTAGTGCTGAAGTAAGATGTACGCTACTGTCTGCAGTAGAGTCTGGTCGTATGCTACACGTCTCGGCTGAAGATAATCGTTTTCTGTGCTGTATATAGTTGTCGTCTTTGTGCTGTCCTGTGTGTCTTCGTGTAAATGAACGTCGTTGTTTTATTTTCTACTGCCGCCTGCTGATTGAGCGTTCTCCACACCATATAACTCCCACTATACAAATGAACCACGGGAAATTTCGTAACAATATATCATGAGCTCGTTTCATATATGATATCGTGAGCCGTGAAGAGAGTGTAGCATGATCATATATATATATGCAATCATAATCATAAACGGGTTAAATCCTATTTTGCTTGCGGATATTTTTTAATGTTCTTTCCATTATCATATCCATCATTAATTGTATTGTCTCCATTAAGTTCCTTAACATTTTTAAATTTGTTTTGGTTTGTGGGATAACAATAATATTTTCGAAACTGTAAAACGTAATATTTTCATCAACAAAATAAAGAGCAAATGACTCTTTTTTTCTTCACCTGCTTTCATGTTTTTTCAGATGCTGTCATTTTTTTATAGCAACCAGTTTGATTGATTTTGTTAAAACATTCAACAAATGAGAAGTAGCGAAGCATTAAAAAAAAAAAATCTTTACCATGAATTTAACAATTTTACTGAATCTATCGTGTCATTCTTGGCGAGTTTTTTGGCGATTAATCCTTGGCAAGTGGTTAATAGAATCCAAAAATTAAATTTGTATTTAAGACACGGTTTTCCCAATCGAGTGAAACAAAAATTTGACAAGAAACTACACTTTTAGTTATAAAAATGCTATATTAAATTTGACATGCTTAAGTCATCCCATTTTTGAATTTTAACGTTTATATGTTTCTGAAAATACGGACTGACAGATGGTCAATTTCTTGTCGGATTCGGCTCAAACTTTGATATATGTCTGCACTACAGACGTTAAATCTGTATACTGAATTTTATTTATCTAGCTCTTTTCGTTTTATAGTTATCGTTTTAACATATATTCGAGCAGACGGACAGACAGGCTTCCTTTCAACGGAGTATGCTCAAAATTTGATAGAAATCTTCAAATCTGGTATAAAGACCGTATGATAATTTTTTTTCCGTTTAGCCGAAAACGGTTTTGAGTTATCTTTGTCACAGACAGACAGATGGACTGAAATTTTCCAAAAATCGAACCTTTTTCAACACGCAGCGATTTGCCGACAAAAGTTAAACAACTAGAGGTAGCAATAAAAATACAAAGTATGTTTACAGAAAATGCTTACAGTAAAATGTTTCAGCAAAATATTTGCTTAATGAATGCATGTACAATAAAAGCTCGTGCAAATTAAATCTACTGATATTGTTATTAATAAAAAATATTATAAGTTTAATTGATTTAAAACTAGTTTGTTTTTTAGAGAATATGCATGAGACCAATAACCCATCAAATTTACAGGTCACCGCTAAAAATAAATATTAACGAAACATAATTAAACCTAAAGTCAGTACACAAAAACTGTATCCGTATAGCTATTAAAGGCGACATTTACAGAATGTTTATCTCTTCCTCAACTGTTACTCAGCAAATACGTTTCAAACGTTAAAAGTAGGTCAAAATTTCAAGGAAAATAAAATGAGGAGTCAGCAATGACTCATTATTTGTTAGTACAGTACAACTCGAGTAATCCGAATCCCAGTTATATGATTGATTTTGGGAGAAGAAAAGGGAGGGGCAAGTCAAAATGGGGAAAATTGATTACGGAAGCACGATCATTGGTCGTGTTTTGTTTCTACTTTCCAACCTCAGCAAGTTATTTTTTACTGTTTAAAAGTAGATTTTTTAGTAATTAAAATAAGATGAATAAACACAGCATTTTTGAAATATGATATTAATTCATATGTATATGATGATTAACATACATTAATAAATACCTTTTTTATACATAAATCTTACAAGCTTTACAGTTTTCTGTGTTTTATATTTGTTAAATTTATTATGATGAATTAAAATTTGTTTTTTCTATTTCTGACGTCAATTTTAAATTTTGAGCTTTATCCAATCGTCCGAATTTCCGCACATCAGAAACGATTCTATTCCTTTTAGTTTTGTATAAAAGAATATTATAATGAAATATGAACTAACTTGAAAAGTCGTGCTGCCATCTGGTGATAAACAAAAATAAGTGAATTTACTTAAGTAATATTGTACCAAAATTTATGTTTAATAATAATAATAATAATTTTGAAAAAAAAAAAGTGATATCAGTACCTACATTTGAAATAGTTGTTCTACAATTGTACAAAATTATATAATCAGAATTATATTCTAAAGAAGATTTCGATTTCATTTATTTTCTTTCGATAGATTTCAAGATAATTAAATAATATTTCGTGGTGCCATCTATATTTGTAAGTAATCGTAACTATATAAATTGCCAGACGATAATAAAAATACAACTCACGGTAAGCTATTACTTCCAAAAATTTCAGCTATTACTACTAATAATAAAAACTTATAGTAATTTTTTTTATCTGTTTCATTTTGCCTTGACAAAAAATTAAAAAAATAAAAAAAAAAAAAAACAGCGTAATCTATGCTCATACTTCTTTAATTTTTAATTGAGTGCGTCATTCGTTTCACTGTTTTATTCAAAAAGAAAATATTATTATCTTTAAAAAAAATCGACCTCAGGAATTTTTTACGAATTTTTATGTTTTTATAACTAACTCCCTCTATCCAAAAACACATTCTTGGAATCATGTCTGTCTATCGGTCTAAGTCAAAAACAAAAAGAGAAATAAGAGTGAAAGATGGCATAAGATTTTTTCCAACTCTACTTGAAGATTTTTGTCAAATTTTGAGCAATTTTCACTTAGTAAATATAGCTCAAAGCTCGATAAATATGAATCAGAAATCGATCATAATGTTAAAATACACAGACTTTTTTCTTCCAAACTACAGATCTGTATGTCAAATCTTGGACCAAATCTATCAAATAATTGATGGTCTTGCCATTTATCTATGGCCATATGAATTTGTGAGGTATGCTATCTTGTTGATAAAATTGTGGAATTGCTCTATTTGATAAAAATATTAAAAGACCAAATGTCCTACTCCATCTCTCTAGATGAAAGCATTTTTGAGCTATTTTGTTCACAGACAGACAGATAGGCGTAATTCCAAAATTGTATTGGTCGGATTCAAGAAGCTTTGAAACGCTAATATTCGACAATATCTCAATTCGAATTTGATGACAGTACTTTATTTTTGTTTAATTCTCATATGAAAAAGTAAAATTGTGAGTTACTTCAAAAATAGTTTTTTGTTTTATTTTTATTTTTAAAATGAATGTATGGTTAGCTGCGTATTTTGTTTATGGAAATTTAATACAATAGTGTCCTACCAGGTCAAATTTGCAACTTTTTTTGAAAGATATTCATTATTGACATCCAGTGTACTATTTTCAAAAATATCCTAGATTTGCTCTAATGATAAAAAAATATTACAATGATTATCTGAGTTTGAATACCTCCTAATTAAAAACTGACATTTTGCATGGAAAGACATATGTGCAATGTTGCTGAAATACTGCCTAGATGCCATTTAATGTTATTGAATTCCCATTTTGCTGCACTTCGAGATAAATCTCTGATCTATGAGGTTGAGAAACCACACAAAAGTTAAGAAATTATTTTCTGTCATCGATATTTTCAACCTCATCTTGCAGAAAATGGGCAGTATTTTCAATCAATTTAATATAAAGCAATATTTTCACTCAATTTAATATAAACCAATATTTTCAACCATTAATTTTGTTGATCTTTTGAAAAATTGCAATTGATGAACTAATTCTTATAAATGTGCTGTTGCAAAGTTAAAGAATGTTCTGTAGGTTTTAATATAAATTTCTAAAACTGTCTCTTGATATAGAGTAAATAGAGAAAGGCTATAGAATTATGGAATTTGGCAAATTAAACAAAAAGAAGACATACGAATTAAGCGAAAAACAATATTATTCTACGATGTTTCGGAATAGAGTATGAAATATTTAATTCTTTTTTTTTTTTGACTAAAACTATTTAATGCATAGATTTTTTACTGATATTTAAATTTTAAAAATTGTAATTGGCAATAGTCTCCAGTAGTTTCTAGAAGACTTTTTTTTAAATACTAGTGATAGATTTATATTGGTTTATTATCTTTATACTAGCCGCCTGTAATGACCAACTTGTGCGTCAGGATTTTTGACTATTTTAGCTGTTATTAATATTAAATGCTTCTTTTAAAAAAATTCTATTGGTAATTTGATATTAATGAAAAAATAAATTGAATTGAATTGCAAAAAGCTACGGAATATGTGAATTATAGAGTCTATATTTTATAAAATAAAAGCGGAAAAAAAATAATTTTTCGAATTTTATAACCGAACATACGATTTTTTTTTGTCTAAATTTCAGTGTTAAATTAAAAAAATTATTACAAATGAGAGGTACTGTGGGATGTTTTAGTGGAGAAGGTTGCAAATTGGGATAGTTAAGTTACATCCACACATAAAGAATGAGCGACGACTTTTTTTATATAAAAATAAACATCTTTTAATTTTTAACGCTAACACATCGACAGACAACAGATTTTTTGTGAAAGACCGGAAATTTATCTTTTTAATTCGTACAGCTTACGCGCTTGATCGTAGATAACTGCTTCGTACTTTCGGTGCGCAGTTAGGAAAATAGTTTTTCGAATACAGTCATTTTGATGGAAGCAGGATCGCCACAGTACTCCCCCCTCTAGTAGTGCAGCAGGCACTGAAGTTAGAGGTAACGAGTGTTGAAGCGAACTCGTCGGCCAGATCTGGTCACATAAGGTACTGGAGTAGAATTTGTAGGTGACACAGGACTCGATGGAGACAGTTCAGGTACTGGTTTTGGTGAAGTCGGAACTGCAACTGGTGGTGATATTGCTGGTGCAGAGGACTGGTGAGAGTTCTCGAAGAACGCAGGCTTTAAGCGATCAATGTTGATCGTGGACTGTTTGCCGTTTTTTTCAATTGTGAACATTTTATCAGTTCGTTTGAGTACGAGGTATGGTCCATCGTATGGCGCTTGTAAAGGTTTTTTAACAGCATCGTGGCGCACGAACACATGTGAGCAAGTGTCCAGAGCTGGATGAACGAATACTTTCTTGGTGTCATGAGGTGCAGTAGCAACAGGTTTAAGTTGATCCATCAAGGTCCGTAAATTTATTAGGAACTCATGAGGCTCGACGTTAATTGAAGGGGATTCAAAAAATTCTGATGGTAGTTTAAGGGTTGAGCCATAAACTAGTTCGGCCGATGTGCACTGTAGATCTTCTTTTAATGCGGTTCGGAGTCCGAGCAAAACCAAAGGAATTGATTCGGTCCATTTCGTAGATGCATGACATCGGAGGCTTTGTTTAAGAGATCGATGGAATCGCTCGACTATTCCATTGCTTTTTGGGTGGTATGGGGTCGTTCGGATCTTTTGGACACCCAAGAGTTTGCTGAGCAAAGAAAACAAGTTGCTTTGGAATTGTCGTCCTTGATTTGTCGTGATTATTGAAGGCAAACCGAAGCGTGAGATCCAATGAGTTATGAATGCACGCGCAACAGTTTCAGCAGAAATATCAGGAATGGGAATTGCCTCAGGCCATCGTGTGAAACGATCTATGCAGGTAAGTAGGTATCCGCAATTGTTTGAAGGTGGAAGAGGTCCTACGAGATCTAGATGAACATGATCGAATCTGGCTGCAGGTAATTGAAAAGATTTAAGAGGACTATTGGTGTGTCTAGCTATTTTAGATTTTTGGCAATCTAGACATGAACGGGTGAAATTTGAAATGTCCTTTTGCATGGACGGCCAAAAGAATCTCTCTGAAATCAAATGTTTAGTGGCACGGATACCTGGGTGGGAAATATTGTGCAAAGATAGAAAAACTTTCTTTCGGAAAATTTCTGGGACGTAAGGTCTAATTTTGTTTTGCTTGACATCACAGTAAAATTTAGATGAATTGGGGTCGGTTGAGAGAGGTTTTAAACAAAGTGACAGTTCATTCTTTGCCAAAATAGTCTGAAGTTCTTCATCAGATGCTTGTGCTTCCGCCATGGCAGAAAAGTCTATTTTTGGTAACTGTATTTCATTAATACGAGATAAGGTTTCAGCTACAACGTTTTTTGAGCCCGATACGTGCCTGATGTCGGTGCTGAATTGTGCAATGAAATCAAGGTATCTTAGTTGTCTTGGAGAAGAAGAGTCAGATTTTTTGGTGAAAGCAAAAGTAAGAGGTCGATGATCTGTAAATATTATGAAATTTTGACCTTCCAACAAGTGTCGAAAATGTTTGATAGTTGCATATATCGCCAAAAGTTCCCTATCATACGTACTGTATTTACGTTCTGAGGGCGTAAGTTTTCGGGAATAAAATGCTAGAGGTTGTTGACCATTAGACGTAGTTGTATGGAGGACAGATCCGATGGCTGAGTCTGAAGCATCAACCATGATAGATAATTGCTGGTTAGGTGAATGGAAGTTCAAAGTAGCTGCATTTGCAATATCAGATTTGCATTTTTCGAAAGCTTCTGTAGTGAGGTCAGTCCAAGGAACAAGTCGCTTATCATTCTTTTTAGAGTTTTTTAAAAGTTCGTGTAGGCTAGCTTGGGTCTGAGCGGCATGAGGCAAAAATCGACGGTAAAAATTGAGCATGGCCAAGAAACGCTTTAGCTCAGATATATTTTGAGGTTTGGGAAAATCAGAAATGGCTTGAACTTTTTCCGGTAAAGGTTTCACGCCTTCAGATGTAATTAGACAACCTAGAAACTTTACCGATTGCTTCCCAAGGACGCATTTTGAAGGGTTTAGTTTCAATCCGTGCTGAGATAATCGTTCAAATACTGTTTTTAAATGTTGTTTGTGCTGTTCTACATTATTTGATGCAATCAGTATGTCATCAAAATAAGGAATGCAGAAATCTAAATTTGACAAAACTTGATGTATATAACGTTGAAAGGTTTGTCCCGCGTTTCTTAAACCAAAGGGCATATAAACATATTCAAAAAGACCAAATGGGGTTGTGATTGCTGTTTTTGGAATGTCCGCTGGGTTAATAGGAATTTGATGATAAGCTCGGATCAAATCCAGGGTGGAGAAAATGATTTTATTGAAAAACATTTGAGTGCAATCTTGAATATGAGGAACTGGGTATCTATCAGGAACGGTAATTGAATTTAAACGACGGTAGTCGCCACACGGTCTCCATTCTCCATTAGACTTTTTCACCATGTGTAGAGGACTTGCCCATGGGCTACTAGAAGGACGGATAATACCTTGAGACATTAAAAATTCAAATTCCTGACGTGCAATTTTTAGCAACTCGGGAGATAAGCGACGAGGTCTCGAAAATACTGGTTGACCAGTTGTTTCAATAAAGTGATGTATTTTAGTTGATACTTTGCTTTTTGTTGGTTGAGATGGATTAGTGAGGTCTTGGAATTGCGATAAAATGTCATAGAATTCTGAATCACCAAGCAAAATGGATATACCAGAAGTTAATGAATCTGTGTTTGTATATTTGCCTTGAGTGGTTAATTTAGTTATGCCATCAATCAAACAACCACTTTTAACATCAACCAAAAGATTATAGTGTTTTAAAAAATCAACACCTATAATTGGTTGGTTCACATTTGCAATTATGAAAGACCAAGTAAAATTTCGCCGTAAATTTAAGTCTAGCGTAAGGCGTTTTTTACCAAAAGTAGCTATTTTTGTGCCATTAGCAGCTAAGAGGAGTAATTCATTAGAGGAATCAGCTTTAGGAGCATAATTGTTTGGTAAAACAGATACGTCTGCGCCTGTATCCACTAAAAATTTCCATTTACTAACTTTATCGGCCATTATAATTCTATTAATTTTGCGATCGTGGCCAAGGCCAGTGGACGACCGCCGATTTAGTTTCCCGAATTCTTGAAAGAGCAAGGCAAACTACATTTTTTTGCTTTTGTGCCAAAATTTGTATGATAAAAGCAAATGCCATCAGCAGGTTCTTTATATTTTTTTAAGCGATCACGAGAGCAACTACGACTGTTTTTAAAAGGTCGATTTCTATTTCTGCTTTGAGAGCGTGATTGGCGCATTGTTGTAGTAAGCTCGCCAACTAAAGTCGTCAAATGGGCGACTTGTTTTTCAAGTTGGGCTATTTGATTATTCGAAGATTGAGGAGTAACGGAATTAATGTTGGCCAGCCAAATCATTTATTTTATCTGCAACTGATGCTAAACCAGCTAAATCTTCATTCAAAGCAGTTAAAATAGTTTGTGTGCTGTTTGGCAGTCTTCCGAGCCAAAGAGATTTTAAGAGTGGCTCGCCAACAGTATCGCCCGCCAATGTTTTCATACGAGCTAATAACTGAGATGGTCGTTGGTCGCCAAGTTCTAGGCCTTGTAGCAGCGTACGTATTTTCGAAGCTTCACTTTCAGAATGCAACTCAATTAAACGTTTTTTTAATGTTAGATATTTATCAGTATCAGGAGGTTTCAATATTATATCGCTTACACAATTCAAAATATCAGAATCAACGGCAGAAATAACGTGATTAAATTTTGTATCGTCAGCAGTAATTCCCGCCAAGGCGAATTGCGCCTCAAGTTGAACAAACCATAATGCAGGGTTAGCTTTCCAGAAAGGCGGAAGTTTGACGCCAACACGAGAAACTGTTGCGTCGTTGTTGGCGGAATTTGGAGTATCTCCTGGCATGTTTTATTCAAGAAATCAAAGGCACGTTATAAATATAATTTCACAAAACTGCTTTGAAATACGAAAATACAAATAATATACTGATAATCAGAGTAAATAATATGAAAATGCTAATCCAAATTATATAACAGAAGTTCCGATGGAAATTATTTAGGCTGTGAAAATAGAAACAATATTCAACGATACGCTTACCGCCATTAGGAAGAAATGCGCTATGGCGCCATTTAATGCATAAAGAAAACTGGGAAAGTTATCCTTTCACTTTTCGAGTCACCAAATGTGGGATGTTTTAGTGGAGAAGGTTGCAAATTGGGATAGTTAAGTTACATCCACACATAAAGAATGAGCGACGACTTTTTTTATATAAAAATAAACATCTTTTAATTTTTAACGCTAACACATCGACAGACAACAGATTTTTTGTGAAAGACCGGAAATTTATCTTTTTAATTCGCACAGCTTGCGCGCTTGATCGTAGATAACTGCTTCGTACTTCCGGTGCGCAGTTAGGAAAATAGTTTTTCGAATACAGTCATTTTTGATGGAAGCAGGATCGCCACAGTACAATGAGATTGTACGGAGATAAAATTTATATCATTTAAGAGTAAATTTGTTGAGTTTTAAAATAATGCAAAATTCATTTTTGTGAGATCATAGTTTTGAAAGAAAATCAATTCCCATAAGCAAGACACAGCGATTACCTTTCTGATGATGTTTAAGCCCATTTTCGCATTCTATCAAACTTTCTGTTTGATGTCTATTTTTATCCTATTTATTTTTTTATACATTCTTCTTTTCTCCTTTTAAATGTAGTTTTGGTAACACGGTAAACCCTATTCCTAGGATAACTAATAATATTTTTCAGCTTCATTAATTGATTAAGCTTAGTGGTGAATGAAGCTCAACTTTATAAATTTTCAATGAAGCAGAATACATATATATTGTATCGAAGTGACTAATTTACATTCTTAATGTTCACAATAAATAATGGTTTGAAAAGAAATAAATGTAAAAAAATGAAAATATTTAATTTTATATTTTGCGTTTCCTATCATTATTTATATAGTCATTGATTTTTCCCTTTTATTTCAGATAAGTTTGATGCTTATAATATATATATCGGCTTGTTTTTTAACATTTTCCTTGATTGATGAGTTTAGATTTATTAATATTTAATCCTGTTTCAGAGGAATTTTCTTATTTTAAATTTAGTTTTTTTTTTATATTGATAGTTTAAATTTATTAATTTATTAATTTGTTTTTATAGGAATTCTTCCAAATAGAAGAAATAGAATCGTGAAACGTGGGAGTATCGATGAAGTAAGTAGGCATTTATTTCGCTCAAAGAAATTTTTGATAGGAAAACTAACTATTGAGAGATATTTTAATGTTTTTCATTTAATAAATATGGAATTTTCGTTGCCTCTTAAATATGTATCTCTGTATCTGCATCTGTATTTCTTCAAATAAATGCTGAATTTGTGTAGATACAACAATTCTTTTGTTGAATCTGTATCTCTTTCATCAAATTAGTGTTGAATTTTTGCGATTTCATTGTCAGTAATATATTAAAATTTATATTTAGTTTTAACTTGGTTAATAACAATGGAAATACCATTTGGAGTTTTCTCGAGGAACTCTATTCTCTACTATAGTTAAAAGGGGATGTGTATGTTTGTATAGCGCTCTTTAAGATAAGCTGTTAAAACTAGAGATATCCAATATTTCTCAAATGTTCTAGGAAGGATAAAATGAGTACCTCAGAATTTTTTTTTCTAATTTTCTAACAAAGAGTAGGCGAAAATTTTCCCACAATAATTTATGAATACATGATCCCGCGTATAGAATTTTTATACCATCTTAAATTTTACAAAATACCTTTCCAAGAATCAGTTTCAATGGATTTCATGTAATTTTGCTTTAATTAACTTTTTAAAAAAATATCATGCTTTTTTTAGTTATGATTTTTAGAAATTTTTTTTCTTTCCTGTAATAAAATCGAAACTAATTTAACTGCTTATAAATAGTTTTTCCATTGATGTATTTATGAATGAAAAAACTGCTTTTGTTAGACAATAATTGAAATTTTCACTTCTGCTTTTATATCGTGGTGAACCTCTTCAGTAATATCTTTTATAAGTATTTGAATTTCTTTTGTTGTTTTTTCGAAATGTGAAAGTTTTGTTTTATACTTTACCATTTCTCATTTCCCAATACGTCACATCTTTTTACTTTCTAGTATACGTTGTATAGAAAAAGTATTGCAATTGTCAGAGAATTCGAACTTGAGATTCTGACAAATCTTTGCGTATCCAATCTATCTGAGTTCGAAAAATGTATTTTCGGAACATGTCCGTCTGTCTGTGACTAAGATAACTTGAAATTTGGTATATGGTCTTTACATAAAATTTGCATATTTGAGAAAAATCTGTTCAGAAGAAGTCCATCTGTCCGTATGTTCGAATGCAAGTTAACACGATAATTACAAAACGAAGAGAGTTAGATATATAAAATTTGGTACACAGATTTAACATAGTGTTGTCAAATTTTGAGTGAAATCCAACAAATTGAGCATCCATGGCCCTCACTTTCAGAAACATGTTAACGCGATAATTCAAAAACGCAGTGACTAAAATATATCAATTTTGGTATTAGAATTTTTGACTAAACGTGCAGTGTAGTGACAAATTCTTGTTTCAATTGGCTGAGCAAAACGTATCAAAAATACAAATTCGACTTTTGGATAATAGTAACGCATGCCAAGTAGATAATTATTAACTACTGAATTCTGTTAGCGATTAATCGCCAAATAACTCGCCAAGGATGATACGATGAATTCTGTAAAAATGATGTATTTACGCAAAAGGTTAATAATTGGTAGCTATTGTACTCCAATACCATGTAAGGCGTTCCGTGGCATGAGAAGTTTATTAGAGAGTACGCGAGAAAGTTTTTGGAGACCACTCTTGCTATTTTAAGTTTGACTTTCAGCTCGAGCACATTGAGCTTTTGAAAAATCTATTTTAATTAAATTATAATTTTACTTTCATTGTGTTATTAAAATATTTTTGATCCTTCCTAAAACGAAATGTCTATGGCAATCTGAAGTTCTAAATACCTATCAGATGGAAATTTTAATTGCAAGAATAATAAAAGAAATTTAATTGATATGAGACACAACTCACATCCCTCAAATATGATTCCCATATAATATTAGAATTCAATAATTTATCTTTTCGTGTATCAAATTTATTTCTGAATTTTTAACAAAATTTCAGAAACATTTTAAATCTGATATGCTGCTATACTTTTGATTGGTGTAACGAAAGTTAATTTTTTTTCTCATCGTGTCATTAGTCTATGTTGCAAAGAAAGTAAAATTTATTTTAAGATTTCATTTAATAAAATTAGTTGCATAATTAAAGTTAATTAATGCACTTAAATTAATTTTATTATTGTGATGAGTGAACAAGCTTTTCGCTGAAGACGATAAAGAAATAAGTCAAGAGTTAATTTATAGAAAAACGATCCTATAAATTAATCTAATTATAATCAAATGGAATATCAATGTTTGTTACCAATTGACAGTATTATTTGAAACTTTCAGAAATAACATTTCTAAGAATTCATGAAAAAAATTTGTATAACATGATTGAACTGCTTTGAAGAATATCGAAAAAGATTTTCATATTTACCTTTTAATTTGGACCTTTATCAGAGCCTCAATTCTATTAAAACTTTGCGTTCGGATATCTTCTTTCAAGACTATTGAAATTCAGTTATATTAACGTCCCGTTTTAAAGCAACATTCGAGATATTTCGACCGCGGTTCAACATTTCGAGAGGAAAGACCTCGAAATTTTGAACCGCGGTCAGATGATGTGGGCAACACCTGAACTGGTACCCTCCTCTCTCCGAATTTCCACACTATACCAAAGAAAGGGCGCTTGATGACGCAGGATTTAACGTGAATATTAACGTCATGATAGAATAAGCAATCTGTTCGTTTAGAAATATTTTATAGTTGTTTTAGTGCTTTATAATGTGAAGGAATAGACAGTATATATTTTAAACAATTAGGTTCTGGCATGTATTTTAATCAGCCATATCTATTGGTAAACATGCGAAATATCTATATAAACGATAGTGGTTTTGGGTTTTAACAATTTACAATTACTTTATTGTTATTATTTTGAAAGGTTTCCATTTAGTATTATTGAGTTATTCAGTGTATAAAGACTCCAGTCATGGAACGTTCAAATTGTATTTTCGACATTCATTGCTTTTATGTTTGATTGGAAGAAATCTGCTGCCGAAGCCCATCGGACACTTTTCGAAACTTACGGCGATGCTGCACTGTCATATCCCTATTCTCCGTTTTAGTTTCAACGATTTAAGAGTCGTGATTTCGATGTCAATGGCAAAGTACGGCCTGGAGGACCAAAAAAATTCGTAGGCAATCCGTTGGAAGACTTATTGGACAAAAATGGGAAAAAGTTGTAGAATATTGTACCAATTTTTCTAAAAAAATGCCTTTTTAAAGTGAAAAAAATTATCAAAATACATGCTATTCCCTAATATTTGCAAAATTTTAAGCAAATCATTTGATAAACCTCTAAACTGGAAGATTTTTGCTTAATATATCTTTTTAGCCCTTTTTTTCCAATTTTCAAAAAACTTTTGATATTTAACTGGTATATTTTGTTTTCATAGATCTCTTAAAATTATTTTTAATGCAAATATTCAAAAATTATTTAGAACATATTTAAAAAAATCATTACGATCGTAATTACATACCTTACCGAATAAAATTATCAGCCTTGTTGATAAATGGTATGTTAAATTACAGTATAAACTGCCCAGTTAATTGAAATAACAGTGTGCTTAGAGCTTCAAAATACTTAAATCCGCCACTCAGTAGAGACAACAAATATTGGTTTTAAAAAAAGGGTAAATTTAAGGGTTTTTTTCCCGCTGACATACGAGAAATAATATATGATAGAATGCCTTATTCAATAATTACTTGGACCACATATTATGTGCAGGTGTGAATATGAAGATCAAACGTACTTGTTGTTGTGTTGTTTCTTATGGTACTTGCCATGGACAAGCCCGATGTTATGAAGACAGCGATTTTAAGCCGGTGGGGGAGCGTCTCTTGTTTTTATAGTAGCGCCATCTAGGGCCAAGAGAACGACTTAGCTGCACACACGTCACAACCCTTTTTACGGGGCGGACTTCATTCACGCATTTCATTCACTCATCCACAGATCATAATTTAGCCCTGAATCAGAGAACGATCACCCCTGATCCAGTACCCCCAGTGGTATTACTCCCGACATGAAGGATTTTGTGACCACGACAGAGTTATACGTGCGCCAGCCACTACACACATGGAGAGTCTTCGATCGCTGGGGTTCGAGCTCTCAACCCAAGCGACGCGAATCCAACGATCTACCAGCCAGGCTATCCCGGCCCCTAACGTACTTTTTAATCGTCCTTAATAAAATTAATACCCCTGTTTCTTCAACAGAAACGAAACAACTTTAATATATTATTATTTATTATGATAAAAGCATTTCTCAAGAGGTTCATTACATATGTTGATAAACTACAAAAAAATTTCTGCTATTTTTTAAATTAAAATTATCTTTTTACTATTACATATTAAAAAGTGGTTTAGATGGGCTAAATAAAAATATTTTTAATATAATCTGAAGTTGAGCCCCTTATTAATGAAAGAATTATCCTCCAGAAAGAATTAAACACCAAAAGCTAATGTATATTACTATAATAATAGATTTATAGATCGGATACTATATGTAAACTGCGGCACGTGTTTTGTGATATGTGATAATTTCTTTTCTCTTCTTATAGCTACACATAATTACATCACCAACGCACAAGTATATTAGTTCGAAATTATCAATTCTTGTAATGGCTATTATTTTATGACCACGATTTTCATTATTTCCTCACATAAATTCTTTTGATAGATCTCCCCCCCCCTCCCTTTCCTTATATAAAAAGTGTGAAATTCTATTACTAATGCACAAATTTGTTAGTTCTTAATTTGTTTACATCTCTATAATTAAAAGAGCATAATTATATATAATCTTGATGTAACACTAATAGCATAGATTTTTCAATGGTATTGTGACAGTTTTTGATCATATTTCTATTATCTTAATGAATAATGCGAATAAATGTTCTTTGTCGGTTTCGAAACGTCTTATACACTTTTAGGTGGCATAGAAATTTTAAAAATAAATGAATTAATTATTATTAAGAAGAAAAAAAAATGAAAAACACACAATAATGTACCGAAAAGTAAAAAAATAATTGTTATAAAATATAAGCAGAAGAAAAAAAAATTCATAAAAACCTGAAATTTCGATAACAATACTCTAATGGGTTAGAATTGAAAATGATATATCATGAAATATTTGAAATGATATTAAGATATATCGAAATATGATATATTTTAACTTTTAATGATTATTTAGTTTTTTTCCTCCTGTTTTTTAATTTTTTTTATCAATCTGGCTTCAGTTTTTCAGACATTTACAGTTTATGTTACGTCCTCTAGGTTTATTATGAAAAAGACTTTCTTATTTATCAGTACTATGAAGCATATAGTACTGATATAGTTTTCATTTTTTTAAATCTTTACAATATTTAGAACTCATTTTTACGATTACAGAAATTTGCAAACTCAGATGGAGCTTCTCATAATATTAAAATGAAAATTAATCAATAATGTGACAAAAGTTCTGAAAGTATTAAAATACTATATGTTCGCTCAATTACACAAAACTTCTGAAATCTAGCATATTAAAAACTGACTGAAAAATCGACTATGCAGGGTATCCCAAAACATTGTTTATAAATTATAATAGCAAATCAGGTTGACAGATAAAAGCAATGGTGGCTTGTCAGCTCAGGAACTAACAATGCCGCAAAAATTATCTATATCAAGATATTGCAATTAAAAAAAAGTCTAGTTCGTTTATCAGTAACCCGGAAATTTTGAAATTTTAATTTCAAAGCTAGGTATAAAAGGTGTTTTTTTTTTTTTTTTTTTTTTTTTTGTATTTTAGGCATGTTAAATAATTAGAATGTAATATAAATTCCTCGTATTTTTGACGATAGAAAATCATCAGAATGTTGAAATGATAATTCAACTCAAAAAATATATCAGAACCTCCCTTCCATACGCCTTTCCTTCTTCCCCCAGTCAGCTCGATAATGAAGTCCAAAAACGAACATAAAATGAAATTACAATAAATAATACGCATGGTATCAGTTATTAATAATTATTGTATTTTTACATTTTATAATAAATAATAATAGACCCCTCGTTATGAGAATATTCATCTGAATAACATTTTGAAAATTTCATGAAAAAATAATACATAATTACTATTAGCATATAAATATTATACAAAGCAAATTGGTGCCATATGCAGTACATTAGTACATAAATAGCACGAGATACTATATATGGTGCATTAGTACATAAATTGTACATAGGCAGCTGCTATTTATCAATAGAAGAAGAGTATTCAATAAACAAGATATGTTTCTATCGATTCAACAAAATCGGAGCTCAGAAACAGCCAATGAGAGAAATCGAAATATTGAGAGAACGGAACCGAACTTCCAATAAGTGTAGGGGGAAAAAAGACCAGGTAACTGCACTGCAAACCAGATCTGAGAAAGCTGCCCTAGTTATATTCAAAGGATGAAAGGATTGCTTTTGATCCTCGTAGAAGCCATTCAGTTATTAAGATATAACTTGCTTTTTGGATGTCCAATGAATAAATCACTCAGATTTATGCAAATTGAACTCTTTTCTAATATGTTTATTCGAACAGCCTCAAACTAATTGTAGATCAAATTCTTGTCTTATTTTAAAGATATGTTTATTTATTTTTGCTTTTTCTCCCTTTTTGTTGATCATCGTACTCGAATCTCTTTTGATCCATCGAACTATTTCGGTGATAAAAAAAATGAGCATCGAAATGTCTCAGTGGAAATTAGGTAAACTATGAAAAGTGGATTCCCCAATGTATATCACTGTCTCTCTAATAAAGATGTAACCCCTTCCCTTCCCCAGCAAATTTTTTGATATCTCTAACTTTGGTATAACCCTTTAAAAGGTCATTTTTTTCTAGTCATATTATGTTAAAATATTTTTAGGCTGGAAATTAGAATAAGAAAAGGGATTCATTTAGCTTATTAAATAAATTGAATTTGATTAATTAATTAATTTGGTCAATTAATAATTAAGTAAGAAATCAAGACTCGTAATTTTGTGTGAGATAAAGAACTGAAGCCTCTAAGTTTCTGTCTTTCTAAAAAAATTTGCCAGAACTGATGCCAACCTACACAAATTCATACAAAGATTGATAAATTTGGTGGGATGCATACTTCCCACGGCCTTAGAAAGGGTTAAACAAGGCTGTGAACACAATGTGTGCTCAGACTTTTATTTTTAAAGTCTTACATATAAGAGTTCTTGTTTCTTAGTGCAGTAAAGAAAGCGAGTACTTGTATATTAATTGCATGACATTAGCAAATGATAGTTACGAAAAAATGTTTTTTGGCATGAATTTTGAGCACAATTGAGGCCCTTGGCGATTATTGGTAGGTGGTAAATGCATAAGTATCAGAAAAGCGAATATGTCTTTTGGACGTCTTTTTTTTTCAAATAATTGGAACCAAAAACTGACCTTAAAATGCAATTATAGTCTCACATACCAATTTCATTGATTTATGTCATTTGTTTTTCGAGATATTAAATTCATAAAAAGCACAGATTGACAGTCAATCAACCTTTTGATGGATTTGGTCCCTAGTCTAATATGGCTCTAAATTTTGAATGTTAAACCTATGTACAAATTTTATTTATCCAACTCTTTCAATTTTGTAGCTATAAAGTTCATATTTACTCGAATAGACAACTTCCTCTAAACGAATTTCGTTCAAAATTTGAAAACAAAAATCAATGAATTTTGTTTGATGATGACGTGTCCGCGTTACCACGGAAAGGGAGTGCAGTAGCTTCTGAGGGTAAAGAACCCTGAGAACCCGAGAGCAGAAGTCTGACTTCTAGCTATGAAGCTATGAAGATGACACACACACATTCGCTTGCACAACCCCTTTTTACAGGGGAACACTTTCACACACCTCACATATAGAACACAGATGAAGAACAGCCATGCCTGAACCGGGATTCGAATCCGGGACGCCCAGATCACGGGGAAAATGCGCTACCCCTATGCCAAGATGCCGGCAATGAATTTTGTGTAAGTCCCTATATTGATATTCAGCAGTCTAGTTTGAAGTGTTTTTGAGTTATCTTCGTGACAAACAGAGAGTCATAGTCCTAAAATTGTGTTTTTTTGACCCAAGGAGCTCTAAAACACGGAAATTCTTCAAAACCTCCAGTTCGAATTTTTTGATAATTGCATTCTCAGTCTATATTTTGTATACAATAAAATAAAAATAAAATGCAATTCTTAAATAAAACTGCTTGAGATACTGAAATTCTGAACTTCTTATAGACATGCTGCCACTGACTACCTTTTTAACAAAAGAATATATGCTCTCAAAAGCAAAGAGACTGCAGGCATCTTTTTTGGCAGTAAACTACAGTGTGCCTATAAATAAAAAATGTGCCAATATTTGAATCCAGTGTCAGTGAATTTAGTGAAAGAAAAAAATACATCAGAAAAAAATGCACGACACATGCTTGAAACCGGTGAGAGTGATCTTCCTGGAACTTTCTTGCACATTTTCTAACAAACGTCATGCCAGAGAACCCCTTACATGACACTGGTGTACACTAGTTATGAAATATGAACCTTTGGCGTGAATTTAGCATTGTCATTGAATCTATCGTTTCATCCTTGGCGAGTGTTTTGGCGATTAATTCCTGGCATGCGTTAACAGTATCCAAAAATCGAATTTGTGTTTTAGATGCGTTTTTCCAGATTAATTCAAACAAACATTTGGCACATAAATACACTTATAGTCACAAAATTATATTTCAAATTTGAATCGATGTCAAAATGGATTGAATGAAAATGTCAATGCGTTATTTTACACCAAAATAACACATAATACTCTTATAGCAGAAACACACTTATAGTCACAAAATTCTATTTCAAATTTGAATCGATGTCAAAATGGATTGAATGAAAATGTCAATGCGTTATTTTACACCAAAATAACACATCATACACTTATAGCAGAAACACACTTATAGTCACAATATTCAATTTCAAATTTGAATCGATGTCAAAATGGATTGAATGAAAATGTCAATGCGTTATTTTACACCAAAATAACACATAATACACTTATAGCAGAAATACATTTATAGTCACAAAATACTATTTCAAATTTGAATCGATGTCAAAATTGATTGAATGAAAATGTCAAAGCGTTATTTTACACCAAAATAACACATAATACACTTATAGTCACAAAATTCTATTTCAAATTTGAATCGATGTCAAAATGGATTGAATGAAAATGTCAATGCGTTATTTTACACCAAAATAACACATCATACACTTATAGCAGAAACACACTTATAGTCACAAAATTCTATTTCAAATTTGAATCGATGTCAAAATGGATTGAATGAAAATGTCAATGCGTTATTTTACACCAAAATAACACATCATACACTTATAGCAGAAACACACTTATAGTCACAATATTCAATTTCAAATTTGAATCGATGTCAAAATGGATTGAATGAAAATGTCAATGCGTTATTTTACTTATCGCGTTTGCATGTTTTCTACAGAATGAGATACAGTGAAGCCTTAGATGGATTAAGCTCGAAATTTGACAGGTGTGTACACTATAAATATAAATCTGTGTACCAAATTTTATCTGTCTAGCTGTCGTTTTGTAGTTATTGCATTAACTTATATTCGAGCAACCGGACAGATGGATTTCCCCTGAATAGATTTTATTCAAAATTCGATAGAAATCTGCAATTTTGGTGTAAAATCCGTATACATAATTTCCGACTCAGAGAGTTTTCGTGTTATCTTTGTCACAGACAGACAGACGGACAGTTAACGAAAATGTGTTTTTCGAGCTGTGAGCGTTCTAAAACGTATAGATCAGTCAAAATCTCCAGCTCGAAATTTTTGACGATTACTATATTTTCTCTATACTACATATACGAGAAAGTGAAAATACAATTTTTAAAACAGTATAACAATAAGAAGGCGTGTATAACAACATGAGAAACGAATGTAACTTCAGATACTAAATTCTTTGAACGTGTGCTTTAATTATTCAAAAAAATTGTTTTTGATACTGCATCTTGTTTGATATTCTACTTATTGTGCTAGCAGGTTTTATAATGTTTTAATACATGTATTTGTATTATTCTATTATTGTGAATTTCTATCCCATTAAATATATCTATAGAATATCTAGTAAGAATCGGAAAGATAATTTGTCCTCATAACTAGAAATAGCTGGATTTTTTTTTCAGATCAATTTATCTAGATTTCCATTTACAATAACATTCCACGTCAATCGAATACATTAAAAAACAATCCTAAAACAATGATCATCAAAAGACTTTGAATTGAAATCACATATTTTTTAAACAGCTTGAAGATTTTTTTTTTTATTCTTTAAAAAAAAAATCTGCATAATTATAGAGATATTTTTTCCAAAGATACGCTTTCTGTTCTCTTAATATGGAAAAATTGTTAATAAAAAATATAAAAATTCCCTCCAAATTAATTCACAATATTTTTTTTCCTCCTGAAATCTCCAATGTCCAATTTCGCAGATTTTCATACTTTCAAAATGTCAATTATTAGATTTTTTTTCACTTTGCTATTTGAATAATCAAGATAAAAATCGGAACAAAGAATTAAAGTACAATAATAAATTTTTCTTTTTTTGATCTCCGCCAAAAGATTTCGCAATCAAATTAAAGATTAGGAAAAAAAAAAGAGAGAAGAGAAATAAGAATCAAACGACTAAATCTGTCTCATTTGTGGAAGTTAGAATCGCTAATAATTTGAGATTTCTTTTTTGCTGTACTTGTTGCTGTGGAAACGAGCGAAATAGAACTTTCTAATTATTTTTGAACTTTTTTTTTTTATTCAACTTCGGAACACGAGATGTCGCCGCAATGAATATCGATTCCGTTGCCACTTCACTCTGATAAAAAATGGATAAGAAGAGACGGAGGAAAGGAAAAGGGGGAAAAATAAAGAAAAAGTAAGGGAAAAGAAAACAAAATGTTGGAAGTGAAGCTTCGATAATTCAGGGGAGCAAAATTTTCTTACTCGAAGATTGTCTTTAAAAATTGAAGAAGAAAGGAAGGAATGGAACATTACGCGATATCTCCACGAATCGAAAAGGAAATCGAGAATTTCTCACTTCGCTTCCTTTCAAATAAAGGGAAGAATTTCATTTTCTTAAGTGTTATGATAAGTATTTTAAATATAAATTATTTTGATGGTAATTATACATTGTTTTATACGGTTTCAGCGTTACTTTTTAGAAAAAAACATTTAAAATACAATATTAAATAAAATCCTGACCTGTTAAAAAAAGATGAAAAAATAACACCTGGAAGCATTTTATTTATTATTAACCTGATTCATATTATTTTTTCAGTTCCCATCTCCAAAAGTGTCTTACTCGTAAAAATATTTTAATTCTATTTTATTTGAGAATGAAGATTTTGTAACTTTTCTAGATATTACTTAGGAAAAATTGATATAATCAGCGCCATTTTTTGGTGCTTTTCTACTAACGAAAAATTAATTTATCATTACAAAAACTTCATTAAAACCTAGTTTATACTTTGAGCAGAATTTTCAATATCTAGCGTAAGTGAAAAAATAATCATCTATTTGTTTAATACTAACATTAGACGGAATCCAAAAAACAAATACATTTCTATAAACAAATATATTTTAGATAACTTATTTTCAGAGCCAAAGATTATTTTATTTTAAGCAATAAAAGACACAAAATATTTCTATTCGCTGCAATTTTATTTTTAAATGAGAAATTCTGTTTCATCAAAAAGTGTCTAGCAGTGCCTTGGAAAATGGCAGATAATATCAAACGATTTTTAAAGATTCCAGTAAGCTAATTCTTTTCACAATTTATCAATAATTTTTTTTAAAAAATATACAAAATTTAGTGATAACTTTTAAGTGACAACTTAACTATGTGTTTTCAACGAGGAATATGAAGGCAGCCATTTTCGACTTGAAGTTTTGATTTCCAGCGATCATTACAATGAAAATAAAAGCTCGTAAGTAGAATATTTAACATCAAATCAATTGTAATTTTTATCGCCGCATTTGGAACGAATACCCATTGATTGCGATGGTGAATGAAAAGATTGTTGTGCCTGTGTGGGGTGAAAGGAGTATGTCAGTTTGAAGCCCGGTTTTAAAGTTTAGCAGTGAAATGCTAAGATGAAACTCTTAACAATAGATTGCGCAGAAAAGTTATTACTACATCTAAGAACTAAAATATAATAATAGAACTACATCTAAGAAACAAAATATAAAATATAATATAATAATAAAATATAAATTTCATAATAGTAGCGCCATCTTGTAGTTAACTTAAGGAAAAATTTAAAAAGAAAATAAGTATTAAGTACTATTTAAAATAATAAATAATGAGCTAAAACTGAATAAAAAAATTATAATGAAAAATTTCTGCTTTTTAGTACTGCTTTTTTCTGATAAAAGTGGGTTTTTCAAAATTCTTTTTATTAAAAATTGCTTAATATAAAATAGTTTTTATCAAATTAAATAAATTACTGTCCTAAATCTGCTTATTTCCGATATTCCTTTAAAGTTAAAATTTTTTTAATCTACAAAAATTGAATTATATCTTCAGTGCGAAATAATTCTTTCCAATTTTGCACGAAATGTTTCAGAAAAGAAGAAAAAAATTCGAGCTCATATCTCACAATACATGATTAAAGAATGCAGAATTTCATCTTTTCAGTACACCGCAAGTTCCGGAAATCAAGTTATTACAGTTCCGCCAAAACTTTCTGCAGCGAAAAGAACAACAGAAGTTTCGAATAAAGTTTCCTACTTCGTTTATAACAGAGTGAGATAAATGGCCACTTGACTGAAAACACGCGAACTGATTAAAGATGCGATAGCCGTTGCTATAGAAACCGCACGATAAATTTTTGTATGTTTGGCATGTTCCGAAATTAACATTATATTATTGAAAAATGGTTTAGTTGTAATTAGAAACTTTTTTTCAGCTTCGAAACATATTCTATTTTTTTTCTTGTAATGTTCATTCAGAGTCTAAGCAATTTCTTAGGTTGTGATGATTACTGCGTTATTACAACAGCAAATGTGATGCCCTTTTAAAAATTTTGAAAATTACATCTCTTTAATTTGTCAGTAAAATAATCAAAGTAATCCAATTTAAAGTAAAATAATCAAATAATCCAATTTCAGTAAAATAATCCGAGATACACAGCTTAATCAACCTTTGTGACAAACAAAAAAAATCGTTTGGCTCAAAATAATTTTATTTTTATTGTAATTATTTTCTCAGATTTTGAAATATCGTCTGGCTTTATTCGCTTTTTTAATAAAAGAATGGCATTTATAAATAAATAATATAAATACAGAATGGATCGAGATGTCGAAAATGAAGAGAAATATGACGAAAGGGAAATTTTTTTATTTTGTTATTCAAAATGACTCTCAAAGTTATGAAATAAGTATACAAGAAGAAAATTATGATTGCTTCCTAATAATGAAAGAAAAATTGGTAAAAATTTGCAACCTTTTTCTAAAAAGATTCCAAATATTTATTCAATAAAGACGTGAATTAATAAAATACTTTAAAGGTAAGATCTTTAACGTGAAATAATAAATTCAATAAATTGCAGTTGAATAATTAAATTGCTCATTTTCAAGCTTAAATCTTCTTAAATAAAACTAAAACACTTACATATTTTTGAATTTTATAAAATTCAAACTTGAATAGTTTCTCCATAGTTTTTTCTCAAATACCATGAAGCACATAGAAAATTTAGGAATGATTTAATGATAATTGATGAAATAATTAATTTTTTGTTGATGAAAAATTATAGTTCCAAATTATAGTTAATAACATGGCGGTGCCCGACATTCGTTGAGCAAACGGAATTCAGAATATCCGAAACATAAGTAGGAAATATATTTGATTATCTTATTGATATTCAAAAATGTTTCTTTAATTTAAAAAATTGTTTTGAGATTTTCTGTTACTTAAAAATTGATTAAAAACCTGACTAACTGTCAATGGAGACTAAAATACACTATATATCTGTTTTCATATTCTTGTTGTAACCACATATTCAAGTTGCCACTCATGATAATTAGTAAAATATTGTATCATTCTGTAAAAATTATCCATAATTTAGTTTGTTTTTAAATTTAATAAAATTATTTTTAAATTAAATTCATAAAAATCATTCATACTTATTCATAAAAATGAACACTTATTTATATTCACGTTGGCTCTTTGTCCCGCCCATGTTAATATATACAACATATTTTTGTGTTCTCTAAATATTATTACATTAACCTACTTTCATGTTATTACATAAAATGTTTACATCACTTAGCCATCAATAATTATATTGGAATTCAATAACTTTCGCTATAAATATTTATTATTTTATACATAGTACAAATTTTCTCAGCAATCTTGTAATTATAAGAAAAGTTTTAAAGAATATTTTGGGACATTATATTAACCCTTATCGTGGCAAGATTGCTTTTTTGGAGAAAAGCAACAAAAAAAAATGTATATAGGTAGCTTCTTTACGCTATAAAAAACATCAAAAAATAAATAAAAAAATCGTGTAATAAAAATCGTTTAATAAAACTAAGTTAAAAATTATTTTATAGTGGTAGTATATTTTTATAAAGTTGTATGTATGGTATACTATACAAAATGAACATAAGGGTTAAATAGTGAACTTTTCAATAGTAAATATATGTATATATCTTATTAATGCTGGGAATAACAGCTAGTAAAATGTATAATAATGATTTAAACATTTTTTAAAAAAAATTCGAAAAGCAGTTTTTATTATTTTGTCGTAGGTAGATACGTGACCAAATGAAGAAAAAAAAATTTAATTATCATTTGAAGATCAAAATAAAATTGTAATCTGATAAAACCGATATTTATTCCAACTAAATTTAATCTAAATCACATTTAAAAAAACTTTTCTAATTTACAATGAATTTTAAGAATTTTCTCTTTTATAATATTCATTGTAGCTTAATTTCTTTTTCACATTATTTTCAACATATTACATAAGATTTTATTTTCACTCAAAGATTTTTTTTATAAATTATTTTCTAATTTATCATAATTTCCTTCTACCAGAAAGTGACTTTAATAAAAGTGTATTTAGTTTAATAAAAGTTAGTGAACATGTATTTTTAAAAAAAATTTTGTTTTATTTACGTGTTTTTACTTTTTCAGTTTCAAATGTAATACATAACACATTAATAAAATTAAGATATTATAAGATCAACATTTTGGAAATTTTTTTACAAGAGGTCGCCTCTCATACGATATAAAATTTTAACAGAAATTAATCGATTTACTTATAAATAAATTCTAAAGTCCAGTAAATTAAAACATTGTTTTATCACAACGAATATAACTATTTTAAAACTTAAATTATTTATACATAAAGAGATGAATGAAAAATTGGTTGCAAAATTTCAAATATTGAAGAAATTAAATAAAAAAGCTCGAAAACTAAAGTTTTTTTTCAAAATCTTATTTTAAAAAGAATGAGAAGAAATTCTTATTATAACTCATGTGGATTCTATTGCTTATTTATTTCAGAGAGAATTTGTAAAGTCTAAACAACGTTTAAATTCGGCCGAAATACCTTAAAATGATTTCACTTTCAAATCGAACATGTAAATCTTTTGTAAAGCGGAAATGAACAATTTTCTAAACTTTTTGTTATTTTATTCAGAAGGGAAAAAAATAAAAGAGAAGTATACAAAGAGGGAAAAAATGTCTCGAAAATGTCACAAAACGTCCAAATATTTCTCGAAAACATTCGACGAAATTGCAAATCCATTTCCAGCTATTTTGACAAAATCGCATCTTAATCTTTCCATTTAAGAAACACGAAACAATGCTAAATATTAGAATATAAAATTGTGAAATTTTTAAATAATGTTAAATGTTCTATTCAGGAAAGGCGAGGAGTTTCATATAATAGGATGGCATTCTAAATTCATTGTGTATTATCTTGTTTACTAGCCGTCTTTATTGACCATCTGGTAAGATGATAATATTGGCTATATATATTCACATATAAATCTCTTTAAATATTTATGCATAATTTAATGCTCGAGTCTCCGACAAAAAAAAGTATATTTCTGAGTCAAATTGTGACATAATCATGTATTATTTTAATAGCTTTACATCTATTCTCTATATTGTTTATATAAACATCCTAATAGAGTCAAATGGTAACCTACTCCAATTAAAAAAGAACTGCCTTGGTTTAACTTTCATTTCATTGAATGTCATTTGCTGCATTTTTGTACAAACTGCTCATATAATAAAAAGAATTTTTTATTCTTAGATTTTAGCAATGCAAAAAAATTTCTGTATTGATTATTTCAAGAAACAATGAAAAAGACTTGACTTTCATCTCAAAAATGACCAATTTCTAAACAGGAAACAATATATATATATATATATATATATATATATATATATATATATATATATATATATATATATAAATGAATTGCTAATATGCAAGAAAGATTAAATGGTATAAAAATCATTTATGTGCAATTATGCTTTTGGAAGTAATAGTAGTTAAACGCAAAAAGTTATTCAATATTTTTTTAAATTAACATTAAATTATATATCAAAAATGCGCTCCGAAATGCACATTGCAATTCCAAAAAGTATTTCTGCGTCAGTTGTCAATGTATCATGAACTAAGGAGTAAAACTTATGAATTCATTTACCATTTTTCTGAAAAAAATCATGTTTTCTTTTCCCATCTTTAAAATATGAAAAATAATTAAATAGAAGTTTGTAAAACTGAAATTTTGCATTTTTCTTAAATGATTTGTCTAGAAAAGGGGGGGGGGATGCTCGCTTTATATAATAATATCTGGTTCTAAATTTTCTGCTTTCATCATTGTTCAGATCTTCTGAGCTCTCTTCAAAATCATACCAACTTTCAAAATCAACTCAGACATCTTTAAATGATTTCACTTTCAAATCCATCATGTAAATCTATTCCTACACGAAGGCGAAAAGTGCTGTTTTTTTTTTTTTTTTATCTTATAAAAAAAGTAAAATAAATAAATAAAAAGAGTGGTGAAAGGAAATAAAGAAGAAAAGGAAAGAAAAAGAAAATGTGCTATATTCTCCAATAACTAAAATAATGGAACAACGTTTCCCGCCTTTTTTTCCATCGGTGATTTTCCCTCCGCTGCTATCATCTTGATGAGCTGCAAATTTTAATTTAACTTAAATGATTTGTTCAGAACATGTCAGGAACTTCATTTAATAACTTTCAGCTCTAATTTATATACCTATATCATTGCTTATTTCTTCTGAGCTCTCTTCAAAGTTAAAACGCTTTCAAACTCAACTGAGACATCCTTAAATGATTTCACTTTCAAATCCATCATGTAAATCTATTCCTACATAAATGCGATAAACACTTCAATTTTTTCTTTACAAAAAAAGTAAAATAAATAAATAAAAATAGCGGTAAAAGAAAATAAAAATGATAGCGGTAAAAGGAAATAAAAATGATAGGAAAAAGAAAATGCGCTATATTCTCCAGTAGCTAAAATAACGGAACGAAGTCCCTCGCCTTTTTTCCTGGTGATTTTCTCTCCAGTGCTATCATCCTGATGAGATGCAATTTTTAATTCTCTTAAATGATTTGTTCAAAAAACGTGAAAGGCTTGCTTCAAATAATAACTTCCAGTTCTAACTTTCCTGCTCTTACCGTTCAGCTCTTCTAAGCTCTCTTCAAAATCATAGCAGACTTTCAAACTCTACTGAGACATCCTTAAATGATTTCACTTTCAAATCCATCATGTAAATCTATTCCTACACGAACGTTCACTTTTTACCTTATAAAAAAAGTAAAATAAATAAATAAAAAATAGCGGTAAAAGGAAATAAAAAAGAAAAGAAGATAAATAAGAAAATGCGCTATATTCTCCAGTAACTAAAATAATGGAACGAAGTTTCCCGCCTTTTTTTCCCTCGAAGATTTTCTCCCCGGTGCTATCATCCTGATGAGCAAAATGTGTCAGGAAAAGCGCAGGCAAACTTGCAAATCCATTTACTGTTTCCCTGACAAAATCGCGTCTCTCGCTTTCAATTCCCACGCCTCCGGGGAGGAATGGCTGTCAGGGACGCGGTAAACAATAAACAACGCTCCTGAATTCTGGAGGGGTAGGTGTCGGACGGGGGTGTGGAGATGTCGATGGTGATCACGTGATCGATAGTGTTGGAACAATCTGCGGCAAATGAAGATTAACGACGGACAGGAATTGAGTTGTCTGCGTTCCGGGATATTATTTAAGAAAAGGACGAGGCGAAGATAAACCAGCAATTTTAGTTGAAATGAAATAGTTATTGTTTTACTTTTTTTTTATCATTTTTTTATTTGGTCTTCTCGCCTAGATAGAAAGAAGGCAGGGATTTCCTCTGCAAAATCATGTGAAAACCTTGATTGTTGAAGATGGTGTTGGCGGGGTTATCAAGTTAAATAAACAAATGTTTTAACACTAAGGTTTAGTCACATATTAAAACTTCTTAATAAAAATTGTATTTTTACTTAAATAATTAAATATTTTAAAAAACATTCAAATCGAGAACTATTTTTAAATTTCCAAATTTTTTAATTAAAATTTTCTGATAATTATCGACTAATTATGTTTTGAAAATAAAAATTCAATTGAAACATTGATTAAACTTTGATTTGATTTGAGTGCGTTAAGATCAAGTTAAATAAACAAGTGTTTTAACTCAAGGATTTAGTCATATATTAAATCTTCTTAGTAAAAAATATATTTTTAATTAAATAATTAGATATTTTTAAAAGCATTCAAATTAAGAAAAATTTTCAAATTTCCGAATTTTTTAATTAAAATTTCCTAATAATTTTCGAATTAAATTTTATATATAAAAATTTGATCGAAGCCTTGATTAAACTCTTGCTTTGATCTGAAAGCACCTAATTGCATCTGTTAACTCACGAAATAAGATTTAATTATTTTAAACTGACATTTTGAAGAAAAAACAATCATAAAGAGTTTTTATCTAAAGATTTGAAGGTCATAAGGTGAAAAATACAACAGAAAGAATTGAAAAAGACAGAAATACATAAACAATTTAAGTTAGGAGAAACACGTATTAGATATTGTGTCTAAGCATCAATTTTAATACTTTGTAACTAAAACATATTGTAAATAAGTCTTCAGTGTTCGATATAAAAACATTAAATCTACTCAAAAAGTTTGTCAAAGGTAGTCTTACTATTTGTAACTAGCAATTTAAACTAGAAATGGTAATCTTTTTTACTTTCTCGTATACGCAGTGTAGAGAAAGTATAGTAATCGTCAAAAAATTCGAATTCGAGATTTTGACGAATCTCCACTTTTTTTAGATCTTCTTGAATTCGAGAAAGAGATTTTCAGAAAATGTCAGTCCTACTGTGATAAAGATGACTGAAAAAAAAAAAAGATTTGAGCTAGATGGTTGAAATTTGGTATACGGTCTTTACACCAAAATTGGAGATTTCTTTCAAATTTTGAGTAAAATCCTTTCAGAGGAAGCACGTCTTTACAACTGTTTGAACATAATATGATAATTACAAAATGATGAGAGCTAAATGGATAAAATTTGGTGCACACATTTAAGATTTATAGTGTAGACACCTGCCAAATTTTGGGCTAAATCCAATTAAGGGTAGAATGTATGTCGGTCTGTATCTTTAGAAGTAAGTAAACGCCTTAATTCAAAAATGCAACGATTTAAATTTATCAAATTAGGTATAGGATTTTCCGACTATAAGTTCAGTTTTGAATCAAATTTTTGTTTCCATCGGTTGAGAAAAACGTGTCTAAAGTACAAATTTGATTTTCGGATACAATTAACCACATACCAGGGAATAATCGCCAAATAACTCGCCAAGGATGACGCGATAGGTTCAATAAAAATGCTGAATTCACGCCAAAGGTTAGTATTTCGTAACAATTGTACACTATTGCAATATAAGGCGTTCGCTGATATAATAAGTTTATTAGAGAGTATGCGAAAATGTTTTGGGGTGACCAATCCCGCGTGTTCATTTAAAAAAACACTCATACTTTAAAAAGAAAACAGTCATACATTTCAGCGTCCATGTTTGAAATAAATTTCTGTGCAAAATATTTGCTGTGAAATATTTTCCATGATATTTTTACTATAAAAACAATTTTTAAATCAAAATTTAAAATCTGTCTGATATGAGATTGGGGAGGACTTGGAAAATCGAATAAGTTAGCGGTTCGAAAAATTGAAATCCGATATCGATGAAGTGGATTTTCTGAACCACGTTGGAAATTATTCCATAAATACTTTGTATTAAAATTTCGTTCCATTAGTTCTATGTAAAACTTCAACTGAAATAAATATTATTGAGAAAATTGCATTATTTATTAAATTAATGCGATACTATGATTTGTTTATTGCAAATTCATATTACTTATTGATCGATCTATTTGCGAAGTTTTATTTTGAGCTTAATAGTTTAGAAAAATTATAAAACATTATGCTTAAGCAGAAGATAAATAAAAATTTTCAGTATAATAAAAATGGTAATAAAATTACGAAATGATAGAAAAATTAGAATTTTAATTTTAATTTTTCTCTACTTTTGAGTTTTAAATTGATAATTCATTTGTATAAATATTATGAGATCTTCAAGTCAATACTTTTTCAATACATTAGAAGATGATGCATTAGAAGATTGAAAATTTAATACATTAAAAGATTGAAAGTTAAATTCAATTAGTTGAAAATTAAATTCAGTCGATTAGTTGATATTTCAATAGATAAATTGAAAATTAAATTCATTCGATTAGTTGATATTTCAATACATTTATTGAAAATTAAATTCATTCGATTAGTTGATATTTCACTCAGTTAATCAAAGATTAAATTTAATCAATTAATTGAAATTGCAATCGATTAATTGGAAATTAAATTCATGCAATTAATTGAAATTTCACTCACATAATCAAAGATTAAATTCAATCAATTAATTGAAATTTCAATCGATTAATTGGAAATTAAATTCATTCGATTAACTGAAATTTCACTCAGTTAATCAAAGATTAAGTTCAATCAATTAAAAATTAAATTCAATCGATGAATTGAAATTTCACTCAGTTAATCGAAAATTCAATCAATTAATTAACTGAAATTTCAATTGATTAATTGGAAATTAAAGTCTGTAATTAATGAAATATTGTAATACAATACACAATTGTAAAAAAGAATGGAATGAAAAATCGAGTACTTAATTCCATCTTTCTAAACACGAAGCAAGTGAAATTAAATGAAAACGCGTGATTAAGAAACGATGCCCTTACATCCGATATGCTTCCTGATTCTCATTTTATAGCAATGATTCAAATATCCCTCTCTCCGGAATTTCTGTCCAGATTGGGAGGATATTTACTTTTAATCGATGGCATTTCTATATGTCCCCGCGCAACTTTATGAGCAGAACCGGTGGGTTCGATATGAGTGAGATCTTACTCCATTAAATTTAATCTCCAGTAATGCATCCCCCCACTCCCTGTGCTGAGGGGAGAGAGACCGCAAGAAATTGATTCCTCCTGGTCTCAGACGGATCACTTTTTTCATTTTCCTGTTTGTGGACCCTGTGGAATAAGTCACGGTTTCTTCAGAATGCATTTAGAGACCAATATTGCTGTCTTAGGGACACGGTATTTTTTCTATATAAAAATAAGCCTCAAGTGTGTGTTCACTTCGATTTTGTTACTTGTTCATTACTGGAATGCAGTGGTTTTACTGAAGCATATGAGTTGTCAGTGCTCGTAATAAATACTTTGTCGGTGCTGCCGAGCCTTTTTTAATTTTTATTTCTCATCAGAAAAATTAATAAGGCAAAGACTGCCCTTTTAGTAAGTAAATGTAAACGAAAATAATTGGTATGACACCAAATTTAAATTTTTTGACAACATTTAATTGACGTAGGACGAAACATAACATACAAGAACACTATCACAAAATTTAGCACGAGAACATCATAGAGCTCCGAATATCCATCTTTTTCTCTCTCGGCACCTGTCTCTCCCGCCGTACTCCTTCTCCACCCTCTTCCCTTCAGTTCGTTTTCTGGTTCTAATCATCCGCAGCGCCCTCACATACTTTATTATTTCTAAAAAAACTTTGAAAATATATAAAAATCTTAATTGTCAAGCTAAAAAAAGCTACATAAAAGAAATGTAATTTTTAGAAACACTAAATTAGTGATACGGAAAAATCCAAATCTGTGCAGTCCTTGTACAGTGAAAAATCCAACAGGCTCAATTGGGAATAATGATTCTGCACTGAAATACGAATACACAAGTAAAAAAACGCAAATGAAATGTACACTAAACAGCACTTGCAGGAATGAATAACAAAGAATAATAAAAAAGGATATTTTTTAATATTTACATTCTTAAGTGAAATTCGCTCAACCGCTCGCTTGAGCTCAACTACATTGCTCACGACTGCCTCTCGTCTTTGCTTCACCATTTTTATAAATTCCGTGACAAGGTAATCTAATATTCTAGAAAAACATGCTTGAGAATCGAGTAGTAATAAAATTCTCGCCAAGTTTCCTGATTATTTGGGATCCTTCATTTTTATCACCAAAGTCGCCAAATGGACCTCAGCTTTGCCGTCAAGTTCGGGGGTCATTTGTTCGGTAGTTATTAAGTAAACATTACTATATCCTTAATATTATTTTCCTAAGTAAGAAACTTGCTATTAACAAGTAATATAAAAAAAATTTTTTTAATCAATTCCTACTTTCTCAAGAATTGAACTCGCAGTCTTCATCTACACGTAAAAAATACTGAAATCCTTGCATTTTACCTATTGAGCTACTGCATCTTGGTTTCGATTTTCTTTACAAACTGCTAAAACTTTATTTAAAGTATTAAAAATTAATTAAATTTAATAATTAATGAATTAATATTTGAAAAAACTGTATTTACATCAAGTGTCATCCAATACAAGTTTTAAAACTTGACCACTACAAGTATTTAACTTGAGTGGAAGAATAAAAAGTATTTTATTAACGATTGAAAATCTGAACAAGATGGAAATTTTAGAGAGAAAAGAAATTGATACACATCAGTTGACAACTAAAAGTTTATGAAACATTTCTTCATTTGAATGCACAAATTGATACTACTATTTCAATGGTCCGTCTAGTGCTTCGCAGCATAGGGGAAAAATCATTATATTTACAATTAATTTAAGGTATCGTTTTTTTTTTACGTCCTCAATTCATCATTTAGCTTGAAAATGCAATTTTGGAGTGAATATCGTGGGTCAAATTTCATTTATGAAGGTCAAGGTTTTTATTAAAACATCAATGTAAGCGGTATAGGAAAATATGCTATTTGAAATACATTTCTATAGAATTTAAAATAATTTGTACAATATATGACTTATGCCCATTTCTTTGATTCCTCCTTTAATGTATTTTCCAACTTCGAATATTCATAAGGAAAAAAAATTGTATTTTCTAGCTAAGTTTAAATAATCATTATATATTAGCGAATTTAAAACATTTGTCTTCCGAAAATCATTCTTTTAGTAAATAAAGAAAATTTACATCTGAATGAAATATTTTATTACTAATATTTCTGAAAGATTTTTTTTTTATTTTTAATTTTATATACATGACGTAAAATAATAAACAAATCCACATTCCCCTTTCCTGATTGTTTACTTAATTTTTCAAAATAACGAAAACAATAAGGGATTAATTTATTTCAAAATAATTATATTTAATTATATTTCTTTCGTCGAAGAATATAAAGTTTAGCATTTCACAAATGAACTTTATACTGACTGACGTATATTTTTTCAAATAGACAGTGTTATAATTTTGCACTAAAAAAAACCCGTTTATTTAAGAATATTTTACAAAAAAAAAAAATTATGAACAATTATTGTCAGACGATTTTTACATTTAAATATGAATCAAAATTATGTTACATTAATTAATGTAACATAATTCTGATTCATATTTAAATAATACAATTTAAAACAGGAAACTCTATACGAGTTTACTGTAAACTCAATAACAAGTCTAGAGAAACCCTTTTGTACTATTTCTTATATAAAAGTGTTGACTACTTTCTTGAGTAAATTTAAATATATATTTCATCACAAGAGAATTTTATTATTTATAAAATCATTAAGTCATCATATTTATCCTTTATATGAACAGAAATGTTTATTTGTTGATTCGAAAATCTTTGATATAAAGTCTCCCAAAAAATACTAACAACAACAAAAAAAAAAAAGATAAACAACTTGGAAATTAGACTGAAAAAACTTTATTGTAATTTATGTTACATTCATAATACGTGGAGAATTTTATGTTTGATATCGTTTATTAATATTGTTATTTATTTTTATTGTTTCTTGTTATTAATTCGATATCATTTAATATTATAGCAATGAATAATTATTAAAACGAAAATCTTTATAAGTCAGATTATGTCAGTAAATTGGTTAATATGTGTAGCTATAAGCACATAAAGCAAAAAGAGATTAAAATTTTTTAAAGAACAAACTTTTGGACAAAGGTCTCTCTTCCAAATTTAACACTCATTAAATTATCATTAACAGATTTTTTAAATTTCAATTAGGTTTTTAACTAAAAGTTAATATAAATAATAATTTTTTCCATAAATACTTTGGGGATTATTAATGCATAAAAAGCAATTTTTGCAACTTAGTTTTTTTTTTTTAAATCTTAAAGCTTTAAAATAATTTTTTTTTGTAGTTTTTTTTAAAGCAATTTTTTAAAGAAGCTTTTTAGTAATTTTTATGTACTTCAATGGAATGTTTTAGAAAGATATTAGAAACGATTTTTGCAAGCATGTTATTGTCGTTATTTCTAATAATACTTTTAAAATAATGACATATATTTTTATGGGAATAGAAGAAATTATAGAAAATAGAAATTATTCTTTATATTATAATATAAGCTTTAATATTATAATTATAAAAGTACTATATGTTATATAAATCTGTTTTAAAACATTTACACACTACGGTGTCTTGAACTAATGAATTAGAATATATTTATTTATTTATTTTGCTAAATGTTTTTTAATCCAATTTAGACTGCCCAGATTCCACAATAAAATTTCAAAACTACGGAATCAAATATAAGAAAGATATTTTCGGTATTCTTTTTGAGGAACATTATAACTAAGCAATTACTTATATTGTCATAAAAACATTGAGGGATGATTAAAGAAATGGTAGAATAATGATTTGCACTTCAGTGTATAAATTAAAAGTCATATTTTCTCCCGAGTTCTTCTTTCAGAGCATTTCTTATTAGTAGCTTAAGCTTCCCATTCTCTTTTATAAATGTACAAGGGGTGTTCCAATGAAAAGGTAGGAAACGACGTTGTGGATATAAATGAAGACTTTATTTAAAGTAAACACCATAGGCTTGAAGACAACGATCATATTGATTAACGAGCCGAAGGATTCCAAGAATTCCTGTGGCTTTGATGAGACCCAGTCCTTCACAGCGTCCTTGAGTTCTCTGTCCGAGTTGAAGCGCTTCCTTTTTAGATGTTTTTTCCAGGGGACAAAAAACATGAAAATCGCAGGGTGACATGTCCAGGCTGTAGGGCGGATGGCCGAGCTGTTCCCACTTGACCCTGGAGACGTCTGGACACGCGTTATCATGGAGCAGAATTACGCTCTCCGTGAGTAGTCACGGTCTTTTGTTCTTGATGGACCCGCTTTATCTTCGGAGTGTCTCACAGTACACATCGGAGTTAATGGTTCTTCTGTGCTCGATTAATTCAACAAGTAGCGGACCTTGGAAGGCGAACTCAAGGACGCTGTGAAGGACTGGGTCTCATCACGGCCTCAGGAATTCTGGGAACCAGGAATGCTTCGGCTCGTTAATCAATGGGATCGTTGGCCTATGGTGTATACTTTGAATAAAATCTTCATTTATACCCACAATGTCGTTTCGTACCTTTTCATTGGAATACCCCTTTACTCAAGAGAAAGATATCATATTTGGAAATTCTCATATTTTGAAAATGAAAGAATCTTCATTTTCTTTCAGAAGGGTTAAAGTTCATTCTTAATATTTTAAAGATGACTTTACTTAATATTTAATATTAATATGATTAATATTAAATATATAAATCACATTCATTGCTTTTATGTTTATATAATTTAGTAAATGGCAAATATTCATTAAATAATAAGCTGCTGTTTTTCACTCCAAGATGAGAAATTATTCCCTATTTTTAGTTGTTTCGCATCCGAATTATATTGAGTGAAAGTACTGTAATCGTCAAAAAAAATCCCGAATTCGAAATTTTCACCGATTTTCACATTTTAGATCTCCCTGAATCTGATTCAGCGTTTTTAAATTATTTTTGGACTATGTTTGTCTGTCGGTGAATATGACAATAATTTCGCCCTTCCACAATAATTTAAAAACGCTTTGAACTATACAGATGAAACTTGGATATAGAGTGCATTCTATATTTATAGATTTCATTCACATTTTGAAAGAAATACATTTAGGGGAAGTATGTCTGTCCGAATATACGAAAACTAAGAGAGATAGATGAACAAAATTTCATAAAAAAATTTAGCATATAAAGTGTAGATATATGTTAAATTTTAAATCAAATTCATCGAGGAGTTAACTACCTGTCGGTCTGTATTTTCAAACGATAACTCAAAATCGTAATGTCTTAAATTTGTGAAATTTAATATGTGATTTTGAGACTATAATTGACGTTATGTGTTAAATTTTGTTTTTAATTGATTATAAAAAAGTTCCCTAAATAAATTTTCGATTTTCTGATACTTGTATATTAACAGCATCTCAGCAATTAATCGTCAAAACGAATTACCAAAGACAACACCTTAATAGTCTCTTTCGTAACTGCTGTTTCCCAATGGCATCCGGTTAATAATAAAAAAAGTATATTGATAAAAAGGTACGCAGAAAACTTTGTGGGAAAACCACTCACTTTGGTTTCTTTTCACATTGAAGGGATGAAAGAAAATAATATATTTATCTCTTAAAATTGTGTTTAAAGCAATGTCAAAAGATTTTACAAGAAAAAAAAAATCCTTGACAAAACTTAACATTATTTCTCATATCACCAAAAAAATTACAATAATGGTTGATTTTTTTTTTTTTTTTTACTTATGATTAAGGATTAGTTCTGATATAGAGAAGAAAAAAAAACTAAAAACTTTGCAAAGTGAATCTTTTAAAAATACTATAATGAAGATTAGTTCAAGCTAAAATTTATCACAATCTTACCTTATTAAAAAGAATAAATCAAAAGTAAATTCAAGGAATTTTATTTATCAAAAAAAGCAGTACAGAAACGGAACATCATTGACACGTCTTAATACAATTTCTCCAATCACTCATTGGATGACAAATAGCAAGTCTCCGAATCCAACCAAGACCCAACCCTAAAAATAGAACAATAAATTCACCGAGGCAGGAAGCAAATTAGATCATTCAATGACCGGATACAATATATTAAACCCCGGGCATCTTCCTCCATTGTGGATTGCATGAGTAAGCAATGATCCGCCGATGCTCCAGCGAATAAACCGGGAATAAAAACACATCGATGGCCAAATCCATCATGGCCAAGACACTAAAACCCCTCCACCCCAGTCCTCTGACCGTAGACATTGTCTTAAATGCTGTTCTCGCTTTAGCCAGTAAGACACTATCGTAAGATAGAATCCCACATTAATTCAAATAGTCTCCGCAATAAAATCCCTGAGCAGAACCGTATTAAGCAAATGGAGTAATCTAAGGATAGACCATTTTACCTCTGAGTGGATTGAAGAAATATGTCTGAATTCCATGCCATCTTCTTAACCTCCCTTCGGTTCTCCTGGAGATATGGTGAAGGGAGGTTGAAAAATTTATTAGAATTCCACTAAGTCTCTGGTGGCACAGATCTATGGGATTTTCCAGGGCTTAATTTTTAACGGAAGAGCTGGAAAGAGAAGAAACGGAAGGAGGTTTATCAATGGTGTTTCCATTAAGGATGTTTTCATTTTCAGGCATTGTGGTTTGTGATTTTAAATCATGTTTTATTGAGAAAAAAAATGATCTTCGAATTTAAACTTTCACAAAACGTTCTTTGTGTTTTTGAAATTTACTTTTCAAGCGTGTTCTTAAAATTTTTGATGTTTTAAGGTATATGACTATGTTCGTAATTAATTTTTTGAAAAACGCTCCAAAGTAATTATGTTTTTGAATTTTTGTATTAAAAAAAAATGTCAATGAGTTGTCACTTAACAAATATATTTGTTAAGTGACAAAAAATATTTTAAAACTCAGAAAAAAAGGACCTTTCTTTGGTTGAAAGAGGTATAAAGCAAAAATCTGCTAATTTAGAGGTTTATCAAATGATTTGCTTAAATTTTTTCAAATAGCTTAAGAAATAAATGATCTAAATACTGAATTAAAAAATAAGTTGTGTTTCTAGCATTTCTTTAAATAAGGGGGTTCAACTGAAAAATACCACAATTTTTTTTTTTTTTATTATTATTATTTTTTTTACATTGTGAAGTACTAAAACAAATATAAAAAATTTCTAAATGAATAGATTACTTATTCTTTAGTTCAGGAATTGCGTAATGTAGTGAAAACTTTTTATACCAAATTTGGACAAAACATATATCTTAGATTTTAAAATATGAGGTATTTCATAAGAAAATTCTACCAAAGATTAGAATTTGAGAAATCAAGATCCAAAAATGTAAAATAGCGTTAAAATGTATGTAAATTCAAAGATAAAAGTCAATGTAACTTCACAAACAATAGATATGGAAACAAAATTCAAATGATTTTATAAGGAAATCTGTTCAAATATTAAGAATATAATATGAAAAAAATTCATAATTTCTGAAAAAAATCTACTTTTTAACATAGTCGCCTACCTTAAAATTATAAATTTTTGTGATCAGTAATTGGGTTTCAATGATTGTAATCAAGCATACATTTAATAAGAGGTGATTTCATTTTAAAATATTTAAAATTTCAAAATTTGATAAAACTTTTTAACATCCTTTAAATAAATTGTCTGTCGAGATTTTTAACTGCTTGGCCTGAATGTCAGTCCTTTTTTTCACTAATTCTATCAGAATTCGTCGGATGATAGTAAATCTTTGCCCGAATAATGAAAAATATGTTACACTTAAAGAAATTAAGTAACTGAAAGAATTCAGACACTTTCGGATTTACACATGTTTCCAAATTTCTATCAAATGTTAACGATTTCAACCTCATAAAGGATATGCATGAAATCGCCTTTTGCAAAGAAGATTTAATATCAAGAATATTTAGTGAACTGACAAGAAACACTCAATTTCTGAAATGCTAATTTGTCGAAGAAACCTTTCTGATTTACCTTTTCTTGCAAAATAATTAAACTCAACATAGTAGAGGGCTTATTTTATCCTAAATCTCAAAGGTATTCAACTAGATTTTTTTATATACTCTGGTCTGCATACCCGACAGTTAGAGATTGTGAAACAAAAAAACTATGCGATGCTTGATACATGCGCAATAAAAATTATTTAATACATATCATATTTGTCCATTAATACATATAACATATTTTTATATTTCCACGAATATTCAAAGTAATTATTTCAAATTTTGAATGCCGGTTCATTAGCATATTGTATTGTATTCTGTGAGTTTTGTTTAAATTGGATGAAAACTCTACACATTGTCATACAAATTCTGAAGTTTTTTAAAAATAAACTTTATATATGACCGAATGTATTATTTTCATACAAATTCATGCACGAGTTGATCACATTAAGCAAAATATTGGGAAAGTTCCCAATCATAATCAGTTGTCTGGGAAACAAGATGAGCTCAAATCATTTTCTTCTTCAATATCTATCAGATGCCATAGTAGCTTTTACGACCGAATCTTTACCATAAAATGTGGATTCTATTTTTTAATGATCGATGTGAGGTTATGGTTTGAAGACCAGTTCTTTTAGCTGGTCTCAAGAAATCCTTTTCTCCAAAAATAAATAATTAAATGTAAATCTGAAAATGCTGGAATACTTTTTATCACATAATATAAACTGAAATATACAACATTTATTCAAATTGTCTTATTCAATTGATTGAACAATGCAACTCTTCTTCCAATGAAACTGATACTAGTTTGTTTGCTTTTTTGGAATAGCAGAAATTTTGAAGATCTTCCTTATAGCTCCATATTTCAGGTGGTTCCGTAGAGGGTTAATTTTTTGTTTGTTTAATAGCTTTAAAAATGTTGTTGTTGTTTCTAATGGCACTTGGCATCGACAATCTCGCTGGCGAAGTCAGTAATATTAAGCCAAGGGAGCGTCTCTTATTTTAGTAGCGCCAACTAGGGCCAAGAGAGCGTCTTAGCTACTCAAGCATCCCATTCGCTTGCACAACCTCTTTTTACAAGGGGGCACATTCACACATCTCACAGATAGACCAGATGAAGAACAACCATGGCCGAACCCAGGACGCCCAGATCACGGGGAAGACTCGCTACCCGTATGCAGGAACGCCTGCTTTAAAAATGTATTAATACGTTTTGCTACTAATATAAATTTTAATATGTTACGTAATTTTCTAGTGTAATAAAAGAGATTTAGACTGCTTATTATGGCATAAAAAATAATAATTTTGTAATAGTCTCGTTAAGCTTTTGAAAAGAGTAGAAAGAAACTGTTACAAAGCTAGCATATGATATAAGAAGTACCATACATTTGCATACTTTACATTATTTGTATCTGGAGTTAATGTATTTTTCCCTCCATTTTGAATCAATGAAGAATAAGATGCTGCAAAATATTATTTTAATTCTCATCCTATTAAAGTATGTCCGAAAATTAATGTAAAATTAGATTCAGTTGACAGCTGATAGTTTACAGTTAGATAAAATGGAACGTTACATGATAGAACAAACACGATAGTTAAAGCAAAATTTGAAATAAAAAGAACAACCACAATATTTTTTAAATACTATATTTTTATTGAATCGTAAAATACACTGGATAGAGTTGCGTATGAAATAACATATAGGTCAAATGGCCGACACGGCTGTGCTGGCACATACGCACTCTTTTGTAAAAACTTTCTATGACCATTTTGCATTTCGTTGATGCAGCATTGAATTCCTTCCTTCAATACACGTGGGCTTGTGGGTCTCCTGGCATAGACCTTCGACTTCAAATAGTCCCATTAAAAGAAATTTAATTGAGTTAAATCATGCGATCTAGAAGGCCAATTCTCAAATTTTTGAACTGTGGTGGCCAGACTTTCATTATTTTTGAAATATTGTTCAATGTAAACACAGTTGTTCTATCGTGTAACACTTCATTTTTACTAACCCTAAACTATCACCTATCAAATGGATTTTTTAATACGGTTGTCTGCACTTTACCACACGAATGGTGGCAAATTTGAATCTTTCGTTAGTTTGAAGGCACCCTTTGTCTAAAGATATTTTTAATAATTTTTATAGAAATTTCTTTCACAAAATACAGATATATTTTATATCGCTAATTTTCTGCAATTAGTGGTTTTGAAAATCACAGAATGTATTTAAAAATTAAAGATGAATAATCAGTAAATTCAGAATAAAAAACAATATACAAAACAATAAAAAACAATCGCGAAACACACTTTGTTTTTGTTTATATTAATTTAAATGAACTGCAGATATATTTTGCAATTATTATTTTTCTGGAACTATATGATTTCTTTGATGTGCATAGAATTCCACTCTTTAATTGTTTATAATAACTGTTTAGTCCTTAATGTAACTCTTTAGTCGTTCATTTATTAGTCAGTTTTGTTTTTGAATAGTACGGAAGATATTTTCAAAAGCTGTAGAATTCTTTAACATAGCTTTGGATCTCCAAATGGTTTTTGATTGCAGATGAATAAATAAATCCATAAAAACTGCTTTTTGAAACCCTTATTAAAATGTAAATGTTTATATTTCGATGATTTTAATGTTTAAATATGTTACTTTTATTATATTTATAATAGTTTATATGCTTTTATATATTTATAATATTTTATTATATTTATAATAGTTTATATGCTTTTATATATTTATAATATTTTATTATATTTATAATAGTTTATATGCTTTTATATATTTATAATATTTTATTATATTTATAATAGTTATTACAAATATAATAAAATTTAGAAGTTATTCTTTTTTCAAATTTACTAACATACGACGACACCACTATTGAATTAAATTTGAAGTGAATCAGTTGACTAAATGATCATAAATTTATAAAAATATTAAATGGCACAGTGTCTTTGAGAACAGATAAGTGTACAAAATTTCAAAGCTCAAACATATAAGAAAGTGATTATATATATATATATATATATATAATGGTTTTTAAAACTTTTTTATGCGTATAATAAAAACCGTAATTTTTTATATTGAATGTTTCTCACTCTTTAATTGTTAAATTATAATTCATTTTTATAAATATTGCGGGATATTAAAATCAATTTTTTTATTCAAATTGATTGTTAGATGGCGTTACCACTTCGAAATAAATATTTGATTAAACAAAACAATTATTTAATAGTTAAATTTTGAATTATAATATACTAGCCGCCTTTGGCAACCAGCCGGTTCGCCAATATAATGTTCGTTTAAATTTTAATAATTAAATAGGTTGAACAGGAGTTTAACCCCCTTTTCGCCAAGTTGCGATAACCCGCCAAAGCTGGCAATCTTTATTATCCACTATAATTGAACATCTGCTCTTTTGCTTTTGAACATTTCGCAAGGCCGTTGTTGGCGATTTTTAAAAATTGTGCCAAGCAGGGGGTTAAATTCCGTTCGTACCATTAAATATTTTACACAATTCCAACTTTAATAGATTCTTCAGCAAAATATTTTAAAACTTCAAATTTTGATAGTCATATAATAGTCACTCATAATATTATAAAGGCCTTCAGTCATAACGTGATATGTATCTCTCTAATTTTCTGTTACACCTCGTAGAATTTATGGTTTAAATTAAAGTTAAATGATTAATCTGCAATTAATATAATAATATTTTTTACTGAAACCAAGCATTTTTTTTTAATAATATGATTACTGATAATAGAGTCACTGAGCGTTTAAACTTTATGGGCAATAAAGAATATCTTTCTTAATTTATGTAATATCTCAAGAATTTGTCAACAAAGTTTTCTCAGATTCATCATGAACAGATCGATTCATTAACAATGTTTCTTTTTAAATGCATCAAACACTAAGAAAATAAAATGAATTGTTTAAAATAATCGGTCGGAAACAGGTTTAAAAAAACTACTTAAAAAACGATGTACTTAAAACTATAAGCATATATAAAAAAAAAATATAACTAACATAAATACAATTTAATTACAAAAGCATGTAACTAACCTAAAAATAATTTAAATCATTGAAAACAGGTTAAAAAAAACTACTTAAAAACGATGTACTTAAAACTATAAACATATACAAAAAATATATAACTAACATAAATACAATTTACTTACAAAAGCATGCAACTAACCTAAAAATAATTTAAATCATCGGTTGATAATGGTTGTCATGGCAACAATCAGAACACAATGCGGATGCGTGAATTTTCTTCTCCAGTTACGCTAAAGCAAATGCGTGAATTTTTCTACGCCAGTTGGGGTAACGCTATGCAGATTATACATTTTTAATTTCCTTTATTTTGTGTTATTTTAATTCAAAAGTACTTCAGAATGAATCTGAAACATGGATTAATTAACAATGTTTAATTTTGAATGCATAAAACATTAAGAAAATAAACAGAATCGTTTGAAATAATAGACCGAAAAATGTTAACCCTAGCCTCATTACTGTTGGGAGAAAAAAAAAACTGAAGCCGTACTCATTTGGAGGGTGGAGAAAATGAAAGATTCTTTTGGCGGAAAAGTTGGAGGTGGGGAATATGGAAGATTTTTTTGGCGGGAAAGTTACTTTTTAATTAATAATTAAAATTCTAATTAAAATTTCAAAAAAAGGGACCCCAGTTGCACATTCCCGACCTCTAAGGTATACATGTACCAAATTTGGTAGTGTATGTCAAATGACCTGGCCTGTAGAGCGCCAACACACACACACACACACACACACACACCCATTGAGCTTTATTATAAGTATATAGATTGCCTTCGAAAACACATCAGCGTTCAAATTTCAAAACTTTAACACGAACGGAAATGAGAGTAAAATTAATTTCAAAATTTCCTCTTTACAACTATGTTAAATAATGAATGTGAAAATGAAAAAAAATTTGTCTTTATGATTCTTACATCTTATATGGTATATTCAATTAAATGTCATATTACAGTATGTCAAGTTACCCCAAATAATCAGACATTTAAGGTTTTAATAGGAAATGTAATCGGTTTCAAATGCATTTTGTTAAATATCTTTGCTTCTCATAGAGAATAACTTCTTGTGATAAATTAAAAATACGTCATAATATATTATTATCTAATCTTAATTACTCTTTTAATGTTATGTTACTTCTATTAAAATTATAGAAAAGCATATTAATAGAAACAAAATTTATAGAAATTTGTGATAAAAAATTATTTTTGATTTGAAATATTATCATGTAAATTTTTGTTACTTATTAAAGTGTCGAAATAATTTCGGATTTGAATCTGATTATTCTCTTTTTTTGAAAATTTTAAGCAAGAAACATTTTTCAGAATATTATTCACTAAACGGTGTCTTTGAATATATCTGGGATGAATTATTATTATGTATCAAAGCTAGATTTGAGATTTTTTTTTCTGTCTATTATATACATTAATCCTCTTTCTTATTTAATATTCAAAACATGCCACATTTTATTGTGATTGCTGGAAACTTTAAAGTTTTGCTGTATCCTCTTAATATCACATCTAAAAATTATTACCAATAAACATCTGAGACGATTTTAGTTATAACTTTTTAGAAATCAAACCTTTCCTTCGACTATCTGTAACATTTGAAACTTATTTTCAACTCTAAAAAAATGCTTGAACTTAAAGTTGATTTTTATGTATGAAATATTTTTTAGAAAGTTGTTCTATTATTAATGTACATTGTAAAGTAAATATCTTCTATTTAATATGCAATAGAGTCCCGACTGCCCCAATTGATTGGACCTAATTTCGTGTTTTTTTTTCTAATACATAAGCCGATATTTTTCGATATTTGGTTCCAAAGTTCGACTTTCTAATTGTGCTGTAAATTTCGTCCCAGAATTCGCTTTAAACATTGAGATAAAATTAATTTTGTTTGCTACAAACGCGCATAAAGTGAATTAATTCTTCTGAGATCTTAAAGAAGTAAATATCGGCTGATTAATAATTAAAAAATGTTGTTCTTTCCTTTTTTTTTTCACCACAGAGTTAAATCACAATCCGACAATATAATTATTCGTTCTTCTAATCAGAAATTATATTTAATTAAATACTTCAAAATTTATATTCTTCAAGTAAAAAAATAATGTTTGTAAAGAAAAAAAAATCCATTTTATATTAAAATCGTTTGGTTTGAAAATAAAAAGAATTTTTTAAAAATCTAATCTCAATTTTATAAAAAACCATTAAAACGAATGTTTTACGAGCAATATTTTGAGAAAATGAATAAAATTCTTCAGAATAGTAGGCGTGCCGGATCGACTAAAGAATTTGAGAGTTTTTTTTTTCATAAATAATTCCAAAACTTTGCAGAAATTCAAAAAATTTTGGATTCCAACGTTTTAACATTTGAACTTTGTTCTCAAGCAAACATTTCAAAAGTTGCAACTCATTTTTTTTCTCACAATAATGTTTTAAAAGTTGCAATTTTTTTTCTCGCAATAATGTTTCAAAAGTTGCAATTGATTTTTTTTCACGCAATGTTTCAAAAGATGCAATTTTTTTTTTTCTCACAATAATGTTTCAAAGGTTACAATTTATTTTTTTCTTGCGATCATGTCTTTGTTAATTTCATCAACTAAGATAATGTAAGATACTGTCAGTAATTAAAACTGTTAAAAAACTATTAAACAAATATTTTTTTTCATTATTAAACAAATATTTATTTCATTATTAAACAAATATTTATTTCATTATTAAACAAATATTTAACACCATCATTTTCTTCCATTGTTGAAAGCGAAGAAAGATGTATTCTGTTTAATATCCGTGTAGTTCATAAACAAATATTTATTTCATTATTAAACTAATATTTAACACCATCATTTTCTTCCATTGTTGAAAGCGAAGAAAGATGTATTCTGTTTAATATCCAAGTAGTTCATAAGACGAATAAAAAGTGAATTTGCAGTGCCTCTAAAGTTAGAAGAAAAATGAACCGAATATCATACCAAAAAATTAACTTTTTGGGTCTGAAGAATGCCCAAAATGGAAATCCATCAAGATCTCAAGATCTCTATTTTCCACGACATCACTATTTTCTTATTGTATTTCTTCTTATACAAGAAAGCAGAAAGTCATAAATAAACTCATTTCTTTGATATCTTTCAGACAGAGTAACAAAGTTATGCTACAACGAAACACTGAGATGGAAAACACTTGATAAAATACAGTTAGTGTCGCAGCCAGCTTATTTATCGAAACCTTGATCTGCCGAAATAACTTTTTTATTATTTTTCACTTCTAGGAGAAATATCAATAAAAGTAAGATTTTGGAAGAAAAGTTTTCGACTTAATATCATTTCCTTTCATTCACTGACTCCTGAAAGTCTCCTCACAAATTCCTTCTGCCTTTACAGGCAGAGAGAAATTCCATCCAGGGCTCTTCCGTTTTCGTGGTCGGATAATCCGGGGGAACGGCCGGCTGTATTTCTTTCCCACTCCCCCATTATCGCTTATTCGGACATTGTCCAGCAGAGCGCGAGAGTCCCCTTGTACCTCGACCACTTGCATAACCTTTTTTCTTTTCTTTTCTTTTTTCTGCTGTCTGAGGGTCCTTGGGGCGTTGACGTGTGGTCGCAGCAGACCAAGATATTTCACGGTCCTTTTCTTCACGGCTCTCGATATGGACAGACACTCAATCAGACAGGGTGGACAGATTTGGCGGTGAATTCTTTAGAACTGCAATCAGTAAAATTTATGAAGATACTTTTTTATAACTTTGGTTTGTAAAGTATATTACAAAAATTAAGAAGTATTTTAAAACAAGTTTGAAGCGATAAACAAAGAAATGTTTTATTGATTTATTGTTGAAACAAGTCACCAGACAAAAAAAAAATTATACTGGAGCTGTTTAAAAACCCTGTGAATGGTGCAGCTTGTCCTAAATTGGACCTTGAACCAAAAATCCACACCATACCTGCCTGACAAACAAATGGCTGGTCTAAGAATGAGTTTGAGTTTGTTTGTGTTTTATGGTACAAAAGCCATCTTTGGCTAAACTGTGTCACATTCATGGAATTAAAATCTTTGTATCGCTTTAAAATATAATCGAAACATGGAATGTCTACAAAATCCAAATGTCTAATAGCGAAAAAATGTGAGTCATGAATAAATGCAACAATGATGTAAGGTATGATGATGATGGTAAAGTACTAAAAAGCGTGGCTAATGTTCATATATTATTATAAAAACCTATATTTTTTTTAAAACTAAAAAGGTTAACATACAGAGTTTTGGAAGTTTAGTTTAGTTATATTTATGTTCCATTTTAATGCAAAACTAGGGATATTTTGGGAAAGAGGCTTCGTAGAGTTTTGGAAAGCAATTTGCCCAAATTAGTGTGAAATTTCTGAAAAAAATGTTAGGCGCTGTAACGGTGGACATTCTACAAGAATGTGTAAAACAGACATAGTGCTGTTACAAATTGAGCAAAATAATGTTGGTTCCCCCATCAAAAAATGGCGGTGAGTGAATCGAGTAGCTCTAATCCCCAACCCTTTTTAAAATAGTACCCAGTTTCCTGCTGTGTCAAGTGGGCCAGAGGTCTATTGTAGATTTATTTGTATGAAACTTATTTCGAATTTGTGAATCCCAGTCAGTTTGCCATTAAGAATTCAAAACGTGACTATATATTTCTTGTAATCAGCTAGAGGAATCTGTAGCAAGAAAGTAGTAGCTTGTAATCAGATGCAGTAGTAGGATCGGATATAATCGGATGTGGTAGCCGGAAAGGAGTAGGATGTTTAATTATGAGCTAGGAAGACAATAATTCTATGTCTCGTTTGAATATTCTGAAAGTTGCCAAGTTTAAAATTGTCTTTGCGTAAGAATAGCAGAGGGCCCCTCAAAAAATCCTTAACAGTCGGTTTGGTCCGTGTCCCATCGATTTCAATGCTTTTGTCTTTAGTGGACACAATCCTATTATGCAGTCAATAGGTGTGACTGTGCATCCCTATTGACTGACCCATCTGTGAAATTTTACATTTTTTTAAAAAATTATATCACCACAGTGGTATAAATATGGGGAGGGATCATACGAAGTAAATAGTCGCTACGGGCTCCAGTTCAGGGGATGACATAGAAACAAAGCTTTAATGCATTTTTGTTCCTTCTGGCCCCCATAGAAGTTCATTAACAGTCGGGTTTTGTCCATATCCCATTGATGTCAAAGCGTTTTAAAAGCCTTGAATGGTCATACATCCTATTGTACAGTCAATAGGTGTGACTGTACTTACTTATTGACTGACTCTTCTGTTTTACAGTTTTCTTATTTATCTCACTAGAGTGGTATAAAGATGGAGAGGGGTCATACAAAGTGTATATAGTCGCCACGGGCTCCAATTCAGGGAGTGCCATAGCAACAAAACTGTAATACATTTTTATTCCCTATGGTTTATGTTTGCTAAGCCTGTTATGAGGGCTGGTAGTGAAAAAATCACATTATATCCTAAACAATGCTTATCTTTGATACGCCACTTGCTACTCAGTCGCAATAATTGCAGTTTCTTCACATTTGCTTAATTGATCGATACTTTGACGTCGTTTGCATGTTTAATGATCCTGTTCAATAAAATCAAACCCTCCTTTTTTTAAAACTCTTTAGGGCTCTAAGATTAAAAACTGTTTCATCTTTTGCTTATCTTTTATGTATGGCGGAATCCATTCCGAAAAGTTGAAGTTACTCGTTGTCGTATAATTTAATATAAAATTTTTCATTCAGTTGGCAATGTTATTCACCACCAAATTAGTAAATAAATGAAATTATACAAATCTAATTATGGCTAATCATTGACTGGTGACTTATGTGATGCAGTGAATTATTGCCATTCATACCGGTATGTGTTGTTTTATTATGATTGAGAAAATTGTTTTATAATTTTAAAAAATATGTTATTTGACGTTTTATATTAGTTTTGAAGTTTTGAAGTGGTGGGATTGTATGAGACTTTTTGAGATGTTATAATTTTTTATTTTTATTTTAAATAATGTTTTACGTTAAATAATCGAAATGAATATTTTTTATAATGAAAGAATGTTGTGCAACTAGGATTTTTATTTTCTTTAAAATCGTTCACCTCAGAGATTTAATCGTTTTATATTCATTTTGAAATATTCTCCAGTTTTTGTGAGTGATGTGGTTATCAGATGATATCTTTCAAAGGCGTTAATTCTAGAAGGACCAACACTTAAATGCATCCTTTTTTTTTATTGTAATCTGTCAGTCTGGCGATATTTAAGAAAGAACTTCATTTCTCATTATTTCTAATTTATTTAATGTTTAAGTAAGTAAATAACAGAAATAACGTATATCTGCGATATTTTTTTTTAAATCTACAAATATTTTTTATTAATTTTCTTCTTTTTTTTTAATCCAAGGATAATTCGATTACAATAATACATTCATGCTGCTTCTTTGATCTTATATTTTGCTACCATCTTAGTTACTTTCTAGCACTGTTTTTTTCTTTTGTTTTTTTACCAAGCAAGCACCATTTTATCTCTATTTATTGTTTTTTTTATTGTAAAGATTAAATTCCACCCTCCAAAAATATGTTTCCATAACTTAAAGAAATTAACCGTTATTTTTCACATCATTCTTGAGCACAACCTTACCTATATTCAAAATTTCATTCTATAGTATGGCTAACAGGGACTTACATATTGACTAATACTCATACTTTTAATTCTCATTCTGCAAAACATTAACAAAAGGCCCCGTACATGGCTTCTTCGTGTTTGTAACCATATACTCTGCAGCGAAAATGATTTGCCTATGTAAGTTTGACATTTTGAATTAAATCTAGTCCTATGATTTTAAAAGCTCTTTACACATTAACTCATTCTGTATCAATTTTATTCGTGTTATATTTACAAATAAAGTTATTATGCCTTTTGTGATTATTGCGTGTGAAATTCTCTATCTGATATAACATAAAACACAAAACTTTCTCTGATCAAAACACTGTTAGACTAATTTAACAACAGTATCCCTTTTCATTACAAACTAATACATAGAAAATTGATTCATAAGGAAGAAACAAAAACCGAATGTCTGTCTGTTGCAAACTTTAAAGTTAGCATCATCATGTTCTGCAATTCAAATTCTTTGTTTGGCTCACATAAGACACCGATCAAAATTATTAAACAAAAAACATATCTAGTATATGGCAACCCTGCCCATTCATCACCCTCCTTTTTGCTATTGATGAAGAGATACACAGATTACCGAGTGGTCAATATCTCTGCCATGGCCTTCCCTCGCCAGTTATTACAAGAGGTGACCGCTGTCCTTCCGGCAACCCTACCATCATCCACCCCATACAGCGAAAGCCAGAAAATCATAAGTGTTCCGCTTCACCATCATCCCTCTTGGTCGCCCCATCAAGAAGACGACCCTCTGTTTTCTTGTAGAGAGGGTGGGGGTGGATGGAACATATCGAATGCCTTCGCACATTTCAGGGCTGTTGGACAAGTCCTTGGAAAAACCCATTCGCTCGAGTGCTCGGATGATAGCGAGGGGGGCTTCGGTGGTGTAAATATGGATTAAATGTTGATGCGGTGAGACAGCGGCTATTGTGGGCTTCTTCACTTGGGCTTTCGTAACTGCGGGGGAATATGTTGATTTGTTGTTTGAGGTGCAGTGTTCTTCAGGGAAGAAATAAATATCGTTTGCTCTTGGTCTTGGCATTTCCTTTGTTTTAGAAATAGATACAAATATTTTTATATATTTTTTTCAGATTAAATTTGCTCTTAGTCGATCCATTTGAATTTTCACTTTCACTCTCTTGTAGATGATGCACATAAAGTATAAAAAAACTCGGGCTAGATATTTGGATGCATTGACACAGTTTAGACTTTTTTGCGCCCGAAAAACGTATTTTTGGATTTTTTCTGTCTCTGTTTCTGTCTGTGAACATGATAAATCAAAAACATTTTGAGCTAGACGGATAAAATCTGTAAGTGATTTTTTATATGAAATTTGTAGATTTCTTCGAACAAAATCCACTGGCAAATGCAAAATCCAATGGAAATCTGTCTGATTTGAGGTTCGAATTGATGTTTGCTGTCTGATGTGCAGGCGCAAAACATAAAGAACTAGTTAGATAGTACTTGAGAAGCAGATTTATCATTTAAAATGCTCCCACGGAGGGACTCCTCAGAAATGAGAATGAAAATTTTTCGGTATTGTGGTTAGTGTTATGGTGTTCTGAGTCAAATTTTGGTATCAAAAGGTTAAAAATGATGTAACTACGAAACAATATACAACTATACTACGAAATACAAAACATTCATATACGGGATTAAAATAAAAATTGGATCATTCGTTGATTTTGTGATCTTACACAAAATCAACAATTTTTACTCAAAGTGGAGAGAGAATAACATATCTATTAAAAAGTTTGGGAGAAAGCTTCAAGAGAGCGGTGCAACAAATTTAAATCGAAAATTATAATTTAAACCAATTCTTTGGAAAGAGAGACCGTTTTCCTTTCTTCCTTTCTCTCAGTAAGTCTATTTTTATCATGTTAAATATTTTTCCTTTCTCACAGCAAAACTATTTTTTTCTGTTAAATATCCTTCCTTTCTCTGAACAAGACCATTTATTGCTATTTGGATATTCTTGCTATCTTTCAGCGATATCATTTTTTCCTGTTAAATATTCTTTCTATCTTTCAACGATATCATTTTTCCTGTTAAATATTCTTCCTTTCACTCGGCAAGACCATTTCTTTCTGTTAAATATTTTTTCTTTCTCTTGGAAAGAGGATTTTTTCCTATTTAAATATTTTCCTGTCTTTCAGCGGGATTATTTTTTTCCCTGTTAAATATTCTTCTTTTCTCTCAACAAGATCATTTTTTTATTAAATATTCTTCACTATATTCCATATTCTATTAAATAAAATTCACTTTGCAAATTTTATAATTTTCCTTCCTTTTGGAAATTTTTAAAATTTTTTAGATAGCTTAATTTCACATTCCTAATGGTAACGAATTAAAACGAATTTTTCCAATTAAATATTCTTCCTTTCTCACAGCAAGACCATTTCTTTCTGTTAAATATTTTTTCTTTCTCTTGGAAAGAGGATTTTTTCCTATTTAAATATTTTCCTGTCTTTCAGCGGGATTATTTTTTTCCCTGTTAAATATTCTTCTTTTCTCTCAACAAGATCATTTTTTATTAAATATTCTTCACTATATTCCATATTCTATTAAATAAAATTCACTTTGCAAATTTTATAATTTTCCTTCCTTTTGGAAATTTTTAAAATTTTTTAGATAGCTTAATTTCACATTCCTAATGGTAACGAATTAAAATGAATTTTTCCAATTAAATATTCTTCCGTTCTCACAGCAAGACCATTTCTTTCTGTTAAATATTTTTCCTTTCTCTCAACAAAACCCTTTTTTCCTATTTCAATATTCTTCTTGTCTCTCCGCGAGACCATTTTTTTCCTTTTGAATATTCTTCCTTTCTCTCAACAAGACCATTTTTCTTATAAAATATCCTTCTTTTCACTCAGCAAATTTTAGAATTTTGATTGCTTTTGACAATTTTTAAAATTTCTTAGAGATCTTAATTTCACAAATTCACATTCCTCATGGTAACGAATTAAAATGAATTTTAAAAAGAATTTTTGTAAATGTAAACGTAAATATAAAATATAAAAATAATTAATAGTAAATAACGACTGTAAATATCGAAGTTTTAGCGCAGGTGAATGAATGAATGTCATCTGTTTTGTTGGTTTAGCATTGAAAATTGGTGCAGGTATAAAGTCCAATTCGGTATTGATACCCTATTAAAATCCCAAATGTGAACAGGAGAGAATAAAATTGTGGTTAAAGAAACTAAAAGTTGGGTTCTTAATAGTATTTTGCTTGAACAATAGAACAAGTGTATATAAAATTTCAACATATTCGTGGCTTTATCTTTGATGAACGAAGAGGTGTTACATGAAAACGGGATATTAATATAACATAACTGAATTTGGTGACCAACTAAAAACAGATAAAATATATTTTTGTAAACTTATACAGGCGGTTAAACTTATAAAGCAGCATGAACTTCAATGTTCCATCCTAAAATATTCTGCAATGATCTCTTTCGCTAGGACAATGCATGATTCCACAGAGCTGGTACCAGCCAAAGAAAATTAACGAAATTTCAATAGACAACACATGTCGAACCACATTAAGGATACCTGATTAATTTTTGTTTGTACATTTCTAAGAGGGAAAAATGCTTTCATCGGATAAAGCAGTAGTAGAGTTCCTACGCAATTAGCTTCGTATAACCAGCAAGAGTGGTGGTTTCCTTGAAACTTTATCGCATACTCAAATATTATGGTTTTATCCTGCTTCCTCAGTATAAAATTCGTGACCATTTGTAAGGAAGTGAATACTTTGCATGGCATTGGTGTACCATAGTTACGAAATATAGATGTTTGGCTTGAATTTAACAATTTTACTAAATATCTCCCCCGGATATCCATTTCGGACGCCTTTTTGTTAGGAAATTGATACCAAAATTGCAAACAGGACTATAGTTGTTGTCACAAGATAACGTGCCGAATTTCATTGATTTAAGATCTTGAGTTTATGAGTATTGCGTTTACATCTATGCGAAAGTGCTGACCAACAAACGACCAGCTGTTTGACGAATTTAGTTGAAATTTTTTTTACGTTTCTGCATTCTCCCACTGGGTGGAAGGGACAACTCATAAATGACGATGAAAAACTTCCGGTATGGTGGTGGGTTCTCACCATCCAGGTATGTAAAGAAAAAGGTGGAGATTGGCTATTTACCATCGATGAAGGAACGTAGTTCTCATGGTAAGGGTTGTACCGTGGCCACTGATGACCCTTAGGTCTCAGCCACAGTTCCTGCCAGTGTTGCTGTTCGGGCATTCGGTTTTATCCGTGTGTCTTAGGGAGAAGCGGAGTAATCAATTTGTGATTATATTTCTGCATTTTAGTGCTCTACTAAGACTGTATACCAAATTTTGTTTAAATAATTCTTTAGGTTTTGTACTTATTGAGTTCATTTGTATTAGAACAGCTAGACTGAGAGACTTTCTCTGAATAGATTTTTTTTTATAATTTCATAGAAATCTATAGAGATGGGTATAATTAAATAAACCAAATTTAAGCCATCTAAATGAGATCGTTTTCTGAGTAGTCGCATTTACAAACAGACATAATGCCAAAAATCTGTCTGTCAGAACGCATATTGTATCTGAAATGTTTATATTTGTCATAAATGTGGATATGGTGTTTGAGTTTTTTAACAATTACAATTCTTCCTCTTTATATATAAGAAAATAAAGAGAAATAAAAATTTTAAATATATTAGAAAATGATTTAAGATGTTTAAGGAAGATTTATAAAAAAATAATTACTGTTACATTGGTAGATAACATTTCAGAAAATCCCCTTACAAAATTCCCGTTTATATTAAGTTAGTCCACTCTTGAATTTATCAGAAGCTATTTTGTTCTTTAATAAAGCAAATATTAAAAGCTAATAAATTTACTCAATTCATAATACAAATAAAGCACATACTATTACACATATATTTGAGCTCATTTCTTTGAAAAAAAATCGCATTATTTAATGTAGTGATCTAATTTAATGAGCAGTTTCTTCTTTGTTACCCCCGAGGGAAAATATTAGATGTTTAAAGACATCGAGCGGTAGAAAGGGATCGATCTGCTTCAATGTCATTCCCCAGAGAACAGATGAAGGGTCGCAAAAAATAAAAACCGACCGAGTCTACCGACAAAGAAAATGTAATCTGCGTCCGGGTACATGATTTACGACCTATAAACTGTGGGGAATGGAATTATTTAGATTCACTTTGTTTTGCTTCGGTCCTTCCCCGTTTTTTCCATCCACTCAGGACAACCCATTTTCTTCTCTCGGATACAAAACTGGAGTCTGTCTTCCTTTTTTTTTTCTCCCTTTCTTTGTTTGTTTGGCCCTTTCCCGAATGCATCACTTGTCTCTCTTCAGTCAGGCCCCGGTCCCTTTGAAGAAAAGAGTAAATGGGTAAAAAGAAAAGACATGAGAGAATAAAAAAATTGAATTGTTCTGTTTGGAGTGGCCTTTATTTGAAGTAGGATAAATAGCAAAATGAAATTCGATCAATTAAGACTTTTGTTGAAGAATTTTTGTTGACGTCAGGTTGACTATTGAATAAAATCGAATTTGGTGCTGTATTTGTGATATCGAAAAAAGAAAGAAGTCATTTTTTTTAACGTTATATAATGTATTGTCGAGTGGATCTTTTTACAGTGAAAATTCAATGACTTACTGAAAGTAATTTTCATCAGTCAGTGAGTTTTCTTTGAATACATAAAATGAAATGTTTTTTCGAATTTTCTTTTGATTGATTCAATGCCTCTAAGTTAATAATAATAGTCATACATTATTTTGTTTTCACAACAAAAACTGGTTCTCTAGTTACAAGATTTAGCCATTGCAAAGGGTGTCTTGTCTCTATTTAAAAAAGACCTCTTCCTTTGTAAGGGGGAAAAAAGTAAATACGAAAAAGAAACAATGGGGGAGGGTCTTTTCAAAACTTTCTCACGTATTCTCTAATAAACTTATCAAGCCAGAGAACTTCCTACATGACATTGGTGTACAATAGTATGAAATATTAACTTCTGGCGAGAATTTAGCATTTTTTACCATATTTATCGTGTCACCTCTTGGCGAATTATTTGACGGTTAATCCCTAACATTCGTTAGTAGTATCCCAAAATCGAATTTGCGTTTCACACACGTTTTCCTCAACCGATTGAAGCAAAAATTTGGCACAAAACTGCTCTTGTAGTCAAAATTCCCATATAAAATTTGATGTATTCAAGTCTTATTTTTGAACATTTACATCTTTCTGAAAGTACAGACAGACAAAACGAGCTTGAATTTGGCCTAAACTTTGACAGATGTCTACGCTAGAAATGTTAAACCTGTGTACATAATTTTACTATCTAGCATTCTTCGTTTTCTAATTATCATGTTAACTTATATTCAAACAGCCGGACAGATAAATTTACCCTGAACGGATTCTACTGAAATTTGATAGAAATCTGCAAATTTGGTATAAAGACTTAGTATTAAATTTCTTCTGTCTAGCTCAGAGCGTTTTTGAGTTATCTTTGTCATAAATAAACTAACAGACAGACGACATTTTTCACACATGTGGTTTTTCGAACTCAGGGAAGTATAAAATGTGGAGGTTCATCAAAATCTCGCGTTCGATATTTTTGACGATTACTATAATTTCTCTATACTACGTATACGAGTAAGTAAAAATAAATAAATATGCGAAGAAAGAAAGAACTGTGAGAAAAAAAATTGAATCATTCATTTGGAATTTTTTTTTATCGTATCAACACTGTTTAGGTGCAAAATCAAAATAATCTAAAACATTCACGCCTGCTTTAATTTTTGGGGGCTGGCAGAATTGGTAAGAGTTGGGAGTCAAATAGCTGAAATGGAAATCAATGAAATTAATTGCTTTCTAAAGGAGAAGAATGCCATTATAATACCCTATTTCACTGGTATCGATAACTACGAAATTGCGTTTGCTTATTTAAATTGTCCACGTATCATTATATACAAGCTATTGTCACTCAATTAAAATACGGTAATAGTTATTTATAAAAAAAGTTAAAAAAAATGTTTCAAAATAAATCAATAAGGTATTAAAATATTAACATACAGAAATCACACATTCACAAGAGTTTTAATGTCCATTTGAACTTATAATTGACTATGAATTAATGTCCACTTTAATCCTGGTTAAAAACATCTGCTCTGGAAGATGAAAAGCTCTGAAATACGTCACGTGATGACCTTCAGGACAGAAAAGAGCAGAGAAGATGTGACAGTTAGAATGCTCTTTGTTTGAAGTAGAATAAATAACATAATCAAATTCAATAAAAAAATGATTAGGAAGTTTTGATTATCCCTGGTTAGCAATTGTATAATATCAAATTTTTTATGCTATTTTTGATAAATGAAAGGAGAATACATTATTTTTTATTGTTTCTGTATGTGACTCCATTAGAAAATTTTTTGCTTTAAAAATTCAACGATTTATAAAAAGTTCTTTTCATAAATCATAGAACTTTCTTTGAATTCTTCATTTTCGACTGATGAGTGCGTATGAGTTCATAATAATGAACTTTGATAAATGAACTTGATTGTACAGTGAGATTTCTCTGCACTCAACATTATTTAAAAAAAAAGCCCAATAACAAGGTCCATTGCTTTGAAGTTTGAAATTTTTGATGACAAACACGCATTAAAACAAACCTTATTTCATTATTTCTAACAAAGTGAATTTTAAGATTCATAACAAAAAAGTAATTCGACTTTTAAATCACATTTTTTTTTTAATTTGAAAATAAGAAATATTTTGGCGGGGAAAGTTCACATGTAATGACAGAAAAATAAAGGAAATCATCTATAGTGATCTCCCTTAAACTTTCTTGCATATTCTCCAATCAATTTTCATGCCAAAGAACACCTTATATGGCGTAATTTAGCATTTTTACTGAATCTATCGTGTCATCGTTGGCGAGTTATTTGGCGATTAATCCCTGGAATGTGTTAATAATATCCGAAAATCGAATTTGCATTTTCAACATGTCTTTCTCAACCGATTGAAATAAAAATTTGACACCAAACTGCACTTGTAGTCACAAAATCCCTTACTAAATTTGATATATTTAAGGCATTGCATTTTTGAATGATCTCATTTGTATGTTTCTGACAGTACAGACCGATGGACAATCAACCTGTAGTGGGATTTGACTAAAATTTGACAAGTATCTTCACTATAGACATTAAATTTGTGTAAAAAATCTTATCTAGCTGTCTTCGTTTTGTAGTTATCGGGTTAAATTTTTATTTGAACAGCAGGACAAACATTCTTTCTCTGAACGGATTTTAATCAAAATTTGATAGAAATTTGCAAATTTGGTTTTAAAAACCGTACTCCAAATTTCAGACGTTCTAGCGTAAATCGCTTTTGAGTTATCTTTGCTACAGACAGACAGACGGATGGGCGGACAATTTCCAAAAATGTGTTTCGAGCTGAGTGATTTCTAAAACGTGGAGATACGTCAAAATCTTGAGTTCGAATTTTTTGACGATCACTATTCTTTCTCTATACTAGGCATACGAGAAAGTAAAATATATAATTGCGATATTATTGATTTGAATTTAATAAATGTATCAGATTTGATGCATTTGCACAAAGTTATTTTTAGTCTGTTAGCATATTTGATATAATGTGTAAAAATTTTAAATTTTACATTACTTTTTTAATAATGGCATTCAGTTATTCATACACGAAATGATCTAAAACATTCTTTCCTCTTGCTGAAATGTATCATATTTTTCACATTTGACGGATGATAAATCTTTCAGATGATGGTAGATTTCCTATATTTGGGATATTTACAACGTTTTCTAACGAATCGGAAAGTGTTAAGTCCCATCTGTACGAGCATCACAAGGTGGTATGTAAGATGCTGAAGATTTCTAACATTCCTTTCGCAGTTGATCGCTTGTATCTAATTAGGGTCACTCACTTTTTTTTTGAGTTATCTACACCGCACTCACATAAAGTCTTTATATCTCTACTCAGAATTTCAATAAAGATAACATGTCGACCATCTTGTTTGAGTTCCCTCTGAATTTAGTTACAATTTGATGTAAAATGCAACCATGTATTATTGTTATTTTAAATTCTTTATTAAGTAGACGACAAAATAATCTGAAATGCTGTTTTTTACTTCTCATTTTCATATGGTGATGAACTAAAAAAATCCATTTAAGAAATCCTCCCAAATTTTCGTTGTATGGTTCATATAAAAAATTTTATATGGATGATCAACTTTTGTAAACATTTTCATTTTGTTTATTATCAAACCATTCATCTATCCTTCACTAAATCACTGCTACCATCAAAAATGTTATCATCACTTTTATTTGGTAAATAATTAATATCAGCTAGGCCATCATCGCTTTCAAAATCCAAATCATCTTCACTATCATCAGTCCAGGTTGTGTTTATTATTTTCTTTTTGAAATAGAATTCTGTTTTTAGCCTTTTCTAAAACAAATGTTGTAATCAGTTTATTCGAACAATGTATCAGTTTTGATACACAGTTAAAATCGTTATTTCTTTTTTTCGTAATGCAATAAAAAAGTATTTTTAAATTAATATCAAATGTTAAATACTTGTAGAAGAAATTGATGTTGTTGTTAATTATGACAAACCCGCTGACAGATCTTCAGCGATTTAAGCCGAGGGAGTGTCTCTTGTTTTTCAGTAGCGCCAACTAGGACCAAGAGTACGACTTAGCTGCTTCATGCGTCACATTCGCTTGCACAATTCCTTTTTAAAGAAGGGGGGGGGGGGCTCATTCACACACCTCACAGATAGAACACAGAAGAACAACCATGCCCTAACCGGGACGCCCAGATCATGGAGAAGACACGCTATTTCTATATCAGAACGCCGGCAGGCGAAATTGATGAAACCATCAAAGAGGCAAGATTGTTTTTAAACGCCAAAAGCTTCATTAATATGTCAACAGGTGTCAGAAATTTAATAATTAATTACCACAGATTAATCAGTAGGAGCTCTATTGCTATGTACGTATGGAAAATGAAATAATTTTTCTTATCCGATCTCTTATGATGTTTCTAAATTTATACAGTGTTTTCTTGTGGACATTATTAACATGAAAATATCTATCATTTTTAATATACATATTTAATATACATTAATATACATATGTATGTAGTGAAGCACTTACGAAAAAAATTGTGTTCGTTTGAAAATATTTAATTTGCTTTTGCTTAGATTTTTCAGTATTTCTGGTGGCAATCTTTTACCAATTGAAATTTTCAATTTTAAAAGAAAATCTCTAATGAATTCATCTGTATAGAAATAAGTAATAATATTGTTACATATATCGTCTAATGAACGTATGGTAAACGAAATTCTCCAAGTTTGATAATGGAAAACGAAGCTTTTCCTCCTCAAAATCTCCAGAAAACATGACGCAAAACTAGCTAAAACGCGGTCAAGATGATCCAAATGAAATCACTAACAAAAACTAACAACACAAACTGGCAGTAAATCGCTAGTTAGAAAACTGTAATAGTTTTCACCGTAAACGACTAGATACCCTGCTCTGTGAACGCAATTCTAGAAAAAAATTTATTAAATAGCTTCAGCATCACCAAGACATTAAGTTTTTAAAACTATATCTAGATCAGGACTTTTAAGAAAGATAGGACCATAATTCTTGTATTTTCTAGAACCATTTTTTTTTGTTGCTCAAGTCGAAATGTTTATCACCAATGTAAATGGTTCATTGAAACATTCTTTGATCTCCATTATGAATCCCTGTAATTCTGTCTTTTCAACTTTAAGACTAACAATACTGGGAAACATATTACATATAGGTAACAATTTTATCAGTTCTTTTACAAAGTTTTCTAGCTAATGTTCAGGCAGAAAAATTGTAATTCCACATCTGTATTTTGGACAAACGGAATGGAGATTTATGAAAACCTTGAAGTCGAATTTCTCGACCATAACAACGCAAAATTCCTCATTGTAAATTTCACACGAGAGAAAGTAAAAATTCGCCCAGACAATGGGGAGAAAATTTTTGCCAATGAAAACCAAGAAGTCGAATTTCTCGATCATAACAATGCAAATTTCTTTCTTGTAAATTTCACAATAGAAAAAGTAAAAATTCGCCCAGACAATGAGGAAGACATTTTTAATCAATGAAAACAAAGAAGTCGAATTTCTCGATCATAACAATGCAGATTTCCTCCTTATAAAGTTCACATGAGAAAAAGTAAAAATTCGACCAGACAATGGGGAAGACATTTTTAACCAATGAAAACCTTGTAGTCGATTTTCTCGACCATAACAATGCAAATTTCCATCCTGTAAATTTCACACGAGAGAAAGTAAAAATTCTCTCAGACAATGGGAAAGACATTTTTAGCCACTAATGAAGAATCTTTTCATGGTCCAACGCTTTGAAAATGAGGGCTCTTCCGCCTTTTCGTCACCAGGGCTTATAAACATAGTTACAGCCATCTGCACGCCTGATCACCCAAATCCATTCATAACTTATGAGCAAGATGGATCGATCACCGATCCGAGTCACCGGGTCGATGAATAATTTCTCCAACTTTACGCCCACTAGCCCAGATCCCTTGGCTAAACTGATAATAAAACAATATCGCTCCCTGCGAATGATAGGGGATTCAAATAAATTGGATGGAGGCAAATTAATTAACGCTCGATGAGAGGCAAAGTGGTTGATAGCAAGCTGCTCGCAATTTCTTTACCAAGCGCTCGCAGAAACGTGATGTTCCTGAGCGAGAAGCAATAGCCAAGTAAATGCCGCTCAAGACGACATAAAAAGGAGGGGTGGTCTCCCTTCAAATTGGCGAAGAATCTCTTGTTGGGATATGTGGGGGAAAATTGTAAAACTTTCTTTGTGAGAGAAAGGAGTGAAATTGGAAATCCTATAAGAATTAAATCTGCGTGTTCTAATTGCATACAATTAATTCTTAGTCTTAACAATTACTGTATTTCTCCAAAATGCATGGGAGCAAAATTTAAGTGATTAAAAAAAATAATAATTATTGCAGTATTATTTTTGTTCATGTGATAATGCATTCTAAGAAATGAATCAAATTATTACTAAGTATTGAAATTTGATCATATGCTTATATGATATAGTGCGTTTCTGGTTTAATTTCATAGCATAGTGTAAAAAAGGCTTTCGCATTTTATCTCATTTGCTAATTGAATCAAAAAATCAATACTATCTATAATTTTGATACCAAATTTCTTTTATCTAATTTGTATTTGTTAGTCATCGTATTGGAATCTTATAACTTGAAACGAGCAATTCTTGTATAAATATATATTTATTTCGCTTATCTCAGAAATGGCTCTGACGATTTGGATCAGATTTTATATTTAGATAAGGTTTTGCTTTTTAAGTTTATCTATTATGTCTTTGCTTAAAAAAGAAACCGCAATTTTACCCACATATAAAAAGAAACATTTTCATATAACTAACTATTATAGCCGTTTTCTATCTGCTCTCATCCTGACAATGTCATATAGCAACATCTCTTAAATTTTTCTGGTATTTGCATTGTTGCCATAGGATGATATAACCTACTGGTACCTCACAATTTTGTCAGATGGCGCTACGTGACATTATCCGACTACGAATATGTCCGTCTCACATCCAATAGCAACAATGCAATTATTACGTTAACCCTTTCTAAGGCCGTGGGAAGTATGCTTCCCACCAAATTTATCAATCTTTGTATGAAATGATGTAGGTTAGCGTAAGTTCTGACACATTTTTTTAGAAAGACAGAAACTTAGATGCTTCAGCTCATTATCTCACACAAAATGATGTGCCTTGGTTTGTCATTTAATTATTAATTAACCAAATTAATTAATTAATCAAATTAAATTTATCTAATAAGCTAAATGAATCCCTTTTCTTATTCTAATTTCAAGCCTAAAAAATTTTAACATAATACGACTAGAAAAAAATGGCCCTTTAAAGGGTTAACCTATTCAAATAGCATTTTAAACTAAGCGCATTCATGATTTTTTTTTATTTGAATGAATCATATTCTATTTAAATTATTTATCATAAATATGTAGGTAAGATTGAAAAGTATTCGTATGTAATCAGTATGTGATTCGATCTAAATATTTTCTCTGAAAAAAAACACAATTTTACAAAAAAAGGGGAAAAAAGACCCTGCCGAGCGAAGCTCCATATCCCTGGTATTTCTGAATAATATGCAATCCATCTTTAGACAGATTTCATTCAAAAATTGAAAAATATCCAGCATTTTGTTGTCAAATATTTATACAAAAAAATTCAAATTTTTTATTCAAAATTTATTGTAAAGTTTACTTGTCTATTTGTTGCTTTTTTGGATCATCATTTTTGTGCGTACATGGACGATCAAATTTGAAGTATATATATTTCGTCCAAAATTTTTTGATATCTCTAACTTTGATATAAAAATCGCATAATGAATTACATTCATCTTACCGTTGTGTTTTGAATTATATTGTTCATATGCTTACAGATAGATAAATGTAGTAACGAAAACGGTTTTTTCAAATTAATTAGATGGAGGCAAATTAATTAACACTCGATGAGAGGCAAAGTGGGCGCAGGTTCTTTACCTTGCACTTCCAGAAACGTGATGTTCTTAAGAGAGAAACAATGACAGAATAAATGCCGCTAAAGAAGACATAAAAACGAGGAGCGATCTCTCGTTAAATTGGCGAAGAGTCTCTTGTAGGGAACTGTGGGGAAAAGCATGGAGCCTGCTCAGCTGGGTTCTGGCATATAAAAGTGATTTAATAAGAAGGAAACATACTAGTTTTAAAATTGCTGAACGTACAATTGCTACTCTTTTTTTTTCCAAAAATTTGAATTTTTTGATTAGTTAGAACCAAAATAAATACAATTTGAAATTTTGTCAATATCACACATTAAATAACTTTTAATTCAATATTTTCTAATGAATGTTTTTGATAACACACTAGCAGAAAATAAACTGTCTATATTTGAAGGATTTATTCCAAATTTTGGAACTATTTGGAATTGAAACTAATTCAATTGTATTATAGGAGTTAGTTCCCTCTCTAGGCATTCAATTCAAGGCTTGGGTAAAGCCACGAATATCTTTCATGGTATCGGTGGACAATGGCTAAGAAATATTGATCTTTAGCCGGAATTCAGCATTTTTAATGAATCAAAAATGTGATAATTAACGAGTTTTTCGCAATTAATTCCTGGCATTTATAGTATCCGAAAATTAAATTTATGTTTTAAAAGAGTTTTATATGACCTTATAAACGATCTTATAAAACCAAAATATAATACAGAGTTACAACTGAATCATAAAATCACGAAACAAATTTCATATATTCAAATCATTGCTTTTTTGAGCTATCGTAATCTTTATAAAAGTACTTACCGACAAACGATAAATCCTTTGACAGATTTGTCAAAGGATTTATCAAATGTTAGATGTCAAACGTTAGATATCTACATTTTTTATGTTAAATCTGTGTACCAAATGCCATCTCTCTAGCTCTCTTCATTTTGTAGTTATCGTTTCAACTCATATTCGGATAGACAAATTTTCTTTACATGAATATAGCTCAAACTTTAATAAAGATCTAGAAAATTGATATAAAAATGCAAAATTTTATCCGTTTATGTCAATGCGCTTTTGAATTATCTTTTTCTCAGTCGAATATAATGCCAAAAATGTGTTTTTCAAATGTTTGTTTAAAATGTAGAAATTCATCAAAATCTAGAAATTCGTTTATTTTTTATAATTCAAATACATTCTTTATACTTTGTATACCAGAAAGTAAAAATAGCTTATGCAAAAAAAGCATTATCTGTTCTATTGTACTTACTTTTGAATCATTAGATTTACAATGATAAACAAGATTCATCTCTCTCTATGTATATAAAGATTTATTGACCAAAAGTTTTAGGTTACCTATAACCGGCAAAAATATTTCCTTTATCTAATCCATACGCTCCATTGATACCATTGATTTAACATTAGTTAAAAATATAGCAAGGAATAAAATAATGGACTGGAAAGTCCACACTGACATATCATTAAGTGATCATAATCTTATCACATTTTCATTGGATAGTGCGCCAAAATTAAAGTAACCCCAAAAAGGTGGTCCTTAGATAGTCTAAAAATTCTGGAATTTAGGAGAGATCTAAAAATGCTTTTAGACTCGATTTCTCAAATTAAAATTAATAAGGACAACTATTTGAAGATCTTGAAAGAATTGGATGAAGGACTGACAATAATCTGTAAACTAAATACGAGAAAAAGGAATTTTAAAAAGCAAAAAGATGCCATTTGGTGGAACCAAAACTTAAACATAATGAGAAGTAAGACCAAGGCTCTAAGAAGAAGATATCAAAAAATAATGGAACCAACAGAAAGAAAAAAATGGGAAATTAAATATAAAAAAGAATTAGCAAAATATAAACACATGATTCCTATTGCCAAAAAAGATTGCTTCAAGGATTTTCTGAGCAATATTTTACAGAAAAAATCATTTGGTAACGTGAAAAATATAATTAAAGATAAAAAAAATGGAATTAAAGATTAGCCAAATAATTAAAGATAATAAAGAAATGACAAAAACATATAATGAAAGTAGAGATTATATTCTAAAGAAACATTTCTCGTACATTATGATTGATACAAAAGAAGAAGGTATTACAAAGAAAGAAATAAATATATTGGAATTTACTGAAACGGAAATAGAAAACGTTTTAATAAGCAGGAAAAAGAAGGGTGCCCCAGGATATGATGGCTGGAGAACAGAAATAATCCAAGAAGTTTTTTACGCCAATAAAAGATGGTTTTGTAATCTTTATAATATATGTTTAAATCAGGAATTCTTTCCAGAGAATTGGAAAATCGCAGATATAGTGTTAATACCTAAAGAAGGCAAAGATCTAACAGACTACAAATCGTACAGACCAATCTGTTTATTACCAGTTATGGGCAAAATATTGGATAAATTAATTACTAAACGATTGTCATACCAATTGGAAATAGAAAATAAAATACATAAAAATCAATTTGGGTACCGCAAGAATCGTGGCACAAACGACGCACTGAAAAGTATAGTTAATTATATTAATGAATCAAAAAGTAACAATATAAAAACATGTGTGGTTTCTCTCGATATATCTAATGCATTCAACTTAATTAGATGGGTGGACTTGAAGCAACTATTTAAAAAATACGATATTGAATATTCCCTGAGGAAATTATTGGAAGACTTCTTGAGAGATAGACCGATTCTACTAACTGACGGAAATAAATGGAAATATAATATAGGAGTCCCACAGGGATCTAGCTTAGGCCCCATCTTGTGGCTTTTGATAATTAATGAATTATTAATAGATGAAGATCTTAATAAAGAACCAGAAATTATGGTCCAAGCCTGCGCAGATGATATTATAGTATTAATCAGAGCCAGAGCATCCTACCTTTTTACTGAAAAGAGCACCATAGTAATGAATAGATTGGAAAGTTGGGCAAATAGATATAATTTAACTTTTAATAGAAATAAATCTGTCTACACTATGATAAAAAATAAAAAAAATATCACTCATTTTCCGGGTATTAAATTATATAACCAAAGATTAACATATTCAAAAGCCATTAATTATTTGGGAATATTAATTGATTCGAACCTTTCATTTATTCCTCACTTGAATTCAATACAAGAAAAAGTTATCAAATTGCAAGAAAAACTACGAAGAATTGCTCGCCCAACCTGGGGCCTTAAACCAAAAGTTCTAAAACAAATTTATTTGGATGTAATAGAGAAGATTATAACTTATGGAAGCGAAATTTGGTATAAGGATCTTGTAAAGGTTAATAATAAATTGAATAGTATTCAGAGACAAGCTCTTCTAATTATAACTAAATGTTATAGTACTGTATCTAACTAAGCTCTCCAAGTTTTAAGTAGATGCCCACCATTGGATATCAAAATTAAGTATTCTAACCCAGTATTTGAAGGGATAAAGAAACAAAAACTAAGTGAATACCAAGAGGGAATAATTAACATCAATTATGTCACATTAACAGCGCCTTGGTAAGCAAAAAAAAATGGACTGGGCATACTTTAACGAAATTATGGAAGGAACACAAATTTATACTGACGGATCAAAATTAGAAGGAAGAGTGGGGTGTGCCATCGTAATTTACCAACAAGGGTCTGAAACAGATAATGTAAAGATTAGGCTAAACGACAATAGCACAGCTTATAATGCGGAACTGGTGGCCATAAATACAGCTGTTGACTACATTATACAGAATAAATGGATAAATGTTTCTATTATCTCGGACTCAAGATCAGTTTTGGAAACTCTACATGCAACTAATGAAGATAGGAAATACATAAATGATTTACAGACAAAAATAATGAACTCAAACTTAAACATAAGAATCAAGTGGGTGAAGGCCCATAAAGGAATTATAGGTAACGAAAGAGCGGATTACCTAACAAAAGAAGCCACAAAGAAAGAAGAAATAGACATAAATTTTGGCCCCTCCGTCACACAACTAAAAACAGAACTAAAAAATAAAATAATCACACAATGGCAGGATAGATGGTCAAGCACAAAAAAAGGAGAATGGACTAAACAATTCATAAAATAAGTCAGTTTTAGTAGATTATACGGAGATTTTTACATTAATCAAATAATTACAGGCCATGGGACCTTTAGGTCACATCAAGCAAGGCTTTTTGGCAAATCGGCTGTCTGCATTTGCGGAAGCTACATAGGAACAATCTTACATGTTTTAAAATTTTGTGACCTCTGGAGTGATATCCGGGATCAATGGCCGAAGGAATGGAGATCTATGGAACTTGAATTTTTAATCAAAATCCCAAGTTTTCGTGTTAGTGCATCCCAAATCATAGCAAAATTGCAATTCTGCTCAATTTTTCTTTTTCTTTTTGTTTAATATTACTATAAATAAGTTACTATTTCTTGAATGGTCTTTATGCGTTTTTCTCTTAAGACACACCACGTACATTTAAATTTCATTAACTTAATGTTTAAATAACTCATGTTATTTTCTGTATATAGTTACTTGAAGAGCATATATTATTGCTCTTACTTATGTATAAATAATTGTTGTATATCAATGTTGTAATGTTATATGTCTTAAAGTTAATACTATTATGTTGTATGATAAAGTTAAAAGTTAAAGTTGTATATTATTATGTTGTATGCATGTAAAGTTATATTACTGTAGGAATTGCACTAATTTAAGATATTTTAGCACTTTAACAATTTATGCATAGAATACGAATTATATAGAATAGGCAATCCATGGTCAGATGGAAAGAGATAAAGAAAGTTTCAAGAGTTAGTCCTGCGCCATAGTGAGTGGGGTTGCTTTGCGGCGGCCCATCGTTTTATCCGAATGGTTTCGACTGGGGCGGACTGTAGGTATGCCTTATCTAATCCATACTGATTTTGAGCTGTGTTCTCAGATTCAATGACAATCGAACAGACATAGTGTCAAAAAATGTATTTTTCAATAAAGTGCGTAGAGGCAAATTAATTAACGCATATAAAAGGCATAAAAGCGAGCTGTTCTTTTTTTTTTTTTTTTTTTTTCTTCTTCTTTTTTTTTTTACTCCGATCTGGCAGAAACGTGATGTTTCTCAAGCGAGAAAAAATCGCTGAGTAAACGCTGCTCAAGACGACATAAAAATTTCGATCAGTTTCTCATCAAACTGGAGAAGAATCGCTTGCTGGAAAGTGTAAGGGGGAAAAAACCACGGTACTTATTTGGATCGATTTAGTTTGAAATTTAGCAAATCTTTTAAGAGTAAAATCTATAGTTTCTGATTGTGATTATGTGCGAACATTTGATTCCTAGTTTTAAGCAGCGGATGTAGCCTTCCCTAAATTTTCTCGAATACTTCCAATAAAAATCGTTGCCCTTCCTCCGCATAAAATAATGGATCCGAGAATTTATTGCATGGCATTGTAGATCGTTGATTATGAAATATAGATTTTTTTTTCCTTGAATCTAACATTTTTATTGAATCTATCGCGGGAATATGTATTGTGGACTCCTTTTTGACAGCCAACTGACACTAAGATATAATAAAAAAATCCTCTCGTAAAGCTGGAAGGCAAAGGTTTCCTTTACATCTAAGTTACTATCTGGCAGTATAAAGTGCTGATGTTAGAAACCGTCAATATAAAGGCTTAAAAATCACTTTTCTTCCCCTAAATTCTAAGATATCGAAAAACTTTAAATACAAATGTTGTTTGTCTTAATGAGACGCTCATTTGGCTAATTGAATTAATTTTTTTTATCTTCAATGTTAAGAAAGTCAAAATTTCAACCACCCACCATTTCCACCCCTTTTGAGCTAGACGTGCCATTTACGAACTTATTTATATATATTAGATTTATATATATTATATACTAGCAAGCATTTAAATCGTACTATTTTAGAAGCTCTACATTTTTTTTCTTCTATACATTCCGCATATCTTTCATTTATCCAACCATTCCGCATAGCCTTCATTTTGGTAACTCACCCAAATTCGAGTTTTAATTTGAAAAAGAAAATGGTTGAATTTTAATTTACCCAACCACTTATTTGCTGAATTGAAACAAGTGTGCAAATAATGTAAAGATAATAAATAAGTGAAAACATTCAACACTGAAGTTTTATGCGTATTACCCAACGTGTTTCATAATTTTCTTAATATCTTAAAGAATTTTAATTTAATGCTTCGAAAAAAATCAAGAGAGCATAAGTTCAGTTTTAAAAGAGCTATAATATATTTTTATGCATCCAATTATATTACAGAAAAGGATAGAAATATTTAGAAATGCAAGAATTATAAAAGACTTTATTCATCGCTTAATTCTGAAATTTAAAATGAATTGCAATAAATTCAAAACCAAAATATTTACTCAGAATTTTATCAAACTATTTTTTCAAATAGATAAAAATGTGAAAAAAAAATGAGCTAAATCTATATTGCCTGCAAATAACGGGGGAAAAATGCGGAAGAAAATATTTGTCGAAGTCATTAAAATGACACGAATTTTATTACAAGTCTAGTTATAAAATATATTTAAATTTCATTTCAGAATGTATAAAATCACATATAAAGCAATACGACAATTAAAATGGTATCATTGAAAAGAAAATATTTACAATTTTAAGGTGCTGTTAAATTTATTGAGTCATCTATAATACTTTCCATATTATTGTTTTTCATGATAATATTGGGAAATATTCTGAGGATAGATAAATCTAGGTAAGATCTTTGAACGAAGAGAGGTTTTGGGTTGTAGAGACGATAATCAGTAAATAACTGAAGAAATTTTGCTGAAGTCTTGTCATGTGAACCATTGCAATAGATAGTCATTCTATAGGAATCTGCCTAAAACTAGTCACAAGATAATATACTGAATTTCATTCATTTAAATCATTGCGTTTGCATGCTTTCTAAAGCACAGACTGACAGACGGTTAACCATTTAATAAATTTGTTTCAAAATTTAATAATTATTTATATTTTAGATACCAAGCCTGTGTAATAAATCTACGTTTTATCTACGTTACAAGGGGAACTCCATCCGATAAAAGTTGAAACAAAGAACTAAAAATGGAGATGCCTGAACAATGCAAATATAAAATTTACTGTAAATTATGCCGTTAGAATTTATGTTGTACTAGCCACCTTTGGCGACCAGCCGGTTCGCCAATCTTAATGATTGTTAAAATTTTAATAATTAAATATTTTATGCAATTCCTACTTTAATATCCTAATAATTAAAATTCTAATTAAAAATTCAAAAAAGGGACCCCAGGTGCACATTTCCGACCTCCAAGATATACATGACCAAATTTGGTAGCTGTAGGTCAAACGGTCTGGCCTGTAGAGCGCCAACACACACACACATACACACACATTGAGCTTTATTATAAGTATAGATAAAATATTATTCCTGATTCTTAATTCATTAATTAGTCTCTTGCTAAATCAGCGAAGTTGTCAAATTTTTCTCCAAAAGTATTTTCTGTCCCGCATCAGTGAAGAAACTCTTAAAACTCACGAGGAAAACAATTAATTAAAAAACAATTAAAAATGAGAATTAGAATGTCGGATGCATAAATTTTAGTTTTAATTCTTAAAATTTTTGGGAAAGTGTATTTTAAAAAATCTTTGAATTCAGTAAATTGTGTCAGAGATCCAAAATAGATGTTATTAAAACCATAATTTCTTACTCTCTTCGATAATGCACTGATTTTTTTCTGTAATCTTAGAAATTATATTAGAAGAAAATGCGTAAGAAAAATCATCCAGAATAGTACAAAATATTTTAGAATAAAAATTCTTCTAAAATAAATTTTTAAATTTGGTTTTCTTAGGACAATGCATCATCATGGTGGCTACATGTATGCTAAATTTGTAGGCTGAAATTTCGATTTATTTGAACACCAAAGACACGCATGTATGGGCGCATAATTTTTCTTTTGTAAATGTAAATCTGGGGTGGACAGACTTTTCCACGGTACTGGCTACTTCTAATTTTTTCAAGGTGTTGCAGTCCAACCAGTGGCGTAGGTGTGTTGATTTAAAATAAAAAGGTCTGCAAGATTTATTACAACTTAATAATAAATACGGAATATGTGCTTACCTACATAACTACAAACATAATAATAATAGCAAGATACAAGCATAATAATAACAACCACCACAAATAAAATAATATCAAATGACACATTAATATTAAAAAAATTAAAATACATTAAAGATCATTCATTTTCATTTAAAATTAGTTCTCGTAGCTGTAGTTTGTAGAAGACTAAGTCTGCATACTGTCTTCCAATCTTGAATATCTTGATATATAGTTACTAACTGCTAATATTATAGTGGATTCTAAGTGCTGTGATTGTATTGTGAGACGGGAACATTCACACAGATAGTAAAGCAGATTCACACAAGTAGGTAAAGCCAAAGGACGATGTTAAATGATATGGTTCCTTTTAAAATTAAGATACTTTACTTCATCCATTAGATTCCAGAAGTTGCTCTTAAGTTCTGAACTTGGTGTCTTTAAAATTATGCAATTTTGAAGCAGAAAAACTTCGTTTTCCTCAAAAGATAAAGAGAATATATAATTTATATTTTTAGTTATTTTTTTCATATGAATGTTGTCAAATGTGTAGCTCATGAATGTAGCAATTGTCTTCTTTTAGTATGCACGTCTTAGGACTTAATAAAGGCGGTCACCCTAAAATGTCTTGATGGCCCACTGGTCAATCGCGATTGACTTAATACCCTCCCCTAATGTAAAGGAAATCCAGATCATGTTTTTGACTGCAGGCCATTATCGGTTCCCTCTTTCAACTTAGAGCACCCCCAATCTAAATCCCCCATAGCCATCGGGCTCCAGAACTTGCAGATCTTGTCACCAAGGCTTTTGGAGGACTCTAAGCGTTTGCACTAGCACTGTATGCATAGATACGACAACAACAACAACATGTAAAGGAAAGGATATAACGCTTTAAAAATACATCATGTTGCACATTTTTAATTTGGCATGAATTCAACATTCAGTCATTACTATGTCGGTATCTTGGAAAAATCTATAACGAATGGTTAATTTTTATTACAATTGTATATAGCTTCAGGGGAAAAAACGAAAAACAAAATATGTCAATGTAAATAAAAATTGTGATGATATATTATGACGTATTATTTTCATTATACCAATGTTGTATGGAGATCCTTGAAACTTTCTGAAAAAAAAATTATTCGTCTTCTGTACATATCATATTTGTTTCTGTATATCATAAAAAGCACCGAAAATATATTCATAAATCTATTTTTGTCTTCCTACATTTTTATGGGACTTTTTTATTTGTTGGCGATAAAAAACCCCACTTGTCATGTTGGCGATGAAGTAAGCCTGGTAACCCTAATCCTCTAGGCCGTAAACATTTACTATCTCTCCTGGCTTTTCAAAACCAACATTTCTTGGCTTTTTTTTATGCCAACATCGGATCTCATCCTGTATTCTTTCCATTTTCCGCTAGAATTTGGTTTTGGTTGTTTATAGTTTATCTTCCACTATGCTCTGTGCGATCACCTAGTTTATTTATTTATTTCTTCTTGTAATATTTATTTCGAGAAGTTTCTTATTTTTTGCGCCTTTTCTCGCCAAGTCCCACTTTTACGTTGCAGTAAAAACGTGTGGTTCGACGGCTCCGTGCTGTAAATACATACGCATGCTTATTACATCTGGTTCTGGAATTTTGTATTTATTTCGTTATTTTTTTTTCTCTCGCGGTGATGTTCATTTTCTTCGAGTAAGTAGTAAAAACTTCTGAGAAACAAGTGTCGTACGTGGGGGTGTAAAAAAAACTGAAGGCGGAAATTGCTCCTTTTTTTTTTTTTTCCTTTTTTCTTTTTTAATGTTACCTGCTTTGGAAATGAAGAAGGAAACAGGTAACTTGGGGGGGGGGCGGAACTTTTATAGATTTAAATTTAGAACAAATCAATATGAAATATTAAAATTTGATATTTTAATATTAAAAATTTGATATTTCTGTGCTAGCTCGTACATGTATATAATATTGTCTTTACATTTATAAAGTGTTTGGCGGGTTGACCTGCTATTATTTTTATCAAATATATACAGAGTAGCACATTTTCTCATTGTTAAGTGTTTGTTCCTCAGATCTGACAATATTAGTAACAGCTATACTTATGAATTACATGCGCAGTCTGCTCTTTGCAACAATAAAGTGTTTTTTTCTCTGAATTGTTGATATTTTGGTGACAGCAACATTTATACATAACAGGAAAATCATGGGTCTTCTCTTAGCAACAATAGTCTATTCCTCGTCGTTGTTAATACTTTAATGGCAACGATATTTATATATAACAAGAAATTCATTACGTGTGTGCAGTTACGCAGTGTGCACTTTGCAACAATAAAGTAGTTTTTTCTCTGAATTGTTAATATTTTGGTGACTGCAACATTTATACATAACAGGAAAATCAAGAGGCTTCTCTTAGCAACAATAGTTTATTCCTCGTCGTTGTCAATACTTTAGTGACAACGATATTTATATATAACACGAAAATCATTACGGGTATGCAGTTACGCAGTGTGCTCTTTGCAACAATAAAGTGTTTTTTCTCTAAATTGTTAATATTTTGATGACTGCAACATTTATACATAACAGGAAAATCAGGAGGCTTCTCTTAGCAACAATAGTTTATTCCTCGTCGTTGTCAATACTTTAGTGACAACGATATTTATATATAACACGAAAATCATTATGGGTATGCAGTTACGCAGTGTGCTCTTTGCAACAATAAAGTGTTTTTTCTCTAAATTGTTAATATTTTGGTGACTGCAACATTTATACATAACAGGAAAATCAGGAGGCTTCTCTTAGCAACAATAGTTTATTCCTCGTCGTTGTCAATACTTTAGTGACAACGATATTTATATATAACACGAAAATCATTATGGGTATGCAGTTACGCAGTGTGCTCTTTGCAACAATAAAGTGTTTTTTCTCTAAATTGTTAATATTTTGGTGACTGCAACATTTATACATAACAGGAAAATCAGGAGGCTTCTCTTAGCAACAATAGTTTATTCCTCGTCGTTGTCAATACTTTAGTGACAACGATATTTATATATAACAAGAAAATCATTACGGGTATGCAGTTACGCAGTGTGCTCTTTGCAACAATAAAGTGTTTTTTTCCCTGAATTCTTAATATTTTGGTGACTGCAACATTTATACATAATAGGAAAATCATGGGGCTTCTCTTAGCAACAGTAGTTTATTCCTCGTCGTTGTCAATACTTTAGATATTTATATATAACACGAAAATCATTACGCTCCCTTTGTAACTGTAAAATATTTACTTATAAGATTTGGAAACATTTTAGAGACGATATATTATGACGTATTATTTTCATTGTAACATTTGTATCGGGAGAATTGCAGGGCTATCCTGGCAACAATAAGTAGTTTGTTCCACAGATATGTCAATATTTTGCCGACAGTGAAACACATACACAACACACATATCACAGTGTTCTTTTTTTGCAAACAGTAAAATATTTATTGTTCAAATCTCAATATTTTGGCGATATTTACACATATATACATCACACATGTCATAGTTTTTTATTTCTAATTAGCAAAATGCTTATTGTTGAAATCTCTCAATATTTTGGCCACATTTACACAGATAAACAGCACACATACCAGTGTTCTCTTTCCAATAGTAAAATGTTTATTGTTCAGATGTGTCGATATTTTGGGGACAGTTAAACACATACACAACACACATATTACTGTGTTCTTTTTTCAAACAGAAAAATGCTTATTGTTCAAATCTCAATATTTTGGCGACATTTACAGTTCAAATCTGCCAATATTTTAGCGACATTTACACAGATAAACAACACACATACCACAATATTCTCTTTCCAATAGTGAAATGCTTATTGTTCAGATGTGTCGATATTTTAGCATTAGTGAACGATATACAGAACCTACATATCACAATGTTCCCTTTGGAGCGGTAAAATGCTTATTCTTCAAATCTGCCAACATTTTGCAAGAGTAATACATACACACAGCAAATAGTTCTCATTGTTCTCTTTGAAACAGTAAAATGCTTATTGCTCAAATATCACATATATCACACTCTCTTATCTCTTAGCAACAATAAAATGATTATTGTTCAGATCTGTTAATATTTTGGAGACATTTACACCCATTCATAAAACACTTATTACATTATTCTCTTTGCAACAGTAAAATGCTTATTGTTGAGATATGTCAGTGTTTTAATGACAATGCTCTCATGATAGTTTTGAAAACAAACAGTGATGTCACTCCAAAATCGACCATCAATTCGAGAAACCGGTTGGAATTGGTATTGCGTGGAGTGGAAAAACTGAATATTCAATCTGTGATTATTTGTATTCTATGCATTTCTGTTCAGCTATTTGGAACGGTTATCACTAAATGCAGGTGGGGAGAAAAATATGTATGGAAATAGGAGTGCTTGCGATGTATTTTCGTAAGCACCAACCGAGAAGATGAAATGAAGCTGGTGTGAAGCGCGCGCTCAATGACCAGCCTAAATGGATAAGCGGGAAAAAGGGCAATGGCGTTGAGTGTCACCATTTGAGCGATCCTAAGATACCGAATTACCGATATAAGTGCGTATTTATTAAATCTACCATATCTCAGGTTGTACAATATTGTACATTATAAAACGATATTTTATTATTAAATATTCTGAATTATTGTACAATATTGCGAATATTGTTTAATAAAGTACAATATTGAATATTAACTGTGTGCTACTGAAGGTAAAGGATACTTTTATGGTCTAATTATCTAAAAGGGTGATAAAATTTTAAATATCTCTTTCAGATCACTTTAATGGAAAAATCTATAGATGATAGAAAAGGAAAGTTTCATAGGTATTCATTATTGTACAGTATTGGGAAAAATTGTTTAATAATGTACAATATTGAATATTAAATGTGTGTTACTGAAGGTTAAGGAGACTTTTATGGTATAATTATCAAAACAGGCTAATAAAATTTTAAATATATCTTTCAGATCACTTCAATGGAAAAATCTATAGATGAAAGTTTCATTGGTATTCATTATTGTACAATTTTGGAAAAAAAATGTTTAATAATATAAAATATTGAATATTAACTGTGTGCTACTGAAGGTTAAGGAGACTTTTATGGTCTAATTATCTAAACAGGTGATAAAATTTTAAATATCTCTTTCAGATCATTTCAATGGAAAAATCTATAGATGATAGAAAAGGAAAGTTTCATTGGTATTCATTATTGTACAATATTGGAAAAAAAGTGTTTAATAATGTACAATATTGAATATTAACCGTGTGCTACTGAAGGTAAAGGATACTTTTATGGTCTAATTATCTAAACAGGGTGATAAAATTTTAAATATCTCTTTCAGATCATTTAAATGGAAAAATCTATAGATGATAGAAAAGAAAAGTTTCATTGGTATTCATTATTGTACAATATTGGAAAAAAGGTGTTTAATATTGTACAATATTGAATATTAACCGTGTGCTACTGAAGGTTAAGGACTTTTATGGTCTAATTATCAAAACAGGGTGATAAAATTTTAAATATCTCTTTCAGATCACTTCAGTGGAAAAATCTATAGATGATATAAAAGGAAAGATTCGTTGGTATCCATTTTAGAACATAAAATAATGAATAAAGATATGAAGAAATTATTCTAATCATGACACTCGTAATTTAAATTAGATAGGAGAATGATTCCAAGTAAAAATAGAATTCAATCATCATTGTGCAATAATTTATTTATACCTTAGTATCTGCTAATTACTTAATGTAATCAGTTACTCCATGTGGTACGAATTACAAAATTTTTAAGATGGAGATATTTTTGCAAACTTGATAGAAATTGATCAGTTTCTTTACGTAATATTTGCTGCTTGGAAAATTTAAGAATAAAATAATCTCCTTAGGGTAAAATATTTACATGTTTAAATTTGGAATGAATTAAGGTCTGATATGAAAGTTTGTTACTTTTATGCAATTAGCGCTGCTCTAAATTGCAAAATTTCGTTGGCTTAAATCTCCGACATTTTGGAGACATTTATTCCTTTGTGTCAACAATATGAGCTGGATAGTTGGAATTAATGTATCTGCATTCTTATTGTTGTCATTTGATCGCCAAGCCTCTGTGATTTGAATTTACTCCTTTGAACTGCCAATATTTTAGTGAAACTTATAAATGGAGATCAGCAGAAGGAATCGAGTATTAATATAATTATTATCGAATATTAATATATCGAGGAATCGAATATTAATATATCGAGGAATCGAATATTAATATATCGAGGAATCGAATATTAATATATCGAGGAATTAATATATCTATTTTTTATGTATGTTGTTGTTGTTGCCTATCCCCAAGATCAGCAGGGCCAAATCAGATCCATGATATTGTGCACCCTAAAAAAGTCCAAAAGCATCAGTGGACTGTTTGTCATATCCCGTCTGGTAAGCTCCAGGCAGGCAAGGACGTGTTCAGTTGAAGCCTGCACCTTAGAGGAAATGGTGCAAACATCAAAGCACTTGGAGCCACCAGAATATTTTAGTGATCTAAGATGACCACTGAGGAAGCGAGTGAGAGTGGCTTGATCTTGTCGGCTACAAACAAGAGCCAGAGAGCCACCCGGATGATCACTTCGATACCAGTGGTGCACTGGTGGAACACACGAAGAAAATTTATTCCTGTTTTTAGCGATGGAAAAAACTCCGTAAAGGTGAGAGGTGCAGAAGGTATCAAAGCTTCTTTAGCACCGAACTTGGCCAGGAAGTCGGCAATCTCATTACCCCTGATATCAACGTGGGAGGGAATCCATTGCAGATGTATCTGATGAGTCGAGGAAAGGTGCTTCAGTTTTTTAAGGATATTTACTCCAGTGTCATCTCTCACACTATGCCAGCTGGCCAGATGTTGGATGGAGCTTCTGCTATCAGAGAGGACCCAGATTTCCTTTCCATCAATGACTGACTCAATAGACAATCAATGGCTATCAGCTCACTACGAAAAATAGAGCAGTTGTTGGGATTTCTCCTTTAAATCCTTACCTCTTCATTTAGAGATTTAATGTAGACTCCACTTCCAGTACAATCACTGTCGTTTTTACTACCATTCTTGTACATCAGAATAGCATCCAATGGAATACTATTAATTGTTTCAATCGCCAGCTGCCTTAAGTAGACTGAGGGATCCATTTGCTTATTAACTTGAACAGTGAGGTCAGTATGGAAATAAACATTAGAAAGACCCTCCGAAGGATCGATACATTGTGCCAGATGATGCTGTTCAATTGTGCTGTCATTGTGTCAGATGATGCAGTTAATTTTTTTATGTATACTTTTAAGTATTTTTTATGTACACTTAACGTACATAAAGGAAAAAAGAAAAAAATCAAAAGAATGCATAACGTGATGAAATGCGTTTGAAAGCACAGGAAATACAAGTGGTAAAAAACGAGAGTTAAACTTCGGAAAGAATGTAGTTTCAAGAACGAATATTATTCTGCATCCATCATTTATTTCTTTCAAATCGTAATGATTGTTAATCACTAACTTAAATAAATATGCGATTTAGAATCAACACCAGTATGTATTTTGAGATTACATCAAAATAAAATGTAATAAAATTACATCAATAATATTGTACTGCAAATTATCTGTTATGTCTCAATTAGATTTGTTCCATTTTATATCAAGTACTGAACAAAATTTGATTCAATTTAAGATAGTAAAAGAAAAGCGACAATCTTGTTCGGCAAAATTCTTGATGTTTTCGGCATATTAAGCGATTAATACGGAATATATTTTTTGAATTTCAGTTTCTTATTTGATATCGTTGAAAAGCATGGCTTTAACCTATCATTCTGCTACAAATTACTACGGTGTAAATAAAAATATGCGTACACAGCGTAATAAAAGCGTAAATTCTATTTCGGAGTAATGTCCAAAGAAAGCATTTTTTAAAAATTCTAATTTTAACATTGGCAAAAGTATGTAATTAAATATTTTGATGGAGAAGTTTAAATTTCATCATAACTTAAGAAAGAGTATGAGATTGCGAATTAAATTGAATTTTTAAAATTTAAGAAAAGTGTTTAGAAATGAAAATAATATAATTAAGAGGTAATTTTTTAAAGCTTAAGATAACCCAACAACCATTTTGGTGGTCCTATATGTTGTGTAATATATGGTCATCAATTTCAATAAACAAGGCACAGCGATTACCCATTTGGCGACGATTAATCCTATTTTCGCACTCGATTGAATTTTCTGTTCCTCTGGATTTTTTATTGACACGGCAACCCACATTCAGAGCATTTCTAATAAAATAGTACAGGTCCATTTATAGGCGAAGTGTTGGATTAAATGTTGCTCTATAAACTTTCAGTGAAGCAGCCTGAAATATACATATAAAAATTTGTTCACATTTGACTGTTGCCATTCGGCAATAAGTAATATGAGCGATTTCTGTGCCACGTACGTAAGCATTTTTTATATATAGATTTTAACAAATAAATGTCTGATTAGCAGCAAAGGTAGCAAACACAATAATAAAAAGAAATCAATCTTCCCTGGTCTGGTGATAAACCAGAATGAATGACCGTCCGCCGCGAATAGTAATATGTGTGCTTTGGTTAGTTAAAAAAAGTCGATATCCGTTTATTCACTAATCTTCCCGTAAGAAGTATGACTGTTTATGAAACGGATGAATTTGCAATTACATTTCCATTTCTTTATCGTCAGTGATGAAAGAACATATTTAATAATTTGGTGACTTCATATTACCATATTTAAGATGCACCCCGAGGAATAAAGAACATTGTAAAGCAAACTTTTGATTATAATGTACTTACTTTTATGATTTTCCGAAAATAAGATGAATGAAAACAGTGGTACAAATGGAGAAAAAAAGTTTTGCTTTCTTTTCATATGTAAATGTCTTGCCGGTTATGTTTTTCTGTAGTTGGCAATGAACCAAGCCAGCAGAGAAACTATGATTTATTAGACTGGTAAAACTCTTAACTCCTTTTTTTCCTGTATTCTAGAATAAATACCATTAACTTAATATTGTTTCTTGTTTATATCAAACTTGGTTTTCATCTTTTGTGTTAGTTTAAATAAGAATTATGTATGATATTTTTGCGTAACTAAACTGTAAAATAAAATAAAATGTGGATAATTGAATTGCTTATTAATTTTAATTTGCTATTAATCATATTCTACTTGGATTCCAATCATAGCTTTTCCATAAACAATCAAAAACTACAATTATTTTCTCAAAATCTAAATTTTGTTAGAATTTTCTTATAAAAATAATAAAATAAAATCTAATGTATTGCTTTTGTTCAAATTTGACATAATAATTTCTCAATATATTCTACAGTTTCTGAATTATAGAATAAACAATCTATTAATTTAGAAAGATCCTATAGTTATTTTGATGTTTAACATTGAGAAAAAAAATTAAGATTCCATGCTATTTATTAGTTAATTCCAATATTTAAAGATTGTATAGAAATACAGCTTGTAATTTTAATTTCGGAACTAAGTAACATATTTCTAATGCTATCTGCTAATTTCTAAACTAGAAGTTTGGTGGGATTTTTTTTCTTTGTGACCCTTTTTTAGTTTCCCCCCCCCCAAATCATTTTAAAAACTTTTGGCATTTATTTGATACATTTTGGTTTCATAGATGTATTTTTTTAAAATATATATTATGCAAGAATTCGAAAATATAGCTATTAAAAAAAACAACTTCCGATTATAGTTATATACCTTAAGGAGTTCATCGACACACACACACACACACACACACACACACACACACACACACACACACACACACACACACACACACACACACACACACACACACACACACACACACGCACACGCACACGCACACGCACGCACACGCACGCACGCACACGCAAACGCAAATAATTCAAAACAGTTACATCTTTTACAAATGGCTACAAATACCTTGTGAATGGTTGTGATAAGAAGCATTTTCAACATAATACAAAAAGAAGTTTTGTTTGTATACCAAACAATTGCTCAACATGATTTCTCTTAATTACGCGTGCAACACTCTAGGTTCTCTGGACTACGTTCTTGACTATTGACAATTCTTAGCAACACTTGCACCATCTGAGTAGTAGTGCATTTCACGACAGGCATTTTGAAGTATGTTTGCTAGCGTTGATACCTCTTGGTAATACTTGCACCATCCGTGTTGTAATGTATTTCACATGTGTTTGTGTACAGAGAAATTGCTCTATATGATTTCTCTTAGACACATTTGCAGCACTCTAGTTACTCTGAATTGCGTTCACAATCACTGAGATTTCTTAGTAACGATTGCACTGTCTGAGAATTAGTTCATTTCACGACAGGCATTCTGAAGTATATATGCTGGCTTTGATACCTCTTGGTAACACTTGCACAATACGCGTGGTAATGCATTTCACGTTTGGCACACTGACATATCTTCGCAGTTATTGACGCTTCTTGTTATTATTCTTAGTGTTTCATTCGCATGGTAGTGCATTTCACGCTAGATTCTCTGAAGTATGTCTACAGCAATTGAGTCTCTTGGTAGTGCAATGCACACTAGACACTTCGAAGTATGTTTAAAGTTATTGATACCTCTTAGTAATGCTTCCACAATCCATGTGATAATGCGTTTCATGCTGGACACCCTGACATATATTCACACTCATTGATAGTTCTTGGTCATACTTGCACTATTCTATTCGTGAAAGCATGCTAAACAGTGTAGAACATGCTCATTTCTAGTCATATTTGTTTGCTATATGCTTGTTCTGCACTTGATTGTCGAAATCTTTTGACATAACTTCTCAGCTTCATTTGAATATGTCGTAGGTTTTGTTTTAAAGCTTCATTTGCGTGCAACAGTGAAAGAAACTGAAGATAGCATAGAGAATATTTTACGTGATACTGAAATTGATTACCTCCTATATGTCATCTGTGCAGCAAGTCATATAGGCCAATTATTACCTCCTAAATAAAGTATCTAATAAGATTTCCTTCTTTACCACATGTATGTTACCCGTGTTACCAAAAGACGTCACTTAGGACAATTATTACCTACCGAAATTGATGCTGAAATCGATTACCTCATATATGTCGTCTGTGCAGCAGAAGGGAAGTCATATAGGCCAATTATTACCTCCCAAATAAAATTTCTAATAAGATTTCCTTCTTTACCGCATGTATATTACCCGTGTTACCAAAAGAAGTCACTTAGGACAATTATTACCTGCCAAAACAAAATTTTAAGATTCATTCAGGGTAGCACTCAGCTTTTCCATCGAGTTTACAAGACAGTTATAGTTATTCATAATTCCTACATCTGTACGGAAAATTATTGTTATGAAACATATAGTATACTAAATACAATCATCCAATTATTTAAATATATCAATCTAGAAATTTAAAAGCGAAATTTAAAACAAAAGACGACACTCAAGAATTAAAATGTTCGCACTTGTATAGATATTATATATAGATTGTATAGAATATTATTTATTCTACAAATAAATAAAAATGATTCCATTATTAAGTTCATATTTATTTAATACAGATATGAAAGAATAAGATTTTTATTGATTTGATCAATTTATATAAAGTTCTCCTCCTGTTAGTTCTCCTCCTTTTTCTTATTATACACGATGTCAGCTTTAACAGTTTGTAAGGTCCTTTAAAAATTCGTTGCTTTAAAAAAATCTCCTATCAAATACCAAACAAACTTCCGCTCTAATCTATAACAATCACTGTAACTTTACATTTACCCAATTACAAAATCTACAATTCCAAAGATTTTAAACTTCAAATCCAACTTCAAACGTTACAAAGTCCTATTTCAAATTCACTTCTCCAAATCGGATGCATTTTCTCCAGTTTTATTTAATATCGTGATATTTCGTATAAGCTGAAGTAATTGTAAAATTCAGTTACAGATTTGAAAGAACACTTTCTGGAGGAAGAAGTCGAATTTTTGAGAAAGAGAATACCAAACAGAAGTGAGTGGAGCGAGAAAATTTGATAAAGTGGAAGTAAGAGATATCTCTACAATATATATATCTATCCTTTCTTCTGTCAAGTAAGTCGGCAGCCGAGACATATGTAGGGTGGGTGCGAGGCATACGTTTCATCGACCGTAAGCTGCGCGTTTTTCCACTTGGTCCCTGCCTCCACAATTGGCACGATATCGCTCCGGTTTTTCAATATTTTAAGGTGCCTTTAAACAATTTATAACGAGACAATTTTTTAGTCGAGTATAAAAGTGTGCTTGAGGTATCAGATTACGCTAAAAATACCAATTTCCAAAAACTTAGGCGAAAAAAAAAATGTTTGTATGTGTGTGTGTGTATGTGTGTTTATTTTCTACTGCAAATTGTATTTTTCTCTTTACAAAACCGCTTGCTATTCTTGGAAAGGAATAAACGTTAAAAAATGGAACGAAAAAACGTTACACTGATTATAACATACTTTGTCTGAAGCCAAACCTACTAAAGCAACATTCTGAAACAGAAATTAACTTTGAAATGTTAATGTTTCACTATTTTTCTGCATTTTTAGAAATACTACATTAAAAAACATTTATAGTAGGAATTTTGAAAAAATTGGAATGCATTAGAAATAGGTTCGAGATCTATTTCAAAAATTAAAAACGAATGCTCTAAAAGCCTAAGTGGTAAAAATAAACTGACCCATTGCTACACTGATAATCACACATTCAATTCGGCACATGGATAAATTTGAATAACCGGACCGTCGCGTCAGCATTGGCGGGTACTGAAGCTTAGTCCTAAGGAGCATTACCGGCCATGGTACAGCCCTACCCGTGGGAAGCACGTTCTTTCATCGATAGGGGGTAGTCGACCCCACACCATTTTTTTTATCCACGCGAATGGCGAGAAACAATCACCATGCTGGAAGCTTCTCATTCTCATAGCTAAGGTGTACCCAATAGGATTCACTACATTGATAAATTCAAAATTACTATGGTATTATAATAACAAAGGCATTTTACAAGATTTCAAAGTGCTATTATTGCAGGGTTTCTTCATTGTTGCATTGTCACCCTTTTTTCATTTATAAACGTTTATACCAAATTTCAGTAGAAAATTAATAAAGAAATTGCATATTCACTCACATTTTTTTGGATTTACTTGGATTTCGAACTTTTTCTCAGATTTGGATAATTTCATTGCTCATTATTCTCTATAGCTTGTGTACAAAAAAAAATTACGATTGTGGCGTGGAATGTTAATTATTTTAGTCAAATTTCATCTAAATTTACAACAAATTTCCTTGTTTCTTAAAAAAATATATTATGTCTTGAAACAAACAGTTTCATAATTTCCGTACTTGTGATTGACAATGCATCTAAAAATAATAAAAATTCATTAAAAAGATTTAAAAAAATTTTGCTCTGAACATAGGAGCCCCCTTTTCACCTTATGACCGTTTGATATACTTTTAGAGAAGATGGTACGAGCCTTTTTATGTTAGGATTAATTTTGTGATTTTGTATAATTACAGGTGATTATTCAAAATCACTGCTAAACTTGCTAATCATCTCTGGTGATTATCAATAATCACCAGACATGATCACCGGTGATTATCAATAATCACCAGACATGATCACATGTGATTATCAATAATCACCAGACATGATCACATGTGATTATCAATAATCACTGGTAACTATACAGAATCACCAATTTATTATATGTACCGTAATATCTATAATCAAAACATACACTACTTCATTCAAGACAAGCGGGTGAAAAAGTCCTTATATTTAACTTTTCAATTTTCAAAATGTCATTTTTTGTGCTTATATTTATACGAAGTGAAGATTGTTTAGGGTGACCAGAGATAGGAAATGAAAAACTCACTGAGTTCCGAACCTGCGATTTTTGCAGGAGAAAGAAAAGCTAATTTCAGACCAGTTTTGGAATTTACAGCTGAAATTACTGACCAATGACATTTCGTTTAGAATTATAAGTAATACTTTATAATTAGGATAATGGCAATCCGTTTTTCATTCTAGGATCTTTCTTGCTTGATGGCGCTTGCTATATTACTCTTCATGCCATATATCATTTTACTTATGTCACTGACAACATATACCGAGGCGTTTTTTTTAAGTATTTAGGTTGTGTTAGACACAAAACCTAAGGTACTAATAGGAAGAAAGTACACTCTTGGTATGAAGGTACCAATCGAGTACCTTCATATTCACTGTATTTTGATACGACTAAGAAATTAAGACATTATTTTAATTTTCTCATTTTCAGTCTGCAAATAACAACATTTTAATTTTTTTTTTTACTGATTCTTGTTACTGATTGGGGCTACAAGGTTGTTTTCTGATTATTATTGTGGGTGTGATAGGTTTTAATGCATCAGTCCACTTGGATTAGCTTAATCGTTTTATTTCTTGATTCACAAAGGATGATTATGATGATTTTTACAAGTGAGAATTCAATGATGAAGAAGGAATTTATATAACATGAAGGTGGACAGTTGATGTTGTTCAAAGGACCTTTCCCACCTACGCGTGGTACGTAGTTCTAAGCAAGAATTCTGGTTTCGGCCTTTTTCAGAGGATTTTGTCTTTTCGATTTCTGGGCGAACTCTTCTGGTCGACGTCCGTCTTTCCTCTGCTGAACTCTGAACTCTGCCTTCTGACTGCTGGCTATCACCGGAAGAATGCAAAGCACACTCTCGAGGAGTTAATTTACTACATAAGTTCGTTTACAAATTATGGCTACTGTTCAGCAGTGGATTGTAAAACCCTCCGCGCTTTTGCGCATGCGTTAGGGTGGGTTTAATCCGTCAGAATAGGGGTGAAAGGAAAGATGAAAGGAGGAGATGTTTAGATCTGCTAGTATCTAATATGGGAAATCCAAGGTCAAAGAGAATACTGGAAATGCACTCATCGTTCCGCGTCTCACCCCTTAATTAGATGGAATCGTCGAAATGTGGTCGTCTCAGAATCCGTTTATGAACAGTATCAGTATTCATTTTAAAGGACCAAAGAAGTGAAAGAAAATGAATTGCCCACATTGTTTGTTTTGAATCGATTCTTTTATTACTTTTTGAAATAGTTACGACTGGATTCGAAATAAATCTCAAATGTTAATCTAAGTAAGGGCACTCATCCTTCATTTCTTTACTGCTTTCAACGTCTTCACGTTACAATGCCAATTCGGATGCTTTCGAGTGAATCCATATTTATCGATTAACGTAGCGAAAAAGCGTTCAGTTATAAAAGGGTTAAGGTAACAGTTTGAAACCTGACTCAGTCATTGATCTGGCATTATAGTATTGTATGGTGCATTAAATCTGATAGTACGAATCAAACATCCTTCTTCTGTTGTAGAGAGTAGAAAAGAGGAGAGACACCTCAGGTGCCGTTCTGTCATCAGATCATTGTTCAGAATTACAAGCTCCGTCTCTAAATAGAGCTTATGTTGCTTGATAATGAGACAAAATTTAACTAAACTGTTTCAAAGTTTAATAGAACTCTAATTACTCAGAGTAAATGGACCCAGACACAACGACTTGGACAATTGGATAATTCATACATATACTACACACACACAAAACGGTTATCTCTTAAAGAGAACAAAAACTATATATGCTTATAACATATTTTGACTACAAATGCAATGTTGTTTACTTTTTCTATACCTTTAAAACTATAATAAAATATCACTAATTGATCATATTAATCAAAGTTAGATTCTTAATTGCCTTTACTCGTTTTAATTCAAGAATGTTTAGTGTGCACAGTTTTATCCCAAAGAATTTTAATAATGGTATTTCTGATAACTGGAATTCTACCGAAACAAACCTTTTTTAAACTGAGCAGATTTGGGAATTGGTTCCTTTTTCTAATCTAATTTATCGTTTGTTAATGCTAAATGTATGCTTACATAATTTAATTTCATTCCAGCTGTGTGGTTTTTGTTAAATATTAGAACTATGGATATGGTATTGCAATTTGTAAAAATTAAGTGAGTACACAAGGTCGAAATGTAGAGAATATTTATGAAAGAATTTTGAAGAAAGAATTCTATACGTCGCACATTCTAGAATAATATTTTTTATCATATGAAAAATTCACTTGATAAATTTACATTGAAAAATAACGTACGCTTAACAAGCATACAGTCGTTATTTTGCATTTCTGTCTAACACATTATGGCATTTACATATAGTTTAATTGACTCAGCAGAGTAAAGGAAAATAAAGGTAGGATTGAAATATTATAAAGATTGTTTCTAAGTAAACCGAAATTTAATGCAAAAAAGGACATATAACAGATTTTAGAAGAAACGACGCATATGCTCTAATGTATATGAGAAAATAATATCTTCATTTATGCGATCTTCAGTTAAACAATCAACATCTTTCATCGTAATGATAAAATTAAAGAAAAGTAAATTTATTTTCTTTGTTTTATAGAACAACCTGTACGGTCATATTATGATACTAATACACGCTAATAATATCTCTGATAAACCACTTAAAAGAAAAATAAAAAATTCTGAATTGGCTTGAAACGTCTTTCAGTAAGTGAAGCTATGACATACACTTAAATCTTGGCATAGATTCAAATATTTCCTGCCGTTCTATATAAAACAATATTTTTAGACTTCAAGGAAAAAAATTGCCTTTAGTGTTCTCGAACAGAATCTGAAGACATCCAAAATGTTCATCAGCGGAATTGGGCAGAGGAAAGTAACAGGAATTCTTAATTCTAATGTGTTCGGTGGCTCCTTGTCGAGTATTCCACAGTTTTGACTTACAAAACAATTTAAAAACATTCCATTTCCATATTACAAAGAGCATTCTATTTCTGTATTCCAATCATTCTAATGCATGACTGGAGAACAAACACTACCGAGGGGCGACTTGGCGACTGCCTGTGCTTGGTGACCATTTCGGCAACCCCTCGTACCTCCCGTTTGACGGACGGGTGATTGATGACCGGGCTGCGATGCTGCGTCCCCCAGAAAGGAGACGGAATTGCTGTAGAATAAATTGCATCGTTTCCTTCTGTAACAGGTGGCTTCTTTAGATTCACCCCCTCCCCCGACAACACTTTTGTCCAACCCTCCTACCCCTCTTTATGTCTAGATCCGTATGTATTTGGGATGGTTCCTTGGCCACGGAAATGGTGTGGTTGAAGAATCCATTTCTTTCCCGAATTCAGCATTCTAAGTTTCATCATGTTTCTAAGGTGCTCCAATAATCCCAAACTTTCTTTGGTTGGAATAAATTTATCTTTTCGTATGAGAGGTATACAAAGTTAAGGCATTCCATTCTTCAATAAACTCAATATTTTGCTTCAGATCTCCCTGTGACGAATAACTTATTTTTAGAATCATGTCTCAGTCCAATCTGTTAATGAGCTAAGTTTGGTAGTTCTGAGTCAGATGGCCTATCTTGTATATATGCTCGCACGCACGCACGCGCGCAAGCACACACACACACACAGTGGACATAAGGCACATGTATCTACTTAATAAACATATGAGTTGAATGAGTGAACTAGTTAGAAATGATGTATGTAACACTGACAGAATTCCCATGCATATTTTAGAGCGAAACGAAAAGAAAATACTCTGGAAGAAACTCAGTATTTTGCTTCATATTTTCTTGTGTCGAATAAACTCATTGTTGGAAGCTTATCTCTCTGTTCAATCTGTTAATGTGCCGAATTCGGTAGTTATGATTCAGATGGTTTGGCTTGTACATATGCATATACACATAAAAACAAATACACCAACAAACACACATACACAAATATCCACACGCACATAGTAGATACACACGCACATAGTTGAATGAGTGAACTAGTTAGAAATGATGTATGTAACACTGACAGAATTCCCATGCATATTTTAGAGCGAAAGGAAAAGAAAATATTCTTGAAGAAACTCAGTATTTTGCTTCATATTTTCCTGTGTCGAATAAATTCATTGTTGGAAGCTTATCTCTCTGTTCAATCTGTTAATGTGCCGAATTCGGTAGTTATGATTCAGATGGTTTGGCTTGTACATATGTACATACACATAGAAATAAATACACCAACAAACACACATACACAAATATCCACACGTCACATAGTGGATACAAGACTCATGTGTCCACTTAATAAACACATATGTTGAATGAATGAAATTGTTTGAAATGATGTACATAATACTGACTGCAATCCCATGCGTATTTTAGAGCGAAGCGAAAAGAAAGTATTAGCGAATTTGGATAGTTGGAAAAAAGACCCTCGTAATTATTCTTCAATTATTCCACATGGCAATCAAACTTTGAAGTATAATCATTGAATGGAAAAGGAAAAAAACAAAATACAAAAACAGATTTTCAAAAATTTGCTAAGACCAGAAACGTGATAAAAATTTCATTTAGAAAGGAAATGAAATCGAGTTCACTACAGTAATTTCCATTTCCCGCCATTTGATGACCAGTCCATTTCTTTTTTTTTTTTTACTTATAAAATTCTAATTTGAATAGAATAAATTTATTCCATTGATTTCATATGAATAAATCATCACCTTCTCTCTTTCATACACAGTAAAAGGTTTTATTGTTTCAAAGTTTGTTTGTAGATATTCAGAGATCAAGATGTTTAACTTCAGCCAAAAGATCGATGGTTCCTTTCTTCTATTTCCTTCCATTTGAAAAGCAAAATTTCATTACTATGATTTATAAAATTCCTAAAAATCAAAATTTATTTAATGTATTAACTACATAAAATTATATTTCTAATCTAAATGTTTTTTTTTAATAATATGTAACGTTTCCAGTAAAAGAAATGTTAAATAACTACATTTTATAACTCAAATTAATATGTCATGTTTCTTTTCATTTTTCAAGCTCGCAATCGTTAAATTTCGGCATTAGAACATGCAATTAGTACACCTAATTTTGGACTTCTTATTTATGCCATAAATTATGAGCAATTTTCTTAATGTTTGTGGATAAAATGATGGGAACAATTCGTATCACGTACCAGAGTGTTTCATGAGTCCTCTTAAAGATTTCCGTTGCAACTTAAGTATACTAAATGACAGCCTTTAAATGAGTTCTTTGGTGATTGTATTCAGAAGGGGAAAAAATATATTTGTTTCAGATAGTTTTTTTGGAGAAAGGAAATGTAGCTTGGGAAAGAAGAAAGATTTTAGTACATTAATTCAAAAGGGCGTCCCAAAATTAACGCAAGGTTTGAATTTGCCACATTCGTAGAATAAAGTATTGGCAACCCTATTTTTTTTAAAAAAAAAACATTTGGCAGCTGATAGTTTTCGGTTAATAAAAATGGAACGTTGCACGATAGAACAACGTGTTTTCATTACTGACCAATATTTCAAAAATAATGAAAATCTGGTGGTCACAGTTCTAAAATTTGGGAATTGACCACCTAGATCGTGGGATTTAACACCACTGTATTTCTTTTTATGAGGTTATTTGAAGTTTAAGGTCTATGCTAACAATCCCACAATCACACATGCATTGAAGGAGGAAATTTAATGCTGCATCAACGAAATTCAGCCATATTTATGCAAAATGAGTATGGAAAAATTCGACAAAAAATTGCTTTTGTGCCAGCAAAGTTGTGGAGGCTCTTTTCCCTGTGTTATTCCATATATAACTCTATTCTATGTATTTTATGATTCAATAAAAATATAACAATTTAAAGAAAAATAGATTGGGTATTAACAGGATTTTTTTATTTTATTGAAATCTTGAGTTAACACGTTGTTTGATTCTGTAACGCTTGATTTTACTAACCCTAAACTATGAGCTATCAGTTGTTTTTTAATAGGATTACCAACACTCTATTGCACGAATGGTGGCAAAATCAAACCGTAAGTTAATTTTGGGACATCCTTTACGAAAACATATTTATAAGTCTTCTTTCACGTTTATAATTTTTGCATGATTTTTCCAAGGTCAAATCTCTAAAAATCTTTTTTGTAATTTCGAAATGGAACATACAATGAGATGAAAATGCATGCATTTTTACAGTAAACAGCATTTTATATAGAACATTTAATCCCTTTACCATTTCACAAATTATTTCGTATCGTATTCGCTAAATCCGAACTCATTACTTAAGAAAGCCTTCAGCTGTATAAAACACGAATTGAAATCTAAAGAATATCCATACATACGCCATGTTTTCTTCCATTTGTTTTGTTGTTCTTAAGAGATTTTGCAATTTTGACTTTCGTCGCATTCTAGCAACTTCTGATTTATTTCCCCCTTTCATGTTAAAAAGCCATTATAAACGCAAATATTTAATTACTTTTTTTATTCCAAAGTATAGAACAAATTTTCATAATCGTTTTTCATTCTTAATTATTAATAATATTTATTTCAGATATTTTTTTGGAAAAAAGAAATGCGACTTGAAAAAGGTGAAATATTTTAGTACATTAATTCTATAAAGACATGCTTATCAGTATTCTTTCATTATGTTTATAATTTTCGCATGATTTTTCCGACATCATAATTCTCAAAAGTTTCTTATAATTTCAAAATGGAATATAAGATGAAATGGAAATTCACTTAACATTTTTACTGCAAACACCTTTTTTGTGAACAAATCTTTTATCCTTTTACCATTTCGCAAATTATTCCTCCAAGTTAGAGAACGCTATATCCGAACTCATTACTTAAAAGAGTCTTCAACCGTATGAATAACGAATAGAAATCTAAAGAATATCTGTTTAAACGGCATGCTTTCTTGCATTGTTGTTCTTAAGAGATTTTACAATTTTCATTTCTATCTCATCGAATTCCGAGTTTTTCTTCCTTCTATGATAAAAGCCCTTGTAAACCAAATATTTATTTGTTTTAAAATTCGCTTTTATTATTGCAAAGTACAGAACAGATTCGAATAATAATTTTCCATTCTCCGTTATTAAATATTTTAAGTTAATTAAAGATTCAGCGAGTTAAACAGAACGTTTAGGTTTCCTGCCTTGAAAATTACCGATTTCGGAAAATAACTACATATATAAAATGGTTATATGAACGCAAAAACAGGTCGAATTTGTTCATCGTCATTTGGCAACAGCTCGTTCGTTTGGATTATTTACTTGCATACCTGGTACTTTTAATTTTGCTTTGTGGTGGAATGAAGATCATTGTGATCAAGTAAAGTGCAAGCAAGAGGACGTATGTTTTCGGTAATATTTCTTTAATGATCACATTCCACACAAAACACGAAAGACAAGACATTAACGAGCGCACCTTTACAGAACTGCATCTCATCTCATTATAATTACAATCGCAATGCACTATGGGATGCGTACCTAATCAGGCATCGCCATCTATTATCCAAAAGAGAATATAGTTTAATGCAACTACTACAGGTTGCTTTTTTATCAATTGTCTTTTGGAATTATCTGGAATTAATGTGGCTATGTCATAGCTTTTCCTTTCTTTGCATTCTCCCATCTTTAACTTCAAATATATATATTGTTGATCCATCTCATTCAAAATAAAGACATTTTGATAAATTTTTCAATTTGACTTTTTTAATATTATTGGAATCTAGACAATGTCATTGTCTGCAAATAATAAAATGAGTACAAGTGTTCTTGAAAAATGATATGATGCATTTTATTTCTGTAATAGAATGAAGAAATGCGAATATACATTTTAAATGTCTTTTTACTGATGTATTTTTTTCCAAATTTCGCCACAAGTGTTAAATTTTAGTGGCAAGAACACATATGAAATTTTATGATCTGCAATGTTCCACGTAGACATAATTGTGACCTCGGATATGCTAATATATAGACTGGTAGACAATCAACAAACTGACAGATTAGGCCGAAAATCGATTCATCCTTGCAATTATCGTGGTACAATTACAAACTAAATTCCATATAGCCCACCAAATTATTCTGAAAACACGCATTGATGTATTTTTAGTCCATTGCTTTCGGATTCAAATGAAGGGGCTGTGTAACAAGCTTTTGTTGAACAGACTTTTTGTTGATGAACTTCGCCCATGATTCTACATAAATCCACAATATTTAAAACACATTTTACCAAATTTTATAACTTTACATTGTTTAGCATTGTAATTAACACATTCTTAGATATACAGATATAAATACGAAATAACAGGTGGCTGGAAAGGGGAAAGAGAAATGTGGAAATTCATGAAAAATTGTTTTCGGCTATTCTTATCTGTTCTCTTTGCATACGAATAAATTTAAAAAATCGCCCGCTGTGTACTAGTTTTTGATTTTTTTTTTTTTTTTCATATCTTCGCTTGTCGTTATTATTCTTTCTTTACTAATCCAAGCAGTGTAAAATATTCTTGGATACTCTACTCATCTAGAAAAATTTGCTCCTAAATGTCAGTATCAGAGCTTTAATCTTAGGTGCCATATTCTATTAAGGTATAGCAATAACAATCAATTGATATAATTAATGGTGGTTATAAAAAAACTATACCGATATATAAGATTGAAAATTGGTAACTAGCAGATTGGTAATCGCTATGAAAATGGAAATTGCTGCCCTATGGAATCTCCCTAAGGAAACTGATGTTCATCATCCCACAAATATATTTTATATATAATCATAAAACTAAAAAAAAATCATCCTTTTTAATATATCAGTTTTTTTTTTCCTATGCATTTTCTTATATATTTTTTATAATCTGTTTTAAAATTTAGTTTGATACACAATTGTAACCATGTTTTCACCTTGTGAAGAAATTTAAACTTATCCACGAAATCATTCAGTAGAATGCTTTTGTCAGTGTTAAAATTAATATTAATAATTACTTTCTCTGGTTTTTAGTCTAGGAGCAAAATTTTCACTGTTGCTTTTATTCCATTTTTGTTCGCATTTCTGCAGTGATTTCTAGCTGACTTATTTAATTAAATTCATATTTTCAGTCGTAAAAATAAAGATGTAAATTAAAAAAAATGCATTCAATATTAATTATTTAACAGCTTAAAAAGTCAATAATCGAGGTGGCGAAACTGGTCACCGAAGGCGGCTAGTTATGTAAAACATGTTATAATGTAAAAAACGCATAAGCGATATTGTTTTTGGTGTGCTTCACGCCAATAAAATATATATTTATCAGAAGAGTGCAAACAGTGCAAACGCCAGGCAGGTGATTAAAAACAACATCTTTAATAAACTAAAATTTCAGCATCTATCAGCATACAAAGCACACACCAAGTCGGTGTAAGTTCTTCACATTTAAAAACACAATCATAATAAATATACAAGTTCAACCAAGCAACAACCAATTACAATTGATCCGGAAGTACACCTTACAAAATAATCAAACCAATAAGGTTACTGCCCTGTGACCAACCTATTTGATTTGAATATGCAACAATTGTGTCATCATTGCGCAATTACAGGTGTCACGCTATTAAAATAAGCGAGCCGTCAATAATGTTTAAATAGTGCTGTAAAAGCAAAACTATAAGGTAATTAATAATTTACTGCACTATTAATGATTATTTATAGTGTTATATTAGTAGTTATTAGTAGTTGAGTATTAGTAGGTTGAATGAGAAAACATTTTAAAATAAATAATAAATTCGGGATCTTAAGATATAGAATTTTATTCTGTCTTTCTCTTTTTACCATCTACATCAGAAACAAAGAATATTCTCTTTTCAGAGTGCAGACGAAAGCAGGATATTTTCAAAGGCTTCATTATAATTGTGTCGTTCATTACTAGCCGGAAAAGAGACATTCGGGGTGGTAAGAACTATGAAATTGTGAGTGTAATTACTTTACCGAATTCTGTCTCATTGTTCGGCATAAGAATAGCAAATAAATTTTTTTTATGACCAGAAATTTTTTTTCTCTCTAAACTGGGCAATTCCATTTTCTGGTCTGACTATTGTCGCGCAAATTCCCATCCCCTTTTCCTTGACATCTAATTGACGCGATGCACCCCTCTGGGGTATTCTTTGAGTCCCCTCGCCCCCTGCCGATCAATCCAGAAACCATTCGAGCGCAAATATTTGTGCCACTTAAACGAAAGGAATTTCCACTCCTTCCCGTGGAACGATCTTTTACGAGACGAGGAGAGTTGTTATTTGCTGCTGCTTCAGAGATAAAAGCATCGAAAAAGAATGGTTAGACCGGCAGCCAGCGGAGACGGATGATAGATCACCGAAGGAATGATGGCAAGAATGATTTAAACCTTGATAAAAGACTATTGTCATTAAAAAGGTTTTCAGTGTTTCTCGAGAATTATCTAACAAAGTTCAGTCTACACTCTGTTTTTAAGAGAAACCCTCAAGTTCGGTCTTTTGTCTAGATAATTCGAAAACAATGTTAGTGTGAATTAGCCAATGGAGGAAGTTATAAAACTTTAAATTCGACTTAATACTAATCGTCATTCACTCTTTATTCGATCCCTCTGAGAGAGATGCACAATAAATGCCTTAATCAAAAACGACAGCACCTTGACGAACATGCGTTCTTGGAACTTATTTGTCCATGTTTTGAGATGTAATTATTATATCTGTGGCATGCGATGTCCATTCATGGTGATTAATTTGCCGTAATGAAATAAAAATTATCGAAAATCGTAGGTTTATTTAACATTAAAAATCAAATAGAACACTATAAAAAAATTCTTGTCCCCGCTTTCAAAACTTTAATGGAAGATTATATTATTAAGAGATAGATCTATATAAATGAACCTCGTGATTATTATGCAAATGTACCTTCGAACATGCTTTGAGTGTTCTGTACCCACCAAAGTCATCTAAGCGAGCGTCTTTAACGACAAAGCATCGTGTATTTGCACTTCACCACATTAATAGCATATGCCGAAAATGGTTAGGAATTTCACAATGATATCCAGGCGTCGTGGCCGTCCTCTGCAGTTTTGTTGAGTAGCTATTTAAATCCTTTCAGTATCAATAGAGTTAATAAACTTTCCTTGTTTCAAGTAGAACTGTATATATAAGTGTTCTTCATCTAATCAGAAATTGGAGATTTTGATGATTCACAAAAAAAAGTTCTTTTTCATTATATTGTTCTTGTTCTTCTTTCTCACTC